>NC_035439.2:38226458-38555640 GCF_002127325.2 Helianthus annuus | reverse complement strand
TTAATGCACTATGGCAGAGGCGGAATAAGTTTTGCATCCCAAGAAGGTTGGATTGGGAAGTTATGACTGAACTAAATCAACGCGACCGGCTCGAAAACATGTTAACAGTTCCGCTTACACGGTTGGTCAACATTGACCGGCTGATCTATCGAGAGCTTACGCTAGAATTCTTCGCTACCTACTCGTACGACAAGCCAAAAGCGAGTAAAGTTCCAAACTTCCGCTATAAGAAATGGATAAATTTCAGGTTAGGCGGTCGTTGGCACAGTTGGACTGTGGGAAGATTAGGTCGAAGACTCGATATTTATACCTGTTGGACCCAGTATGGCCTTAACAACTTTTTACGTAATATTGCAAGTGATTTCAGTATATGTGAAAAAGATGTGCGGAAATGGAAATCAGACTTTCTGATGATTTGTTCACCAGAATTTCTGATGAATTGGTTTATCAGAAATTCTGATAAAGACCCCACTTGTCTGAAATCCCAACTCTATCCTGCCACCAATGATCAAAGCATGACATTATTGGTTATGATGATTACAAATGCAACTTGAACGATGGATTCAATGAATATGTCAAATTGCTACTTTACGCAGGACTTATTGCATGAATAAACAATTGTTTATTCATGTACACCGCCATCTATAAATAGAAGGCTCGAGAGGCAAAAGATATTTGAGTTTGAAGCTTAGCATTCATATACAAACACTCAAACTCCACTGCTCTTCTCACCCAGAGAATTCAAGATTCATTTGTATTAGATAATAATCTTACAATCACCTTGTTAAACTAATTTGTTTCAAAGTGATATGAACTTGATAATTCTGTAGGTCTTGTTTCTTGAAAGTCTGATTTCCATTTCCGCACATCTTTTTCACATATACTGAAATCACTTGCCATATTACGTAAAAAGAAGTTGTTAAGGCCATACTGGGTCCAACAGTTGTTAAGGCGATCAATCGCTCTTCTTCTTTTTTCTAAATATGGCCAGCTTTCAATCCTGAAATAATGCTTTCAATATTGGTTCTATGTCCAAACCTCCGACTCTGGTCAGAGAGGAATACCCCTAATGGAAAATCAGGATGGTCAATTTCCTTAATGGTCATGACCGAGCTTTGTTTCAATCCATTGAAAGGGGTCCACATATACCAATGACTGAAATACCAGCAATTCCAGCAACTGACCAACTACCTGCTATCCCTGCCTCCCGAGCTCCGAAAAAGTGAAATACTTTGGAGTGAGGAAGACAAGGAACTGGTAGCTGGGGATGAAAGAGCAAAATCACTCTTAATTATGACCATCCCCAATGACATATTTTCACAAATTGATGCTTGTGCATCAGCCAAGGAAATATGGGATCAGTTAGAAAATCTTTGTGAAGGAGGAGAAAGGATGAAAAGAAACAAGAGAACAAATAACGTCTCATCTTATGAAAGGTTTAAAAGTTTACCTAATGAAAAGTTAAATGACACATATCAAAGGTTCACAAAACTTTTAAACGAGCTAAAGAAATTTGGAATAACTAAATCAAATGATGAAAGAAACATAAAATTTCTTGATGCTTTGCCTAGAGAATGGAGGAGTCTCACAATGACTTTGTCCTTAACCTCAGAACTAGGAAACATGAGTCTTCATGTCTTATATAGCATCTTGATCCCTAGAGAGGAAGAAATATTTGAAGAAACCATTCTAAGAGGGGGATCTTTAGCTCTTATCTCAAACCCACAAAGACAAACAACTTCCAATGATCCATAACCATCAAACAGCCAGAGTCTTGAAACTTCTGATACATCATCAGATTTTTCAGCTTTTGCTTAAGCAATAGCGCTGCTCACCAAAACATTTGAGTAGAGGTTGAGGGGAGGAGGCCAGAGATACCAGAGGAGTGATAGAAGGAGGATGGATGGTAGATCTAAAGAAGAAGTTAGATCTAAGGATAAAGGGAAGGCTGAGGTGGTGTGCTATAAGTGCAAGCAAAAATGTCATTATGCATCTGAGTGCAAGACCAAGAAGCTGAAAGATGTTGCTTACTATGAAAAGAAGATTGAGGAAGCTAAGAAACAGCAACAACAAGTCAGTTTAATTGCTGGGACAGATACATGGCTATCTGATGGCTCTTCTGATGAAGAAGAAGAAGAAATGGCCAATTTTTGTCTCATGGCACTTTCTGATGACATACCAGAGACTTCAGGACAACAGGTAAGTTTAGACAATCTTGATCTTGAACACAAGCTAAATGAGCTCATGTCAGATTTTTTAAACTTGCAAGTTAAACATCAATCAGATGGTAAAAAATCTGATGAGTTGCAGAGGACCTTAAATAAAATTATTCTTGAAAACCAATTACTTATAGAGCAAAGTTTAGATCAAAGAGCTAAAATATAGTTCTATGAAAATGAAAGAAGAGATCTTTACAAGAAAATCAATGATAAAGAAATTAATGTAAGAGGTTTTCAAGAAGCAAAAGAATTCGTAAATTTCATAGAGTCCACTCCAAAGAACAAAGGAGAGGGTTTGGGTTATGTGAGAACAAATAATATCAAACCCACTGTCTTTGTAAAAGCAAGTCAACATATTTCTGATAAATTTATATCAGAATCTGATTCTGAAAGTTGCAAATCAACATGTTCTGAATACTTCTTTGACAAGCCAAACTTGGAACCAAAAAGAAGTGATGTAATCAAGAGTTTGTAAAAACTCCAGAAGCAGTTCACTCATCTTTTCAAAATTATCCCTTCATTCCATCACAGGAAGAAACATCAGAGATTTCTGATGATTCTTGGATGTGTGGTGAAATAATGAAGCTTGTTCAACACCATCTCCAAAAGAAAAAGAAAAATTCTGTTAATGGCTCAGCATTTAACAGAAATTCTGATGAAAGGTCATTTAGAAGAAATTATAAAACCAAAATATCATCAAAAAGAGTACCCAAGTATGCCTGGGTACCTAAAACCCTCTAACCATTTCATTTCAAGACCATCATGTGCAGCAGATCTGGTACTGCGACTCAAGAAGCTCCAAGCACATGACTGGGGATAGGAGCTTACTCAGCAACTTTTTCTCAAAGCTGGGTAAAATGGTGAACTTTGGAAATGGAGTGAAAGGAAGGATCATGGGATACGGATGTAACAGGTATGGATGTTTGACCATGAAAGAGTAGCCTATGTAGAAGGCTTAAAGTACAACTTGCTGAGCCGTGGTCAATTTTGTGACAAAGGTTTTCAGGTAACATTTTTACCAGAAAAATGCTTGCTAATAGGTATGGATGATAATAAAATATATTTAAGTGGGAAAAGAATAAGACAATCAATATACTACTTTGACTTCAAGGAAGAAAATAAACATCCTAAACTATGTTTATTTTAAAAAATCAACAAAGGAAGTAGTTGGTTGTGGCATAAAAGATTGGCTCACTTAAATTTCAAAAACCTAAGCAAATTAGCAAGTAAAGGTCTAGTAAAAGGATTACCTTTCATATTGTGACACCCCAGGAAAACCAGTGAATGATGTAACTTACCTAGCTTCCTCAGTGAGTGCGTACCAAATTTCGGGACGAAATTTCTTTCAAGTTGGGGATAATGTGACAACTCGAATTTCCAAGATTCGATTTCATATGTATTACACGATCATGTATTGACTAGTTGTTTATTTGCACATTTGGTTGCCATGAAATTTTATACGTTCTGATTGTTTGACTGTACATAGTTGTTTGTTTGTTACATTGTGAAACTTGTAAATGTGTAAACTAGTTAGTGTGAAACACATTGCATCACACAAACAACCTTCGAAGGATGTCCACGAAACATGGCTCAAGGATCGAAGGATCACGAAACATATCCTTCGATCCGAAAGATCAACTTTCGACTTGAAGGGTCTCGAACCATATCCTTCGACCAAGGATTTTATCCTTCGACATCTTTCGGCCCAGTCTTTCTAATGGGCTTGGCCCATTCCTGTGATACGTTTATATACGTGATGCATGTAACCGGCTGTTAGTTTCAAAAACCCTAGAACACCTTTACTTGTGACGGCAACCACAAATTTACGGAGACTACTTGCTGATCAATTCTTTTGCTTTCTATCCCGGTTAGTGTCTAAAGTATATGATTTCATGATTTATCAATCACATGTCAATATGTTGTTTGTATGTTAACCGGTTACGTATAATGATTGTATATTGATGTTAATCGGATTTGTATGCTAATCGGATCTGTTGTGAACTATGTTTAATGACACTGTTTGGTGAATCGGATGTGATTGTGGATCGGATGTGATTTTATGCAATCCGAAATTGTTATCGTTCATGAAATCGGAACACACATGATTGAGTATTATTATTGTTCATACGGTTAAATTAGGGTTCATAAGGTTTTAATATGAAACTGACTGTTTGATCGATTATAGGTAACCGATTACTTGAAAGCTGTGTTAATTGATAATCGGTTAAACTTGGAAACTTGGTGTAAACGTAACTGTTATTTGTCGAAGGATACATGCCCTTCGAAACATAGTCCTTCGAAACATAGTAGTGTTGACCGAAGGATAGCATTGACCGAAAGATAGTTTGGACCGAACCATAGCTTTGACCGAAAGATAGTTTGGACCGAACCATAGCTTTGACCGAAAGATAGTTTGGACCGAAAGATAGCTTTGACCGAAAGATGACATTGGTCCGAAACATAACATTCGGTCCGAAGGATAATTGTGATAACTGTTGTCGAAAGATAATAGTTGGATTCGAAAGATACTAGGGATTTATGAACCTACTTTGAAAGATGGAATTATATGCTTGAGTTATTTGGCATGCCATGCTTGATGAACGTTAACATTTGTATACGTGCAATAATACGTGTTGTGCCGATATGCAAACTGACTGCTATGTGAACATTAAATTGCATGCGTATCATTGCGAACATGAACTGATTTGTTATACATGCATACAATAGGACGTGATTAAATTCTTGTGAGTGCATAACCTAGCATACCGAGCAAACCAAGGTGAGTTCACACTCTTACCAAGGCATGGGATTCCCGGGGTGTTGGGAATGGGATTGAAAGGTTGATTAGATACTCTATTGACACTATGACTAGACTACCACTTTACTATCCTCGGTTGTGAAGGATACCTATAGTTACGAGTAGTCTAGTGGTTATACAACGTGGAACACCACCACCAGTAACGTGGAACACCACCACCAGTAACGTGGAACACCACCACCAGTAACGTGGAACACCACCAGCAGTAACGTGGAACACCACCACCAATAGAACATACAATCGGCCCAGTAGAGCCATCTGTTACAAATGAACTTACTATTATGCATTTACTTTCTGTGAACTCGCTCAACTAGTTTGTTGATCATTCTGTTACATGCCTTGCAGATCGTTAGGTACTTGGAGCTTGCACTGGAGAAGCGGGTCGTTGTGGACAAGGATCGTGGCTTTTCTGTTGAGCTATTATGACACTTAAAACTGTTAACTACTACTGGTTTATTTACTATGCTTCCGCTACATTTTGAAACGATGATTTGTTTGATCACCTTTTGTATTGAATGGATGGTTTTCAGTTATTTTACTTAATATTAAATGCATGTTCAATATGATTGGTGGCTTGATCCTGGTCAGTCACGCTCCCAAGCGGTGATACTCCGCAGGTGGATTTTGGGGGTGTGACAGATTGGTATCAGAGCCATTGGTTATAGAGAACTTGGTTTTAATATGGAAAAACGTTTTTATTAAAACCAGACTATAACCAGAACAGTGCTCTCAACGATCCACAACGACGCTTCGCTCCACGTGCAAGACTCAACTTCTTAGGTAATAAGGTTTATGTTTATTGCCTACATGCTAGAATTTGCATAGAACTTTGCTCGTAGTATGCTTACATTACCTTGCTCACAACTTGTCATTGCATGAGAATACTTATGTGCTTACACTCTTCTGTCATCGCACTATTCGCGAACCTTTCTCACTTATGTTGCCTTTGATGTGAAGATCAATGGCCGCACGAATTACCATGACTCAAGCCCAGCTAGAGGCTCTCGTTGCTGCGGCAGTTGCAGCCGCCCAAGCAGGTAGTATACCCTGCAGTATAGACACTAGGATCTTTAGATCCTACATTAATTCTCGTACTTAACTTTGCCCTATTCATACACAATAGGTCAACCCGCTCAGCAACAACCTGGGTGCACATTCAAGAATTTCATGGACTGTCGTCCTAGCTCGTTCAGTGGCACGGAGGGGGCAGTTGGACTCCTCCACTGGTTTGAAAAGCTCGAGTCGGTTTTCGAAATGTGTGAATGCCCTGAGGCTCGCAGGGTGAAGTTCGCCACTGGCACACTTGAAGGGATTGCGCTCACTTGGTGGAACGCACAAGTGCAGATCTTAGGGTTGGCAGCTGCTAACGCCACACCCTGGAATGAATTCAAAGAACTGATCAAGAGGGAATACTGCACTAGAGAAGACATTCACAAGTTGGAGGACGAGTTGTATAACTTGAAAATGGTTGGTTCGGAAATCGAAGCTTACACCAAGAGATCAAATGAGTTGGCTGTGTTATGTCCAACTATGGTGGACCCTCCATACAAGCGTATTGAGTTGTACCTCAAAGGTTTGGCACCAGAAATACAGAGCCACGTTACCTCGGCTAATCTCAACAACATCCAGGAAATCCAGCGTCTCGCTCATCGCATCACCGATCAGGCAGTGGATCAGAACAAACTGCCAAAGCGTATTAGTGCTACTACTACCACTACTGCTTCTACTACACTTGCTACTCCCAGTGAAAGTAAGAGAAAATGGGATGGGGATTCTAGCAAGGGGTCAGCTTCAGTGCAGTCACAAGCTCAGCAGCGAAAGACAGACAGTTACCAGAGTCCCAGTCAGCACTCCTCAGGCAGCCACAGACAGGGAGGGTATCGAGGAAATCTCCCAAAGTGTAACACCTGCAACAAACATCACAGTGGCCAGTGTAATAAGGTTCGTTGTCAAAGATGCCTCAAGATGGGTCACGAGGCTAAAGATTGTAGAAGCGCTCGTCCTGCAAACCAGAATCAGCAGCAACCCCAGGCACAGCAGAATCAGGAGCAGGGTAACAAAGGGTGTTTTCATTGCGGTGCAGAGGGTCACTTCAAAAGGCAATGCCCTCAGTTGAACAGAAACCAGAACAACAATCACAACAACAATCAGGGCAACGGGAATAATAACAACAACGGGGGAAACAACAACAACAACAACGGCAATGAAGCTCGTGGTCGTGCTTTTGTGTTGGGTCGAGGAGATGCAGTGAATGATCCCAATGTGGTTATGGGTAAGTTTCTTCTCGACGATATTTATGTTACTGTCTTATTTGATTCGGGTGCTGATACAAGTTATATGTCATTGAAAATGAGTAAATTATTAAAACGTACACCAACACCTCTAGACACCAAACACGTCGTAGAACTAGCCAATGGTAAAAGTGTAGAAGCCGCACAGGTAGTCAAGGGTTGTAGTATTGTTCTAGCGGGTCAGACTTTCTCGATTGATCTCATACCCATAGTTTTGGGTAGTTTCGACGTCGTCATCGGTATGGATTGGCTATCCCAATATCATGCGGAGATCTTATGCAAAGAAAAAGTTATTCGTATTCCTCGCTCCAGTCAGGAACCTCTCGAAGTACAAGGTGACAAGAGTGGTGCTGTGGTTGGCATCATCTCTTACTTAAAGGCGCAGAAATGTTTACGAAAGGGACATACTGCCATTCTGGCACTTGTCACTGACGCATCAGCAAAGGAAAGGAAGCTGGAGGATATACCAGTTGTGCGTGATTTTCCTCAAGTGTTTCCTGAAGATTTACCTGGTTTACCTCCTCATCGCCAAGTCGAGTTTCAGATTGAGTTAGCTCCTGGAGCAGCACCAATAGCCCGCGCACCGTATCGATTAGCTCCAACCGAACTGGAAGAAATGTCGAAGCAGCTGCAAGAACTCTTGGAAAAGGGCTTTATTCGTCCAAGCTCTTCGCCTTGGGGAGCTCCAGTGTTATTTGTAAAGAAGAAAGACGGTTCGTTCAGGATGTGCATCGACTACCGTGAACTCAATAAGGTGACGGTGAAGAACCGTTATCCTCTTCCGCGCATAGATGACCTATTCGATCAGTTGCAAGGGTCGTGTTACTATTCCAAGATTGACTTAAGGTCAGGGTATCATCAGCTGAGAGTCCGGGATGAGGACGTCTCCAAAACCGCTTTCAGAACTCGCTACGGTCATTACGAGTTTCTTGTCATGCCATTCGGGCTTACGAACGCGCCTGCAGTCTTCATGGATCTTATGAACAGGGTGTGCAAACCGTATCTTGATAAGTTTGTTATCGTCTTCATCGACGACATTTTGATTTACTCCAAGAGTCAGGAGGAGCACGAGCAGCACTTACGTCTGATTTTGGAACTTCTTCGAAAGGAGCAACTGTATGCAAAGTTTTCAAAATGCGACTTCTGGCTTCGTGAAGTCCACTTCTTAGGCCATGTGGTAAACAAGGATGGGATTCATGTCGATCCATCCAAGGTTGATTCGATCAGAAACTGGCCAGCACCGCGTACACCAACTGAAATACGCCAATTCTTGGGTTTGGCGGGTTACTACAGGCGATTTATTAAAGACTTCTCCAAGATCGCGCAACCACTTACTATGTTAACACAGAAAGGTGTCGTTTACAGATGGGGTAATACGCAAGAGACCGCTTTTCAGTACTTAAAAGATAGGCTTTGCAGCGCACCTATTCTCTCATTGCCAGAGGGCACGGATGACTTCGTGGTTTACTGTGACGCATCGATACAGGGGCTTGGTTGTGTATTGATGCAGCGGGATAAAGTTATTGCCTACGCTTCGCGGCAACTCAAGGTTCATGAACGAAACTACACGACGCACGATTTAGAGCTGGGAGCTGTTGTTTTCGCGCTTAAGATATGGCGACACTACCTGTACGGTACCAGGTGCACAATTTACACCGATCACAGGAGTCTCGAGCATATTCTTAAGCAAAAGGATTTGAATATGCGTCAACGAAGATGGGTTGAACTTCTGAACGACTACGAATGCGCCATCAAGTATCATCCAGGCAAGGCCAATGTTGTGGCTGATGCCCTCAGTCGGAAAGACACTCTACCTAAGCGCGTGCGAGCGCTACAGCTTACTATTCAGTCCAGTCTTCCTGCACAGATACGAGCTGCTCAGTTAGAAGCACTGAAACCCGAAAACGTCAAAGCTGAAGCCTTACGCGGTTCAAGGCAACGCATGGAACAAAAGGAAGACGGCGCCTACTATGTAACGGGGCGTATTTGGGTCCCACTTTATGGCGGTTTACGCGAACTTGTAATGGATGAAGCTCACAAGTCTCGCTATTCGGTACATCCAGGGTCGGATAAAATGTACCACGACATCAGTACTACTTATTGGTGGCCTAGTATGAAGGCCCACATCGCCACCTATGTTGGCAAATGCTTAACCTGTGCGAGAGTCAAGGTTGAATATCAGAAACCAGCTGGTCTACTTCAGCAGCCCAAGATACCGCAGTGGAAATGGGAAGAAATTTCCATGGATTTCGTTACGGGCTTACCTAGATCCCAGCGTGGGAATGACACTATTTGGGTAATCGTTGATCGACTCACAAAGTCTGCTCACTTCTTGGCTATCAAAGAAACGGATAAGTTCTCTACCCTAGCAGACATCTACTTGAAAGAAGTTGTTTCGAGGCACGGAGTGCCCACTTCTATTATTTCGGATCGCGATGCACGATTCACGTCGGAGCTTTGGCAAGCGATGCACAAATCCTTCGGCTCACGGTTAGACATGAGCACAGCATATCATCCTCAGACGGATGGGCAGTCTGAGCGAACTATCCAAACTCTAGAAGACATGCTTCGAGCGTGTGTCATCGATTTTGGAAACGGCTGGGAAAAACACCTCCCTTTAGTGGAGTTTTCATACAATAACAGTTACCACACCAGCATTCAAGCCGCTCCATTCGAGGCATTGTACGGACGTAAATGCCGGTCACCTCTCTGTTGGGCAGAGGTGGGGGATAGTCAGATTACGGGTCCAGATATTGTTGTGGACGCCACAGAAAAGATTGCACAGATACGACAACGCATGGCGGCAGCACGCGACCGTCAGAAAGCCTACGCGGACAAGCGTAGAAAGCCATTGGAATTTGAGGTCGGGGACCGGGTTTTATTGAAAGTTTCACCCTGGAAGGGTGTGGTTCGATTTGGTAAACGAGGCAAACTGAATCCGCGGTACGTCGGACCATTCGAAATCTTAGAAAAGATTGGCAAAGTAGCCTACAGATTAAAACTACCAGCTGAACTCGGTGCAGTTCACAATGTATTTCACGTGTCGAATCTGAAGAAATGCCTATCAGATGAGACCCTTATAGTTCCTTTTAAGGAACTCACTATCGACGAGCGGTTGCAGTTCGTCGAGGAACCTGTTGAAATCACGGACCGGGATGTTAAGGTCCTCAAACACAATAGAATCCCTCTTGTTCGAGTTCGTTGGAACTCCCAGCGTGGCCCAGAGTATACCTGGGAATGCGAAGATCAGATGAAAGAAAAGTACCCCCAGTTATTCGAAAACAATGCATCCACTTCTGAGGCTGAAGCTACTACTACTGAATTTCGGGACGAAATTCCAAATCAACGGGGGGATGATGTGACACCCCAGGAAAACCAGTGAATGATGTAACTTACCTAGCTTCCTCAGTGAGTGCGTACCAAATTTCGGGACGAAATTTCTTTCAAGTTGGGGATAATGTGACAACTCGAATTTCCAAGATTCGATTTCATATGTATTACACGATCATGTATTGACTAGTTGTTTATTTGCACATTTGGTTGCCATGAAATTTTATACGTTCTGATTGTTTGACTGTACATAGTTGTTTGTTTGTTACATTGTGAAACTTGTAAATGTGTAAACTAGTTAGTGTGAAACACATTGCATCACACAAACAACCTTCGAAGGATGTCCACGAAACATGGCTCAAGGATCGAAGGATCACGAAACATATCCTTCGATCCGAAAGATCAACTTTCGACTTGAAGGGTCTCGAACCATATCCTTCGACCAAGGATTTTATCCTTCGACATCTTTCGGCCCAGTCTTTCTAATGGGCTTGGCCCATTCCTGTGATACGTTTATATACGTGATGCATGTAACCGGCTGTTAGTTTCAAAAACCCTAGAACACCTTTACTTGTGACGGCAACCACAAATTTACGGAGACTACTTGCTGATCAATTCTTTTGCTTTCTATCCCGGTTAGTGTCTAAAGTATATGATTTCATGATTTATCAATCACATGTCAATATGTTGTTTGTATGTTAACCGGTTACGTATAATGATTGTATATTGATGTTAATCGGATTTGTATGCTAATCGGATCTGTTGTGAACTATGTTTAATGACACTGTTTGGTGAATCGGATGTGATTGTGGATCGGATGTGATTTTATGCAATCCGAAATTGTTATCGTTCATGAAATCGGAACACACATGATTGAGTATTATTATTGTTCATACGGTTAAATTAGGGTTCATAAGGTTTTAATATGAAACTGACTGTTTGATCGATTATAGGTAACCGATTACTTGAAAGCTGTGTTAATTGATAATCGGTTAAACTTGGAAACTTGGTGTAAACGTAACTGTTATTTGTCGAAGGATACATGCCCTTCGAAACATAGTCCTTCGAAACATAGTAGTGTTGACCGAAGGATAGCATTGACCGAAAGATAGTTTGGACCGAACCATAGCTTTGACCGAAAGATAGTTTGGACCGAACCATAGCTTTGACCGAAAGATAGTTTGGACCGAAAGATAGCTTTGACCGAAAGATGACATTGGTCCGAAACATAACATTCGGTCCGAAGGATAATTGTGATAACTGTTGTCGAAAGATAATAGTTGGATTCGAAAGATACTAGGGATTTATGAACCTACTTTGAAAGATGGAATTATATGCTTGAGTTATTTGGCATGCCATGCTTGATGAACGTTAACATTTGTATACGTGCAATAATACGTGTTGTGCCGATATGCAAACTGACTGCTATGTGAACATTAAATTGCATGCGTATCATTGCGAACATGAACTGATTTGTTATACATGCATACAATAGGACGTGATTAAATTCTTGTGAGTGCATAACCTAGCATACCGAGCAAACCAAGGTGAGTTCACACTCTTACCAAGGCATGGGATTCCCGGGGTGTTGGGAATGGGATTGAAAGGTTGATTAGATACTCTATTGACACTATGACTAGACTACCACTTTACTATCCTCGGTTGTGAAGGATACCTATAGTTACGAGTAGTCTAGTGGTTATACAACGTGGAACACCACCACCAGTAACGTGGAACACCACCACCAGTAACGTGGAACACCACCACCAGTAACGTGGAACACCACCACCAGTAACGTGGAACACCACCACCAGTAACGTGGAACACCACCACCAATAGAACATACAATCGGCCCAGTAGAGCCATCTGTTACAAATGAACTTACTATTATGCATTTACTTTCTGTGAACTCGCTCAACTAGTTTGTTGATCATTCTGTTACATGCCTTGCAGATCGTTAGGTACTTGGAGCTTGCACTGGAGAAGCGGGTCGTTGTGGACAAGGATCGTGGCTTTTCTGTTGAGCTATTATGACACTTAAAACTGTTAACTACTACTGGTTTATTTACTATGCTTCCGCTACATTTTGAAACGATGATTTGTTTGATCACCTTTTGTATTGAATGGATGGTTTTCAGTTATTTTACTTAATATTAAATGCATGTTCAATATGATTGGTGGCTTGATCCTGGTCAGTCACGCTCCCAAGCGGTGATACTCCGCAGGTGGATTTTGGGGGTGTGACACATATCCTCTAAAAAGGATAAAATTTGTGATGCTTGTGAGATGGGAAAATCAAAAGGAAGCTCTCACAAGTCAATTTCTGAATCTTCCGTTACACAAAACTTGGAACTTTTACACATGGATTTGTGTGGACCCATAAGTACAGAAAGTTTTTCTGGAAAGAAATATATAATAGTAATAGTTGATGATTTTTCCAGATATACATGGGTTGAATTTTTGAGAAAGAACAGTGAAACACCTGATCTAATCATTAATTTTATCAAGAAAATCGAAAATCTGTTAAAATTAGCAGTAAGAAGGATCAGATCAGACAATGGGACAGAATTTAAATTCAAAAATTGAGAGCTTTCTTGTAAGAAAAGGAATCTCTCATGGTTTTTCAGCTCCCAGAACCCCTCAACAAAATGGGGTTGTTGAAAGAAAGAATAGAACCTTAGTTGAGGCTGCCAGAACAATGCTTGCCTATGCCAAAATGCCCACTCACTTTTGGGCAGAAGCAATTGCAAATGCATGTTTTACTCAAAAAAAACCCTTATCAACAAAATGCTAAATAAAACACCTTACAACATTATAAATGGAAGGATGCCAAGTGTAAAATTTTTACACACATTTGGTTGTAGATGCTTTGTATTTTATGATTTTGAAAGCCTTGAAAAATTTGACAGAAAAGTAGAAAAAGGTATTTTTGTTGGATATTCTTTGTCCTCAAAAGCTTATAGAATCTTTATTCTTAACACAAGGACAATCAGATAAAGTTTATATGTTTCATTTGATGACTCATCAGAAACTGAGGTTTCTGATGAATACATGAAAGAAATAATATCAGAAGATTTTCTAGAACATGATAAAACTCTTACATTTAAATCTGTCAAATAATATCAGAAGATTTTCTAGAACATGATAGAACATGATTTTCTAGAAATAATATGTTGGGTTCTTGAGCAAAATAGAACCCAAATCTGTCAAAGAAGCTCTAAATGACCCAGACTGGATACAAGCTATGCAAGAAGAGCTGGATCAATTCGAGAAGAGCAAGGTATGGGATCTGGTACCCAAGCCTAAAGACAAATCTGTCATAGGCTCAAAATGGGTATACAGGAATAAATCTGATGAGAATGGCATAATCATAAGGAACAAAGCAAGGTTAGTGGTCAAAGGTTACTGTCAACAAGAAGGTATTGGTTATGATGAAACTTTTGCACCAGTAGGTAGATTAGAAGCTGTAAGAATTTTTCTTGCTAATGTTGCATCCAAGGATTTCAAAGTTTATCAAATGGATGTAAAATCAGCTTTCCTAAATGGTAAAATTGAAGAAGAAGTTTATGTGCAACAACCAGAAGGCTTTGTTGATCCAAAATTTGAAAATCATGTTTATAGATTAAAGAAAGCCTTATATGGGTTGAAGCAAGCTCCTAGAGCCTGGTATGAAACATTATCAAACTTCTTAATCAATTCTGGGTTTACCAAAGGTACTATTGACACCACACTTTTTCTCAAAACACACAAAGGTCATACCTTGTTGGTTCAGATATATGTTGATGACATTATATTTGGATCAACAAATGAAAAATTTTGCAAAAAGTTTCAAAAGTTAATGACCAGCCACTTTAAAATGAGCATGATGGGTGAATTAACCTTTTTCTTAGGGTTACAAGTCAAACAAAGAATTGATGGAATATTTCTGAGTCAATCAAAATATGTTAAAACAATTCTACAATAATCACTTGAAAACTGCTGTGTTTCAAAAACTCCCATGGCAACAGGGAACAAATTAGAGTCTGATAAAGATGGAATAAGCATAGATATTAAAACCTATAGAGGGATGATAGGGTCATTGCTCTATTTGACTGCAAGTAGACCAGATATCATGTTTGCTACATGCTTTCTGGCCAGATATCAATGTGATCCTAAAGAGTCCCACTTAAAAGCTGTAAAAAGGGTTTTTAAATATCTAAAAGGCACGTCAGAACTTGGTCTCTGCTATCCAAAGGATACAAACCATGAATTAATTGCATACACAGATGCAGATTATGCAGGGTGTAATATTGACAGAAAAAGCACATCTGGTGCTTGTCAAATCTTAGGGGAAAAACTGGTATGTTGGGCAAGCAAGAAGCAAAACTGTGTTGCCACATCAATAGCAGAATCAGAATATGTTGCAGCAGCAAGTTGCTGTTCACAAGTGTTGTGGATGCAAACTCAACTGAAGGATTATGGAGTAAATCTGAAAAAATACCAATTGTATATGATTCAAAGAGTGCAATTGCAATAACAGAAAATCCAGTTCATCACCCAAGAACCAAACACATAGATGTCAGATATCACTTCATAAAAGATCATGTGGAGAAAGGTAACATTGAAATGTATTTTGTTCCAACTGAAAACCAAATTGCTGATATCTTTACAAAACCTCTTGATGAAAAGAGACATAACTTTTTCATCAGCAAACTGGGCATGGTTAACTTAAAAGATTAAAATGTTTCAGAAATAAAAGCAACACAAAATGAAAACCAAATTGATGATCACCAAAAGACTGATAATGAAAAGATAATTAAACAAAATTCTGATGGAGAAAACCATCTTTCTGATGGAACATCAGAAGGTCTAATTGATCACCAATAAAATGTGATGATTTATCAGAAATTCTGAAGAAATATCAGAAAATCTGATGAAATAAATTAGAAATTCTGATATTCATCAGGAATTTTGTTTAAAAGTACATAATGATCATTAATCATCAAGGGTCCATATCTTCATACATATTCCATTTGTATAAATTCATAATTGTCTTTAGTTTAATTTGTTTTTGTTATTTTTTTATTTTTCATTAAAAAAACAAAAAGGGGGAAACATGACATGCATGAAGATAAAATTAAGTCCAGAAAATTCAATCGTCACAATTTTTTTTTCAAAGAAAATCATTTTTTTTGGTTCATGCAACGTCATTCTGTCATAAGGAGTTTAAGAGAAACACGTAAGCACCAATATCATTAGGAGCTATGAAAGTAGCCGCCCAGCTATTGAATGCTTACTCACATAAAAAGCTTAGTAGACTGTCATATTCACTGCAAGGGATATCGTCTTCAATGAAGAGATAAAAAAAATCTTTTTAATGTTAATATGAAACTATCACTTTCATCTATAAATATTAACAACCTAGAAAAGACATTCTTCACAACAAACTCATCTCTTCAAAAGCCTGTCATCAGAAAACTTCTTATTTCAAATGGGTCACCCAAAATCAATGGAATCCAACCAATTCCCTCTCAACATTTACGAAAATCATAATCTCAGGCTCAGATCTAACTTGGAAGGACCTGCATGGGAGGACTGCAGGTTTGTATATAATATGATCATGCAAAGTCCTTTGGGCTTTGCTATATCAACACATGTCACTATATATCTAGAACTTCTTCAAGAGTTCTGATGGAATGCTTAAGTTGTTATGAGTGGCACTTCCATGTGGATAAATAGTGAGGTTATGGGGGTAAAAATCACCCTAAAGTAGGAAACACTCAGAGATGTCCTCCGATTGGGTATTGATAAAAAAGTCACCATACTGGATAAGGCAGAGGTGTAACAAACCTTGATAGAAATGGGTTATCATTCAAACAACGTGTCAAGGCAAGTTTGCAAATCTGGGTTTATACCACCTTTCTAGTATCTGGTAACACAGCTAAGTGTTTGCTTTTCTAAAAAGACTGGACACTTTAACGAGCTGTCTCATAGGATGATGTAAGTGGTTCACGCTATTGTACAGGAAAAACCTTACAACTATGCTAAGTTTCTCATGAGATACTTAGAAGCAAATGTCCATGACTGTAATCCTTTTCTGATCTACCCTCGCTTTGTAACCAAGGTAATCACAAGTCAGCTGGACTTTGGTGGTGTAAGAAGCTTTTTTACAAGAGCTGAGCTAGCACTGCAAGAAAATTTAAGAGTTGCTTTCCTGGTTCCGTCAACTAATCACACAGAAAGGATAACCAGTCTCTGGTTATATGTGAAGTGCATGTATAACGTGTTGGATGAGAAGGATGAGTAGTTAGGTTTATTTTTTTTCTTGTGTGTTTAACTGTCTTTTGTTTAGTAATATATTAAGTTTGTCTTAAATACATGTTACTTATATATATCAATAGGTCTAGGGGGAACTAAGAAATCCTGTCTGATAAAAACAAAAGAAAATCTGGTAAAAATAAAATGAAATCTGATAGGATTTAGTAAATCACCAGAATCTGATAAAATCTATTAGAAACATTAATAAATCATCAGAATTTGCTCAAATCACCAGATAAACTGAAATTTTTTTTGAAAAACATCAAAAGAAAATGTCTTTTGACAAATCGGTAAGTTTGATTGTTCAAACAGAAAAGAAGCATGACTTTAACCAAATACAAAGGAACTTATAAAACATCTACTTTTTTTGGATAAGTTTCTTTCAAAAATTTCTTTTCTGAGGATTGGAACAAGCTAGATGACAAAGACTTCCTGATACATCAGAACAAAGGTGTGGAGTTCACAAATTCAAGGCAAGTAAAAATTCTTCAAACTCTACTCATTCCCTCTCATCTTAATATATATATATATATATATATATATATATATATATATATATATATATATATATATATATATATATATATATATATATATATATATATATAGGACAAAGATCCGTTAGGAACTGTCACACCCCCAAAAAATCCACACGCGGAGTATCACCGCTTGGGAGCGTGACTGACCAGGATCAAGCCACCAATCATATAGAACATTGTATAAAGTAAAAGTAATTGCAATATATTCCAAACCAAATCCATATGAAAGGTGTTTCCAAAACATAAGTAAGTTATCATTGCTTAGCGGAAGCGTATAATCAAAACCCAACATAATTAAGTACGAAATGTCATAAGTGTTTAATAAGGTAATCACGATCCAAGCCCACAACGACCCGCTCCTCCATGTGCAAGCTCCATATACCTAACGACCTGCTAGGCATGTAACAGAGGGTCAACAACTAGTTGAGCGAGTTCACAGAAAGTAAATGCGTAATAGTAAGTTCATATGTAACAGGTGGCTCCACTGGGCCGTTCGTACGTTCTATTGGTGGGGGCTTCCCATGTTGTATAACCACTAGACTATTCGTAACTATAAGTATCCTTCACAACCGAGGATAGTGATCAGTATAAGTATCCTGCACATCCGAGGATAGTGATCAGTATAAGTATCCTTCACAACCGAGGATAGTGATCAGTATAAGTATCCTTCACAACCGAGGATAGTGATCAGTATAAGTATCCTTCACAACCGAGGACAGTGATCAGTATAAGTATCCTTCACATCCGAGGATAGTGATCAGTATAAGTATCCTTCACGACCGAGGATAGTGATCAGTATAAGTATCCTTCACGACCGAGGATAGTGATCAGTATAAGTATCCTTCACATCCGAGGATAGTATTATGGTAGTCTAGTCATAGTGTCAGTAGTGTATCTATTCAACCTTATCCTTTCAATCCCATTCCCAACACCCCGGGAATCCCATGCCTTGGTAAGAGTGTGAACTCACCTTGGTTTGCTCGGTATGTTATTGCTTCTAGGGTTTATTAATCTCTAAGTCCGTTACATACGACCTAGGATATACTGCACATGATTCGTTCCATTAGGGTTTACAATTCCTCGATATTCAAACAACGGTGCTTTGTGTGTTTATTGTGTACACGACGATATTACATATAATGTTCACACATGCAGAATCATACCGTTGCACACAATTATTCACATAGAATCATACGTCATGCAAGCAGTCAATTCTATTCACGTAGTTCATGCGTAGCGTCCCTGATTTCATGGTTTAATCTTACGTGTACATCATTCTAGTGGCCACTGTTAACACTCTTTATACCTTTAACAGTGTAAATACTTCGCATGTTTAACGGAAACAAGGAATCAAAGTGTCATACAGGCTTTACAGGACTAACATAATATATCATGCAGCTACTTGTTTCAATTTGACAATTACACAGCATCATACAGTTACACAATATCAGACAAGTGTGGGGGGGGGTTTCCCCTGTTTGAAACTCGGATAACACATGACATATCATACAACCTCGGACATATAATCAACATACAAATTCGGACATGTATGATCATATTAAACTCGGACACAACACCATCATTAAACTCGGTCCACAAGGTAATCCATTAAACTCGGTCCAATAGATAATCCATTAAACTCGGTCCATATTCTCATCAATTAAACTCGGTCCATGTGTTCATCAAATAAACTCGGGCATGTGTTCATCAATTAAACTCGGTCATGATATCTTATTAAACTCGGACATGCTTCATTTCATTAAACTCGGACCCAAGTTCATTATAATAAACTCAGTCCACAATACACTATAATAAACTCGGTTATCTTCACTCTTGAACAAAGTCGGACCATGAGAACTCATTAAAGTCGGATCATGTGTGTTTCTTATACTCGGACTCTTTAATCATTCAATAAACTCGGTCCTTCAATAATCAATCAAACTCGGACATCACATTAAACTCGGGCATGATAACATTTTATAAATAAACTCGGGCACTTGATGTTTTCATTATAAACTCAGACGTTTTCATTGTAAACTCAGACATATGTTAATCATTAAACTCAGACGTTCAACTATGCACAGAAAGTCAGACAACAACTTAAATCCTACGATCTTTGTGATTCAAGCAGTTACGTATATCATTCTGCAGTTACGTTCTTATAATCAAGCAATCTCAAAACCCTAACTTTATACGTTTGTACAGTGCAATAATCAATCATCAATCTATCATTCAACCTATCTTGCTTCTAAATCATCAAGCAATGATTCCACAACAACTCAAATCATTTTCATGAATCAGAAACAATCAAACATGCAGAGATTATCATGTGAGAAACTAGGGTTTTGACACCAATCAATCAATCAACAATTAACATCACACAATGATTAAACAATTACCTTGATTCGATTCTAGATGGATTTGCAATCAACCTTGATGCAAAAGACTTGTGATTCCAAGAATGATAAGAAGATGGTTGTAGAGGAGATTAGGGAATGTGGGTACGTGTTTTGATTCTTGTGATGATTAGTGAATGATTAGTAAAAGAGATTAGGGTTAAGTATGGTTTATTTTCACTAATTACACTATACACCCTGAATTTCCATATTCTACACAAGTACACCATCCCCTAATTATTTCACAATTCCACCACCATGTTCATATATTTACTAATTTCACAATTTACAAACAATCATGCACATTCACACAATTAAAACATATATAATTCCATGTCAATCAATTGCACAAATAAACGACTAGTCACTACATGAACGTGCAATAAGTGTGAACCGCGAGAACCAGTGTGAACACAAACAGTAATTCCTAAAAAAATCTAAAAAACACCCAAAAATTTTTTTTTTATTTTTTTACTATTTTTTTTGAAAAAATCGCTATATTTTGTTAATAAAAAAAAATAAAAAAAAAATTTCGAGTAACAGTTATCCATGCACATGTGCATATGTGTCGTTTCTTTGTCAAATTCCGTAATTCATTACAAATAATAGTCAATTGCACTTTCATTTACACTACTACGTGTAATACACTATCTTTTACATTACCAATGTTAGAAATGCACATGTGCATCTACGTGTAATACACTATCTTTTACACCATCCCCTAATTATTTCACAATTCCACCACCATGTTCATATATTTACTAATTTCACAATTTACAAACAATCATGCACATTCACACAATTAAAACATATATAATTCCATGTCAATCAATTGCACAAATAAACGACTAGTCACTACATGAACGTGCAATAAATGCGAAATAGAATCTTGGAATTTCGAGTTGTCACATTATCCCCAACTTAAAAGAAATTTCGTCCCGAAATTTGGTACGCACTCACTGAGGAAGCTAGGTAAGTTATATCGTTCACTGGTTTTCTTGGGGTGTCACATCATCCCCCCGTTGATTTGGAATTTCGTCCCGAAATTCAGTAGTAGTAGCTTCAGCCTCAGTAGTGATTGCATTGGCTTCGAATAATTAGGGGTACTTTTCTGTCATCTGGTTTTCGCGTTCCCAGGTGTACTCTGGGCCACGTTTGGAGTTCCAACGAACTCGGACAAGAGGGATTCTCTTGTGTTTGAGGACCTTAACATCCCGGTCCGTGATTTCAACTGGTTCCTCGACGAACTGCAACCGCTCGTCGATAGTGAGTTCCTTAAAAGGAATTATGAGGGTCTCATCTGACAGACACTTCTTCAGATTCGACACGTGAAATGCGTTGTGAACTGCACCGAGTTCAGCTGGCAGGTTTAGTCCGTAGGCTACTTGGCCTATTCTTTCAGTGATTTCGAACGGTCCAACATACCGTGGATTGCGTTTGCCTCTTTTACCAAAACTAACCACACCCTTCCAGGGTGAGACTTTTAATAAAACCCGGTCCCCGACCTAAAATTCCAATGGCTTCCTACGCTTATCCGCGTAGCTTTTCTGGCGATCGCGAGCTGCCGCCATGCGTTGTCGTATCTGTGCAATTCGTTCAGTAGCGTCAACTACCATTTCTGGGCCTGTAATCTAACTATCCCCCCACCTCTGCTCAACCGAGAGGTGACCGGCATTTACGTCCGTACAATGCCTCCAATGAAGCGGCTTGAATGCTGGCGTGGTAACTGTTATTGTACGAAAACTCCACTAAAGGAAGGTGCTTTTCCCAGCTGTTGCCGAGATCGATAACACATGCCCGAAGCATGTCTTCGAGAGTTTGGATTGTTCGCTCAGATTGCCCATAGGTCTGAGGATGGTACGCTGTGCTCATGTCTAATCGTGAGCCGAAAGATTTGTGCATCGCTTGCCATAATTCTGACGTGAATCGTGCATCCCGATCCGAAATGATGGAGGTGGGCACCCCGTGCCTCGAAACAACTTCTTTAAGATAGATGTCTGCGAGAGTGGAGAACTTATCTGTTTCCTTTATAGCCAGGAAGTGTGCAGACTTGGTGAGTCGATCCACGATTTCCCCATATTGTATCATTCCCACGCTGGTATCTAGGTAAGCCCGTAACAAAATCCATGGAAATTTCTTCCCATTTCCACTGTGGTATCCTGGGTTGCTGAAGTAGACCTGCGGGTTTCTGATATTCAACCTTGACTCTCGCACAAGTCAAGCACTTGCCAACATAGGTGGCGATGCGGGCCTTCATGCCAGGCCACCAATAAGTAGTTCTGATGTCGTGGTACATTTTATCTGACCCTGGATGTACCGAGTAGCGAGACTTGTGTGCTTCGTCCATCACAAGCTCTCGTAAACCGCCATAAATTGGGACCCAGATACGCCCCATTACATAGTAGGCGCCGTCTTCCTTTTGTTCCATTCGTTGCCTTGAACCGCGTAAGGCTTCAGCCATGACATTTTCAGGGTTTTAAAGCTTCTATCTGAGCAGTTCGTATCTGAGCAGGAAGGCTAGACTGAATCGTAAGCTGGAGCGCTCGCACGCGCTTCGGTAAAGTGTCCTTTCGACTGAGGGCGTCAGCCACAACATTGGCCTTGCCTGGATGATACTTGATAGCGCATTCATAATCATTGAGTAGCTCGACCCATCGTCGTTGACGCATGTTCAATTCCTTCTGCTTGAAGATATGCTCGAGACTCCTGTGATCGGTGTAAATAGTGCACTCGGTACCGTACAGGTAGTGTCGCCATATCTTAAGCGCAAAACAACAGCTCCCAGCTCTAAATCGTGCGTCGTGTAGTTCCGTTCATGAACCTTGAGTTGACGAGAGGCGTAGGCAATAACTTTATCCCGCTGCATCAATACACCACCAAGCCCCTGTATCGATGCGTCACAATAAACCACGAAGTCATCCGTGCCCTCGGGCAGTGAGAGGATAGGTGTGCTGCATAGTCTATCCTTCAGGTACTGAAAAGCAGTTTCCTGCGTACTACCCCATCTGTAAACGACACCTTTTTGTGTCAGCATAATAAGCGGCTGCGCGGTCTTAGAGAAGTCTTTGATAAACCGCCTGTAGTAACCCGCCAAACCCAAGAATTGGCGTATTTCCGTTGGTGTACGCGGTGCAGGCCAGTTCCTGATCGAACTTGTCTAGATAGGGTTTGCACACCCTGTTCATAAAATCCATGAAAACTGCAGGTGCGTTCGTAAGCCCGAATGGTATGGCAAGAAACTCGTAATGGCCGCAGCGAGCTCTGAATGCTGTCTTGGAGACGTCCTCATCCTGGACTCTCAGCTGATGATAACCAGACCTTAGATCAACCTTGGAGTAGTAACTCGACCTTTGCAACTGGTCGAATAAGTCGTCAATGCGTGAAAGAGGATAACGGTTCTTCACTTTGACCTTGTTTAGTTCACGGTAATCAATTTCACATCCTGAAGGTGCCATCCTTCTTTTTCACCGATAATTGGTATCTAATAGTTCTTGTAGCTCCCCAAGGCGAAGAGATAGGTCGGTTAAATCCCTTATCCAAGATTCCTGGTAGCTGCGTCGATAGTTCTTCCGATTCTCGTGGAGCTAAGCGATACGGTGCTCGAGCTATGGGTGCTGCTCCTGGAGCGAGCTCGATTTGAAATTCGTCCTGATGATGCGGCGGTAGACCAGGTAAATCCTTGCGAGACACCTGAGGAAAGTCGCGTACAACTGAATGGTCTTCCAACTTCTTTTCTTTCGCTGATGTGTCAGTAACGAGAGCCAAAATTGCGGTGTGGCCCTTCCGCAAACATTTCTGAGCCTTCAAGAAAGAGGTGATGCCAACCACAGCACCACTCCTGTCGTCTTGAACTTCGAGAGGTTCTTGACCTGAACGAGGAATGCGAACAATCTTTTCTTTGCATAGGACTTCTGCTGTGCTCTGGTGATCACTATTCTTGTGCTGCTGCTGTGCTTGAGACTGAACGGTAGCCGAACCCTTGCTGGAATACCCATCCCATTTCCGCTTGTTGTCACTAGGAGTAGCGGGGGTAGCAGAAGTGGTAGCGGTAGTAATAGCGCTGATACCACTAGGCAACATGTTCTGTTCCACTGCCTGATCCGTGAGGCGATAAGCAAGATGCTGAATGTCTTGGATATTGTCGTGGTTAGCCGATGAAGCATGGCTCTGAATCTCTGAGGCTAGACCCTTGAGGTAAAATTCGATACGCTTGCTTGAAGGGTCCACCATGGTTGGACACAAGATGGCCAGTTCGTTCGACCGTTTCGTATAAGCATCAGTTTCCTGACCCCGTCATTTTCAAATGGTAAAGTTCCACTTCCAACTTGTGGATGTCATCACGCGTGCGGTATTCCCTTTTAATGCGTTCTTTTGAATTCGTTCCAGGGGTGGCGTTAGCAGTTGCCAGCCCTAGGATTTGTACTTGCGCGTTCCACCAAGTTAACGCGATTTCTTCCAACGTGCAAGTGGCATACTTAACCCTGCGAGCCTCAGGGCATTCACACATCTCGAACACTGACTCTAGCTTCTTAAACCAATGGAGTAGTCCCACTGCTCCTTCCATGCCACTGAATGTGCTTGGACGACAGTCCATGAACTTCTTGAATGTGCAGACAGGTTGCTGTGCGTTCTGACCCGTTGCGCGAGAAAGATAGGTCAAGGTTAAGCGCGAGAGTTGGGTCACGAGAGTAGGATCTAACATCCTAGGATAGGTCTGGAATAGCAGGTTATACCTCCTGCTTGTGCGGCTGTAAGTGCCGCAGCAACTTGTTCGTTAATGAGAGCCGTCAACCGGGCTTGAGTCATGTCAACACGTCCAGACATGATCGAACAGTAAAGGTAGCATAAGTATGAATGGTCCGCGAGTAGTGCGATGACAGAAAAGTGTAGGCACATAGGTGTTCTCAAGCAATAACAAGTAGTGAGCAAAGTAATGTGAGCATACTACGAGCAAAGTTCTATGCAATTCTAGCATGTAGGCAATAAACATAAACCTTATTACCTAGGATGTCGAGTCTTGCACGTGGAGCGAAGCGTCGTTGTGGATCGTTGAGAGCACTGTTCTGGTTATAGTCTGGTTTTAATAAAAACATTTTCCCCATATTAAAACCAAGTTCTCTATAACCAATGGCTCTGATACCAATCTGTCACACCCCCAAAAAATCCACACGCGGAGTATCACCGCTTGGGAGCGTGACTGACCAGGATCAAGCCACCAATCATATAGAACATTGTATAAAGTAAAAGTAATTGCAATATATTCCAAACCAAATCCATATGAAAGGTGTTTCCAAAACATAAGTAAGTTGTCATTGCTTAGCGGAAGCGTATAATCAAAACCCAACATAATTAAGTACGAAATGTCATAAGTGTTTAATAAGGTAATCACGATCCAAGCCCACAACGACCCGCTCCTCCATGTGCAAGCTCCATATACCTAACGACCTGCAAGGCATGTAACAGAGGGTCAACAACTAGTTGAGCGAGTTCACAGAAAGTAAATGCGTAATAGTAAGTTCATATGTAACAGGTGGCTCCACTGGGCCGTTCGTACGTTCTATTGGTGGGGGCTTCCCATGTTGTATAACCACTAGACTATTCGTAACTATAAGTATCCTTCACAACCGAGGATAGTGATCAGTATAAGTATCCTGCACATCCGAGGATAGTGATCAGTATAAGTATCCTTCACAACCGAGGATAGTGATCAGTATAAGTATCCTTCACAACCGAGGATAGTGATCAGTATAAGTATCCTTCACAACCGAGGACAGTGATCAGTATAAGTATCCTTCACATCCGAGGATAGTGATCAGTATAAGTATCCTTCACGACCGAGGATAGTGATCAGTATAAGTATCCTTCACGACCGAGGATAGTGATCAGTATAAGTATCCTTCACATCCGAGGATAGTATTATGGTAGTCTAGTCATAGTGTCAGTAGTGTATCTATTCAACCTTATCCTTTCAATCCCATTCCCAACACCCCGGGAATCCCATGCCTTGGTAAGAGTGTGAACTCACCTTGGTTTGCTCGGTATGTTATTGCTTCTAGGGTTTATTAATCTCTAAGTCCGTTACATACGACCTAGGATATACTGCACATGATTCGTTCCATTAGGGTTTACAATTCCTCGATATTCAAACAACGGTGCTTTGTGTGTTTATTGTGTACACGACGATATTACATATAATGTTCACACATGCAGAATCATACCGTTGCACACAATTATTCACATAGAATCATACGTCATGCAAGCAGTCAATTCTATTCACGTAGTTCATGCGTAGCGTCCCTGATTTCATGGTTTAATCTTACGTGTACATCATTCTAGTGGCCACTGTTAACACTCTTTATACCTTTAACAGTGTAAATACTTCTCATGTTTAACGGAAACAAGGAATCAAAGTGTCATACAGGCTTTACAGGACTAACATAATATATCATGCAGCTACTTGTTTCAATTTGACAATTACACAGCATCATACAGTTACACAATATCAGACAAGTGTGGGGGGGGGGGGTTTCCCCTGTTTGAAACTCGGATAACCCATGACATATCATACAACCTCGGACATATAATCAACATACAAATTCGGACATGTATGATCATATTAAACTCGGACACAACACCATCATTAAACTCGGTCCACAAGGTAATCCATTAAACTCGGTCCAATAGATAATCCATTAAACTCGGTCCATATTCTCATCAATTAAACTCGGTCCATGTGTTCATCAAATAAACTCGGGCATGTGTTCATCAATTAAACTCGGTCATGATATCTTATTAAACTCGGACATGCTTCATTTCATTAAACTCGGACCCAAGTTCATTATAATAAACTCAGTCCACAATACACTATAATAAACTCGGTTATCTTCACTCTTGAACAAAGTCGGACCATGAGAACTCATTAAAGTCGGATCATGTGTGTTTATTATACTCGGACTCTTTAATCATTCAATAAACTCGGTCCTTCAATAATCAATCAAACTCGGACATCACATTAAACTCGGGCATGATAACATTTTATAAATAAACTCGGGCACTTGATGTTTTCATTATAAACTCAGACGTTTTCATTGTAAACTCAGACATATGTTAATCATTAAACTCAGACGTTCAACTATGCACAGAAAGTCAGACAACAACTTAAATCCTACGATCTTTGTGATTCAAGCAGTTACGTATATCATTCTGCAGTTACGTTCTTATAATCAAGCAATCTCAAAACCCTAACTTTATACGTTTGTACAGTGCAATAATCAATCATCAATCTATCATTCAACCTATCTTGCTTCTAAATCATCAAGCAATGATTCCACAACAACTCAAATCATTTTCATGAATCAGAAACAATCAAACATGCAGAGATTATCATGTGAGAAACTAGGGTTTTGACACCAATCAATCAATCAACAATTAACATCACACAATGATTAAACAATTACCTTGATTCGATTCTAGATGGATTTGCAATCAACCTTGATGCAAAAGACTTGTGATTCCAAGAATGATAAGAAGATGGTTGTAGAGGAGATTAGGGAATGTGGGTACGTGTTTTGATTCTTGTGATGATTAGTGAATGATTAGTAAAAGAGATTAGGGTTAAGTATGGTTTATTTTCACTAATTACACTATACACCCTGAATTTCCATATTCTACACAAGTACACCATCCCCTAATTATTTCACAATTCCACCACCATGTTCATATATTTACTAATTTCACAATTTACAAACAATCATGCACATTCACACAATTAAAACATATATAATTCCATGTCAATCAATTGCACAAATAAACGACTAGTCACTACATGAACGTGCAATAAGTGTGAACCGCGAGAACCAGTGTGAACACAAACAGTAATTCCTAAAAAAATCTAAAAAACACCCAAAAATTTTTTTTTTATTTTTTTACTATTTTTTTTGAAAAAATCGCTATATTTTGTTAATAAAAAAAAATAAAAAAAAAATTTCGAGTAACAGTTATCCATGCACATGTGCATATGTGTCGTTTCTTTGTCAAATTCCGTAATTCATTACAAATAATAGTCAATTGCACTTTCATTTACACTACTACGTGTAATACACTATCTTTTACATTACCAATGTTAGAAATGCACATGTGCATCTATATGTATCAACAGGAAATAAGGTGTTTTGGTACACTACTTTCTCTTTCATTTATCATTCCATCCATAATACACAAGCATGCACATGTGCATTTCTGTCATTTCTTTGACAAATTCCGTAATTCATTACATATATTAGACAATTGCACTTTCATTTACACTACCATATGTAATACACTACTTTTTACATTACCAATATTAGAAATGCACATGTGCATTATATGTATCAACATGAAATAAGGTGTTTTGGTACACCACTTTGAATACACTTTCCCTTTCATCTATCATACCATCCATAATACACTACCATTACCTCCTACCATCCATAATACAATACCATTACCTCCTACCATCCATAATACAATACCATTAACAATATTTTCACTTTATTACATGTATGTAAACACCATTTATACCATCCAATCAACATATTACATAAAAAATTGACAACTATAACCAAACCATCAACCACTAGATATAACTAACCAAAAAACATGCATATGGGTCTACTTCTCCATTCAAAATCACAAACTTTTTGTACCAAAACACGTTATATCATGGTTATACTTAATTATGCACATGTGCATTTTGAATATTGGTAATGTAAAAAGTAGTGTATTACTAATGGTATTGTAAATTAAAGTGCAATTGTCTATTCCTGATAATGTATTACCGAATTTGTTGAAGTAATGATACATATGCACATGTGCATGGATAACTGTTACTCGAAAAAAAAAAGTTTTTTTTTTTTTTTTTATGGAACGAAATATAGCGATTTTTTGTTAAAAAATATTAAAAAAAATAAAAAAAAAATTTTGAGTGCTTTTTTGATTTTTTTTAGATTTTATTTTGTGTTCACATTGGTTCTCGCGGTTCTCGCAATAAGGGTGGTTCTCGCATGAACCTTACCCTATATATATATATATATATATACTGATTCAAAATGAATCAAATGTATTCTGACAATATATATAGAAAATTCAACTCTCCAAGAATTACTTAGAGAACTTCTGATATATATTTAAAAGGACAACATGGGAAGATACACAGACTCAGAAAAGGTTTTTATTAGACCCTCCTTAAATCAGAAGGGATCCCACAAGGAGAAAAGGTGCAAGTTGGATACTAGTGTTTATCCATTTAAAATCGTTGGAATCTCTAATTATCCTTAAAAGAGATATACATTAAATTAGAGATAAACCAAAGGTTTTTCAAAAACGGTTGCTTCTTTAATAGATTAAAACATCATTAAGGTGTCATAAACCACCTTGAATACAAACAACCCACGAAAAACACTCAAAAATCTCTGTCTCTATTCACTATAAATATCCCATTCAAAAACAGAGACTTTCATCTTCAACCTTCACTCTCAAACCCAAAAAACCTTCTCAAAGCAAAAACCCAAAACCTAAATGGCTGCTACCAACATCAATTGAATACTCTGTTTCGCTGATCACTGAAGCTGAATTTCTTCCACTGAAAAGCAACAATGAAGCAATGAATGTTAACATTGAAGAATACGACATAAAGTGTCAAATTCTCATTGAATTTCTAATCAGATGTCCGATAGCTCAAGCTCTTACAAAAACCTGAGATATACCAGAAAGACTGCTACAACAAGCTGTAAACACTTTAGAGATCTCAAATGAAATGGAGCTAACAACACACTTATGGGAAAATATCTTCATTACAATTACACCGGAGAAAATAAGGGAATGTTTACAATTACCCTTAAACCAAGGCTATGTAGAAGCACCAAAGAAAGAAGATATGTTCGAACAACTGGATGATGTAATGGGCTGCAAGGAAAAATTTTCAAAAATCAATGAATTCAAGAGAAACAAGCTACCTGCCTTCTGGCAACTGTTAATGGAGATACTGAACAAATGTTTATCATCAAAGATTGGAGGTACAGATCAGATAAATATGAATATTCTAACAATCATGTTTAGCCTCATAACTGGGTTGAATATTGATTTTGGAACAGAAATATTTAATCTGATCAAAAGATCAATTCTGACTAAAACTGGAAAGATAGATTCACATCTACCATTCCCCAGATTCCTGTCAATCATAATTTCTGATGCTTTTTCTGAAAGGAACGTACAAATTCCAAAATCAAAAAATATGTGGAAAACAGAAATTATGAGACCCTGGAGTGCTGCAGGGTTATGGAAGTCAGATTTTGATGTACCTGTTCTATCAGAAAGAATGATGTGTCAGATACCAGAAGATTCACCATATAGAGCAGAATATCTGAGGATCTTAAGCAAACAGGCAGAAACCAAAGAAGGGTTTGAAAATGTGTCACCCATGGAGCATGATGCAGAAGAATCAAGCACACAAAGAATAGAACAGCAGGATGAATCTGATCCTCATCCAGCTGATGAAAATGTGCATATGAATCCTGTAGCAGAAGAGCATCATGCTGAAGGCTCACATAGGGGAGAAACAGGTGCGGCACAATCTAAACTCAATATATTTTATAATTCTGAGAGTGATTCTGATGAATCAATTCAAAGAAAATATGAAATTTTACAAAGAAGCACTGTTTTTACAAGACAAAATGTGAGTGAAACAAAAGACCCATTTTCTAAATCAGATTCTGAGGAGGAAAATGTGGTAGCAACAGGTAGAGATCAGTCTACTGATCAAGGAAACCTGGATGAGAAAAATAAGAGTTTCTCAACAACTCATGGAGAACCTGAAAGGGTTCAAGGATATGAGGAAAACTAGGACTTGAATTTGTTTCAATTTTCTGGTGAGGGAACAGAGAATTTGGATTCTTCTAATCCTCTTAACCTCAGAATATCAGAAAATGTGTTTTCTGGTGGTGTTAGAAGAGAAACATCTGTTGTTTCTTCTATTTCCCGAGAACATCAATCTATGTCCCCTAAACAACTTCACAAGAAACCTGAAGACATAACTGCTACTGTGAAAGCAGTCACAGAGGGAAAACTTGATCTGATACTAGAGGAAATCAGAAATCAAGGTTTTATCAGAAACTGTCAAAACTGTACAGAAACAAACAAAAGAAAATAATGCAGCTCTCAAAGAAATACAAAAGTCATCAGAAAAAAAAGAAAGCTCATCAGAAATTGAGAAAGCTCTTAAAGAACTAAGTGATATCAAGAAAAAGATGACTGAGGTTACAACTGCAGGAGAAAGTTCAAGTTTAAGAAAGATTCTTGAAGAAATACAGTTTCTCAGAGCCAACAACATCAGCATGACTGAGGCTTTTGAGAAATTGTTAATGGAATTGACCACACAAAGAAATAAGGAAAGTCAGGAGTTTCAGAAGATAAAGAAGCAAGAAGAAACAAGTACTCAAGCTCTTACTAACATCCACTTATTAGTAAAAAGATTGCAGTGCAATGTTGCCACACTGGCAAAAGTTGATCTTCAAAAACTAAAAGCTTCAATTCCACAAGAAAGACAAGCAACAGGATCAGAAACTCCTCAACATCAACCAGAAACCATTCAACAAGATCAAATCAAGCAAACAGAAACTTCAACGGCTCAAAAACAGAAGCAGACCATGGGTCCACCTCAAGAAAAGCAAAAGTTACCCATGGGTCCTCCACCAAATGTACTAAAGCCAGACACTTCAAAGATCCAACAAGAAAAGCGTGTTCAAGTTCAACCATCTTCTACAACCATCACTGGAGAAACAGAATTTAGCATAAGGATGGATACAAAAGCGAAGAGAAGAATGGAACATGAAGTAACCTCTTCAAAAAGGCTAAGAAAAATAATGAGAGAATATTCAGAAGGCAACATTAAAGAATCAACAGTGCTGGAAGGTGATCTACACACAATCATGTATCCAGAAGAACATCTAAAGCACTACTATTGGAAAGGTCCAGAAGACAACCCAACAAGGCCACCCTCACCAATGAGTAAAGGTATTATTGAAGAAAGAAACAATGGCAGCTGGGTAATATTGCACAAACACTTGACCAATCCAATAGTATCAATTGAAAGAATTGATACTTTGACCACTGGAGGGGGCATATTAGGGAATGAAGGTCAAAATAAGTATACCCTGATCAGAAAAGATAAAAATGTTCAAAAGGTTACTGATGCAGATCTGGCCAATGATGTTCACGCAATGGATATAGTCAAAATGAAGAACATCATTGATGAATGGAAAGGAAGTTCAGTAGTGATCAGAAGAGCCCTTGACAGTCTTAAGAGTGCAGGAGCAAAATTATACAAAAGAGCAGCAGTGGAAGACTTTGATCTATGTATCAATTTTGAGTATAGTACGAAAGTGTTAATACCTCCCCCAACACATCAATTCCAGCTGAAATACCTTCAAAGTTAGCAAGAACTGGAGCAATCTTTGACACAACAGAAATATGTGCAGTCTTCAAAGATGCCAATGAAGAGAAAGCTCTATTCAAAATCAGTGAAATTTGCAAGTATTCAACCCAAACTTTAAAATATTTAAGAAACTGCATAAAGGATAAACAAGAGCAGCTCAAGAAGAAGGGAAAGAACAATGAACAGCTGAGAAAAACAATTGAAGACTGGATTGAGAATGGGATGGAAGCAAGAGGATGGTACAAATCAATGTACAAGGCAACTCAAAAGGCAATTGACCACAAGAAAAATCTGAAACCGGGAGACAAATACAGAGGTGGAGTGAAGATCAATTAATGGATTGATGAGATATTGCTGTTTTTGAACAATATTTGGAGTTTTTTTTTTCTATTTTTGAACAATAGTTGGTTTGTTTATGTTTTATGTTTTTGAAACATTAGTTGCTTGATTTTTCTTTTCAAGAAATAGTTAAAAGTTGTTTACATTGGATATAGGTTGTTCATTTTCTTACAATACTTAGGGGGAAACTGTTAGGAAACTTTATTTGTAAGTATTGAAGAAAATCTCAATCAACTGGATCACTGAAGAGATAACAATCCTGAAGATCACAACAAGAAGAAGATCAGATAGGACAACTGAAATGCAAAGTATCTGCTTCAAAGAATCACACGTTGATCAAGAGTTGATTTGGATTATCAGAGAAGGTCATTTCTGATGGATCTGATGATATTTCTGATGAAATATCATCAGTTTCTGACGATTCTGATCGTCAGACTTTCTGATGATTTGTTCACCATAATTTCTGATGAAGTGGTTTATCAGAAATTCTGATAAAGACCCCACTTGTCTAAAATCACAACTCTATCCTGCCACCAATGACCGAAGCATGACATTATTGGTTATCATGATTACAAATTCAACTTGAACGATGGATTCAATGAATATGTCAAATTGCTACTTTACGCAGGACTTATTGCATGAATAAACAATTGTTTATTCATGTACACCGCCGTCTATAAATAGAAGGCTCGAGAAGCAGTAGATATTTGAGTTTGAAGCTTAGCATTCATATACAAACACTCAAACTCCACTGCTCTTCTCACCCATAGAACTCAAGATTCATTTGTTTTAGATAATAATCTTACAAGCACCTTGTTAAACTAATTTGTTTCAAAGTGATATAAACTTGATAATTCTGTAGTTCTTGTTTCTTGAAAGTCTGATTTCCATTTCCGCACATCTTTTTCACATATACTGAAATCACTTGCCATATTACGTAAAAAGAAGTTGTTAAGGCCATACTGGGTCCAACAATACCGATGAAGACATGGACTCCGAGTTCTTTACTGATCAGTTCACCTTCCCCAACGAAGACGAGCGGGGTGAGTTTTGGGGGCGGGTTGCAGTTGGCGGGCCGTATGATCCTCGGATATCCAAGGCATCAAGGTTATGAGACCCTTTGCACAGAGTTATGCACCACATCTTTAGCCATACCAGAGCTGGGCGCATGGACAGTTTGGGAAACTGTCCAACACCGGATATTATATTTCTCTATGCGCTCGCGGAGGGGGTGCACATAAACCTCGCCGCGCGGATGGCGGAGTACTTTGTACATAGTTCGGGTAGAACCAACGGCGGTCAAATACACGGTGGTCAGTATGTGACCCAGATCGCTTACAACATGGGTATAATGACTGATGAGGTGGTTCAGGGTCTTACTTTGGTTACCAAAGGGTTGTATGTTAACATCCGCTCTTTGAAAGGGTTGGAAAACGAGATCTGGGACACGTTACCTCCACTCCCAGAGGATGGTGAGGATGAGATTATGCATGAGGAAGACGAGAAGCAGCATGAGCAGCATGAGGAGCCGCCACACACACCACCACACTCACCACAGCAGCATCACTCCCCGTAGTACCAGCACTGGCCTCCTGACATCCCCTCCTACCCAGAGTTTTATGGCGAGTTCCAGCAGATGCAGGTCAGCCATGAGCAGCAGCGGGCCAGTCTAGAGCAGCTGCGAATTAACCAAGATCAGCTGAGGGCAAACCAAGAGTTCATGCACCAGGAGGTGCATGCTGGATTTTCATACATATTTGGGGGGCTTCAGAACGCCTACCCTCCCACTTTGGGCCCCCACCACTGTTCCCATTCGGGAACCCAGGTGACTGTGGCGGGGCAGGCCCATCCGGCACAGGAGGAGGTGTGGATGACGAGCAGTAGTGGGAGTTCTAAGCTGATGGTGATGGTATTATGTTAGTAGGTTACTTCGGGTGTTCATTTTGGTTTTCATTTCATACACCGACGGTTACGTATTGTATTTTTCAGACATTTTAGTTTATTTGCTATGTTTTATGTAGGGATATTTAGTATGCTTTTTATTTATATAGATTATGGTTTGTTTGCGTTTAGATTGTCTTTGCCTTCTGTTTTGTTTTGCTTTGCTTTGCTTTGTGACATCGTTACAGATTTTAGAAACAAATCTTGGACCGGAGCACACCACAGAAAGAACATTGGAGACTCGTTTCACCTAAATCATCTTCAGGGGAGTGTTATTCTCCTTTTTCTCTATATCTCGGGTTTCACATTGGGGACAATGCGAAGTTCAAGTGTGGGGAGGGGGTTTAACATTTTGACTTGGACTTTCTTTGTCCTCTCTATATATTAAAAAAATCAGTAATTTGTATATATTTTTAGTAAATAAACCGGTTAGTTGTGTTTTAGAAAGCTTCTGATATGATAAAAACACGGCAAGCCAAATTAATTTTGAATAAGATAACTAGAAAACGTGACAAACAAAGAAAGACTTGCATGTTTATTTTCACACTTTTACCCATTCCTTCCGTTATGTGAGCATATTTTAGCCTTAAATCTGTTATATATTTGTTCATTTCGGATTAGGAGTGAGCCGGATGTCACGTGTAGTTTAGAACTTGTCACTAGCATGCTTGTTAAGACCATAAACGTGTGAAATCGTGTAGAAGTGATAGAGGCACTTAGAGAACCCCTTTGTTGTTAGCCTTGTTCTTTGTGTTATGTTTCCCTAAACCCTACATTACCCCTTAGGATTAACCATGTTGAGCCTTTCCCGTGTTTCCCTTTGTTTACCCAACAAAATCACCCACTTAGCCAAATTTGGCCTTTTTATTTTTAAACCTTTAGTGTTAAAACTCGGTTAAAAATCATTTAACTAGCGTTTCTTGTAGTTTGTTGTTCATTGTACAAAGCTATTAGATTATATATATGTGAAAAAAAAACAGAAAAATTAGAAAATTAAACACCCTAAAATAGGGTGAAGTCGACAAAATTCGAGCAATTTTAAATGCTAAAATGATGAAATCTCGTTGATGAGCTCGATAGCACAAAAGTCGCCTTTTTAAGGCGTTAGTATGTAGAGTTTTATTATTTTACGCTAGTTAAACGCTATTTCCGAGTTTTAACCATTTCGTTACTTTAAAATTCCCATTCCATACCCTTCACCCAAGCCTATCGTTAGAACCCATAAAGACCTCTTGATTTGCACTTTTCGCATGTTAGTTGATGGAGATGAGATCTTGTGACAAGCTTATGACATTAAACGTTTCATTGTCGAGGCATTGAGTGTTTACACATACACATTTTATGTATGTTTCACAAAAATAAAACCGAGTGTGTGTGAACATTATGAGGTGTGTGAAGATTAGCGTGCTAAGTCAATCGGAAGTGAAGTCACTGCTTTTTAGTTATCTATACATATATTTTCATGTGCTTGTTTGGTTTGAATCAATTGATGTTGTCTTTTGAAAAACCGGCTAACCGTATGTTTGTATATTAGTAGGTAATTTGGTAAATACTTGTTCTTGTTAGAATCTAGCTTTTATTGCATTTTAGTTTTAGCTTGCTTGAGGACAAGCAAGGTTCAAGTGTGGGGAGGTTTGATATACACCAAATTACCTATATTTTATTCCCCCATTTTACCCCTATTTTACACGTTTTTGGCCGAAAAAACGTGAATTGGATACTTAATCGGGTTTACTTTTGTTTACAGGCCTAAAACAGCGTGCCGAACAAGAAGATGATGAAGACGAGGATTTTCCGGGTGAAACGGCAAAGCTGCGAAGATTCTGTGAGAAAACTGACCTGGGCGAGTTACACGGCCGTGCAACTGTTGGCACCACCTTGCGGATCCGACAATAGAGCTCGTCCCGGAACTGCACAGCCAATGCGATCAGGAGTGCAGCGGATCTCGGCAATGCACGACCCTGCGACTGAAAGAACGCCCATGCGGATGCGATGATCAACCCCAGCCCGGAGATGCACCACCAATGCAGTGGGTCGTGCCAATCTAAACCCGGGGATGCACGCTCGTGCAATAAATGGAACGCCCGTGCGACCACGATTACCGGTCAAGATCTGCTGATGTCACATAAGTATGGTGAACAGTAATTTAAAAGTGAACGGTCGTGCACTTTAATGGCACGACCGTGCGATCTGAAAAAGTTATAAAAACAGAAGACAACATTCTATTCTTAATTCTGGACTTTTGGGAGCTTCACGGGCGATTTTCAGGCTCCAGAGGCGTTGCTTTTTACCCGGATTCAAGCCATCTTGTGCCGTTTAGCTCCGTTATCATCCGGATACTCAATCTTGTGCTTGTTTATGGTTTGATTCTTGAATCTTTCAATGTTTTTGTTAATGTTTCAAGCATTTAGATTGATTATTATGTATTATTGTAAGCCTAAGGGCAAAAAAACTAGAATCCCTTGCTTAATTACAACCATTAGTATGTTAATTATGTTTGTAATGACACTTTGAAGCATTTTCTATGTTAATCCTTGATGATTAGTTTGCAACCTTGTTTATTGATGTTGATTTCTTGATTATAAGTAATTATCTTGGATGATTAGTATATGGTTAGTTGAGATATCTGAAAGAAGATGCTTAATTAATCATATATTAGTAGACTTTGAACTTGGTTAACTAGTTTAACTTGGTTAAAATGTGTGCACCATGATACTAGAAATGGTTAGTGGTTTAATAAGGGGTAATTATTGTGAATCAAGAAAGCTTTCCCTCACGTAAGGGCCTTAACGGGTTAAATGGTGTTGTTATGAATTCTTGACATTGAATAATTAGCTTAGTTAGTGGTTTAGGCCAAAATTGCTATCTTGGTGAATTTATGTTCAAGATTTGTAAAATGAACTCGGTTGTGATTTAATCTAGTTTATGCTTGTCTCGGTGGTTGCATTGTGTTTATCGGTGTCACCTTCCTTGATTAAGTGAGGTTAGAAAACTCCTAACGGATGACTAACTTATTTTTAGGGGATTTTCATAGACATTTATCAATTGCACGTTAAAGAACAATATTAGGTGGTTAAAGTGTGTTTATCGTTTTAGCTTTCCGAATGATTGTCATGTTTGGATTCCCAAAAGGGATACTAATTTTCTTGAAAATGGAAAATTGACCAAATGTTTCAAGTGACAAAACCGACTTAGTTCGTATACTTTGTTTGCGTATAAAGCAAGACTATATATTTACTTTCTTATTTGGAGTCTAATATGTTTTTATAAATATTTGTTTATGCTTATTTTAGTTTGTAGAAAATCAATCACTTATCTTCCACCGGTAGTTTAATGACAAAGGTCTAGTATTATTTCTCCGCCCACATCCTTGGATCGACACTTGGTTCTTACCGATACTTTACTACATATATGACGGGGTGCACTTGCCCTTTCGTGTGTGTTTTATTGTTGAAGTATTTATAAATTTAAAACTGAATCGTGTGTTAGATTCTTTGTAAAAACATGTATATACGCGCACACACGTCAGTTTCGTTTTATAATGTAGACTTTGTTAAACCATATTACATGAGTCCCTACACTCATTTGGTCTATGAAACCTCATTTTATCCGATTCTCCCGATTTAGGTCCATTTATTAACTTAGTTACCTATATTTGGTGTCGTTTGATTTCCGTGATCCCTCTAGCTTGCTTGGTTGTTATTCAAGACTTCTAAGCATTCTCAAGTGAGTACATAGTCCCCTCTTTTACCGTTTTCAACTGTTTTGGGGTGAAACACATGTGCCTACTTGTTACTTTCATGCTTTTCATGTTTTTATACACGATTTCATTATGTTTTGCTATGTATGTTCTCTTAGCATGCTAGCACATTGATTTTCATATTACATTTTGTTGCATATGTTCATCCAGCATATGGACACATTGTTTTACATTTTGAACTGTTCGAACCGTTGAAATTGTTTGATTTATGTGAACCGTTTGAAACTGATTGATTATATGAATTGTTTGAAACTGATTAATTATATGAACCCTTTGAAACTGATTGATTATGTGAACCGTTTGAAACTGATTGATTATGTGAACCGTTTTAAACTGATTGATTGATGTGAACTATTTGAAACTGTTTGAATCGTTGGGTTAGGGAAGTGATTAGGTAACGGGGCGGGGGTAATGTGTTAAAAGCATGGTGGATACACCGCTGGTACTTCCTATATATAAGTGATTTTAACACATTATATATCGTTGCGTTATTTAGATCACTTGGGCAAGGTTATCAAAACTAAGTTATATTACAAGGTATTTCTAACAATATAAAACATTCGAGTTTTATTTCAAAAATTATTTAAAATTTGGGTTTATTTAATCAAATGTTTTGAGTAAGATTCATGGTATCGAGTTTTTATAAAAAAAAAAAATCTGTTTTAACTTGTTTATTTCCAATTTACATTACAAACATTTTACAAAACTTGGTTTTCTAAATATCAATTAACAAAGGTGTTCAAGTTATATTTTCAAAACATAAACGAGCCATGAATCTGACACTCAAATAAAACCTATGTACTCGCCGGCATTTTTATGCTGACGTATTTTCACATGTGTTTCAGGTATCATAGTTGGTGATGTTTGATGATGATATTGACGCATGCTCACATAGGAACGGACGAGGCCTTAGTGACTTAATAACAATGAAAGTTTATTTGTTCATGTTTTGTTTCTCATTTCAATGTAATGTAATGTAATACATTCAATTCAATAAAACAGAACTTCAATCCATGTGTTATGAAACAATGATTCTGTTACAACACTCCCTGACGTTTCAGCCTCGATTTGTTGTTTTACGCGGTCGGGGTGTGACAGAAAAGTTGGTATCAGAGCTCATGGTTATAGGGAATTAGGTTATTAGTAATGTTTTGACCTAGACTATAACCTTCCTAGGACCCTAACGCGAGTTTACTTGCGTTTAGTCATAAAACAATATCGTCGCCTATCTTTAGGTGACAACCACAACAAGAACACAAATTTCGAATCTGCTTTGAAAACTAATCATCTGTTCTAGGATGATTTATTATAAGGTTTTGAACCTTCAAAGTTTTCAAAATCTCGTCAAGGTTGGGTCTTATAATGTGAACACGTGCAATCCGGATGGGTGGATGTCTGTACTCTGAGCTTTCTATCTAAGGCTAGAGTGTTCATACAAATCCACATAATCGGAACAATCACTCTTACCTGGGAACTCTTAGGGTGAGTGTCCACTTATAGGCTAAAGCATGTCTTCGCGGTACATTAATATGACCCATTTACTTTGATTAGTCACCATCTCATTTGTTTGCCTTAGGTAACAAACAAATAATCATAGTTTTTATGCATTGTCATCCTGTTTTGATTATCCGATAACATCTCGCTTGCCTCCTCCCATGCCTTCCATTAACTTCAAGATGCCTCTTCATCACAACAACACTCAAATGTCCGAACCAGGTGCTGCAATTGCCCGACAAATAGGCATCGTACTCTAGAGGACCGTTGGTTTAGCTATCACCATGACTCGCCTCAAGGATGAAGCCGTACAAGAGAACCGCTTTTTGGTGCAATCAATGTAACTGTCATCATCCAAATCAAATACCTTGTTTCAAATGTACCCACTGTGGACGATGAGGACATTTGGTTAACATGTGCCGCCTTGCTGTCCAAAGCAAAGCTGTTGCAAATCCTGCCGCTGCTCAACCTCCAAATTCTGCTTCATATGTCGCCTTGGCATATCTAGCATCTCAACTTCATGAACTTTCTACCTTGTGAATCGACTTAAGCACGTGTAGTGCAAGGTTTCGAAACACCTCTCGTTACACAAATTCCAAAATCCATATAGGATCTTTCTATCCACATGATTAGATCCTTGTAGATGATTATCGCTCATCGGAGCCCTTAATTGAATTCTTTGTATGTTTTAATACGTACATTACGATTCAATAAGGACAAAAGCCGAATTCCTATTAAGATCTTCCTATCTTCATAGATAGATTCTTAAAGATGTTTAAAGTGCCAAATGAAATCCACGGATTGGATTCCTTGTGTACCTTAGTTCAAATGTTACGTTTCCTTGTAAACGAAATCGAACTTTTGGAAGATCATCCTATATTTTCAGATAGATTCTTGAGGACGTTGAAGTCCATCGATTGGGTTCCTGGTATACCTTGAATACCCATGTTCAAATCGACAACAAGTTAATAACAAATTAATAACCAAGAAAACAATTATGTGCTTATGTGTTTATGTGTTGACCCAATCAAAGTTATCTCAAGTTTGTTCAAATTCTATCCCTTTCACATTATAAAACAAATTGTGCGAACTGTGCAAGAAATTACGTAATTATGGATGCATACATAATTATGGAATTTAGTGCACAGAAACCACAACAAGTTTTGTCATGTGTCTAGAGTTAATTCTATTCATTTCAATTTATGATGAATCACCCATCAAAAATGACTCCATCCGTTCATTTTCGTTTCTAAAGAATGTCCGTTGAGGGAAATGAATATCCTTTTGAGTTAATTCTATTCATTTCCATTTCTGATGAAGTGCCCGTCGAAAATGACTCTGTCCGTTCATTTTCGTTTCGGAAGAATGTCCGTTCAGGGAAATGAATATCCTTTTGAGTTAATTCTATTCATTTCTATTTCTGATGAAGCACTTGTTGAAAATGATTCCGTCCGTTCATTTTCGTTTCTGAAGAATGTCTGTTGAGGAAAATGAGTATCCTTTGATTATTCTATTCATTTCGGTTTCTAATGAAGCACCTGTTGAAAATGACTCCGTCCGTTCATTTTCGTTCCTGAAGAATGTCTGTTGAGGGAAATGAATATCCTTTTGATTATTCCTTCATTTCCGTTTCTGATGAAGCACCTGCTGAAAATAACTCTGTCCGTTCATTTTCATTTCTGAAGAATGTCCGTTGAGGAAATGAAAGGATTATGCCTTGCATATCTTTGGTGGTTACTTAACACAAAGTCACAGACAGGCTACTACGAATAAATTTCGGGACGAAATTTCCTAAAGTAGGGGAGACTGTGACACCTGTGCCTCTACGACCATCAAACAAATACCAAACCAATGAAATATTGTATTTCATACATGGGATTTGTAAAAATATGTGTATCATTTGCACATATCAATTCTTGTTCGATTTCAGGCTCTAAATCGCTTTCTAGAAGGTTATACGCGCACTGATGCGTAAATATAACTAGTTTAATGCAACAAACACTCCGGAATAGTTACATAGGCTTAACATACCTTAAATAACCTTTACACAACTAAGAAATATGTTTTGGAAGGTTTGGTGTGCCGAAATCAAGTTTATTCGCTTAAAGGGACTAAATTCGACAAACTGCGAAAGTATGTCAATTTGTACTGTAACGAACATTCTGGAAGTTGACCATAAGTTAAACATACCCTAAATATCCTTGACATAGCTTAGAAATAGGCTTTGAGGTGTTCGGTGTGCTAAAATAAACTTTCTGGCCATTCAGGGACTAAAAGCATCAAAAAGTGCATAAGTTTGCATTTTCGCACATATCTTACATTCTGAATACATCTGGACATCCAAAAATTTATGTAAGCATTAAAATATTATTTTTTAGTGTTTGTCTTGTCAAAAATCCATTCGTCGCGCAATTTGGATCATTTTTGCGTCCGTTACGACTTTCGTCGTAATTAACCGAACAACGCAATCGTACGACCAAATGAACCGACATCCGAGATAATTTTTAGCACATTTCAAGTTCCCTACACTTTAACTTCATTTTAGATCCTTAAAATGGGGTTAACAGGGCTTAAATGTGCCAAAATGCATCAAAAACCAAGTTTGGAGATGCAGGGGCCTTTTCTGCCAATTGCTGAAAGATTCTGCCAGCACACAAGGTCCTTACTGACCATATGGGAGTGCTTACGGTCCATAAGCCACCCCTAGCTCAGCAGAATCTGTTTTATTTAAAAACCCAGCTTCCCATTGTTTTGCACATGGTTTCCTTGTTTCTATGGGCTGGTTTTGGGTGCCCCTTGTTTACCAAATCAGTGGGTGCAAGTGTGGAGCTGAGATTGAAGCTCAGTTTTCGATAAATGATCCTAACAGTTACCTGAAAACTATAAATACCCCCACCCTTTTCACCCCCAAACCCACATTTGATCTGATTCTACACTCTCTAAGTGGAAGTTTATGCTTCCTACCTAAGAGTGAATCGGGTCAAATCTTGCGGGGACCTTCTGTAAGTCTTCTTTCATGCTTTTCTTTCGTTTTAGTGTTAAAGTCAAACTTTGTTTGATTTTTTGCTTTGACCAGTCAATGGTCAACGCAACGTTCGGTTGAACTTCATAACGTGAGCGTAATCACGATGGTTATAGTCCCTAGTGACTATACCTACTGATTACCACGTTATCTAGGCTCATGGACGAGTCGTAGTTTCAGCCAAAGTGCGTTTTCTCGCGTATTTTGTAACCAAACTACTCTAGGGTATCAAAACCATTTGTTTGATACCAAACCTGTTTTCTAACTTAACTAAACATGTTCTAGCATGTTTAGCTCGTCACTTTTAGATTTGTGCTTGTTTAGGGTCGTAAAGTTAAGCGAGCTAATCAATCGCTTATACTTTCGAACCCGACCCATTTGGTCGATCATTAGGGTCCGACCAAACACATTAGGTGACCATAGTTGTATAGGGAATAACCTTCCGAGGTTATACCTTATGGTCACGTCGTTTAAGTAGTTGTATGATAAGTAGTTCTTATGCCTTAGGAAAATTACCAAAATACCCTTTTGCGCCAAAATTCATTTTAAGCCTATGTAACATAACTTTTGACATATAAACTGATTTGGCAACAATATTAAACATGTTAAGGCATATCTTGCTTGTCATAGGACTAGTTAGGCTTTCCGAACGCGTTTTACGCAAACGACGCGTTAAAGTAGCATAAGCTACTTAAACGGGTCGTAATGGGTCGTAAGCACTTAGGTTAGGTTTCATTTTAGTATGTGGGCTTTGTTAAACCATATCATATGAGTACCAATACTCATTTAGTTTACGAAACGTCATACTATCCAATCCCTCGATTTAGGTCCGATTATTTATGTAGTTATCTATATAGGGTGCCGTTTGATTCCGTGATCCCTCGAGCTTTGCTTGGTTGTTGTTCAAGACTTCTAAGCACCCTCAAGTGGGTACATAGACCCCTCTTTTACTGTTTTTCAAACATTTTGGTGTGAAACACATGTGCCTACTTGTTACTTTCATGTTTTTTTCGTGTTTTCACATCATATACTTGCTATGTTCATTAGTACATTATTAGTACATGATTTCATTATGTTTTTGCTATGTATGTCAATTATGTGCATACTTAGTACATCGTTTTACATGACATTTCATGCTATGTATGTTCATCATACTTAGTACATTGTTTTACATCACATCACATGCTATGTATGTTCATTCAGTTCATACTTAGTACATTCACATCATATCACATGCTTACATTTTGGTATGACATTTGGTTTGTTTAAATGGGACAATATACATTCATTAACATTGATCACGCCATTCATTAGTGTTGGACTCTGTATGCCCAAGACACATATTAAATTGATGTGGCTAGTACGTTATGATCCAAGTCGAGTCATACCCAATAACAAGCTAGACAAACACTTATATTATTTATTTGTGATATGATCAAACAAATAAATATTAACACTTGCAATATTTAGAAATTGGTTTTTTAAATAATTACACTTGAGAAACTAATAAATTATATGGATAATTTATTTTGAGAGAATATTTTATTTTGTTATTTAATGGGTTAAATAACATTATAAAAGATTACATAAAGTCTTGCAAACATATGGTGTAATATTTTATAAAAGTTATAAAATAAACAAGACTTAAAATTGTTAAAAGAAAATTTATTTTTTTTTAAAACACCCTCCAAAAATCGGCCATCATATGGTCTTCCCAAGAATTTGTGGTCCAATCACAATTCATGCTTTTGCATGTGTTAGAGAGGATTTCATTGGGTGGTCTTCCCTAAAGATTCTTGGCCAATTATCTTACATACTTTTGCATGTGGAAGAAGCCTCTTGATTGGGCAAAAAGGAGGTGGCTCTTCTCTCATCTTTTATATATTTTTGTATGACAAAAATAAGGATATATATGAGATAATCTCAAGCAAAAGGAGCTGAATTTTTCTCCAAAATTTCGGCCATAGAAGGGTTCCAATGAGCTTTTCGGTTTTGATTCAAGTGTGAGAAATCCTAGCTAAACTCGTGGTGTTTGTTGGAAGCTTGGGGTATACAAGCTTGAGGTCTTCTACTCTTGAGGACAACCATTCTTGAAGCATCATCCATTTCATTCTCATTACTCCAAGAAGGTAGTTTTGCTAAACACCCTATGGTTATGTTTGATAGTATGCATCTTCATATATGGATCCGGGTTTTGGGATTTTGCATATAAATGGTTTTATATCTTATAAAAGTAACATGTTTTAAACATTATTTCCGCTGCGTTTTTATTTCATATGGATGAAATTGCTTTGATAAACATGTTAAAATCCCATCAATGGCATCTAGAGCCGCTTATGTGAGTGCATACTTCAATAGATTAAAATTTTCGGGTTCGGGTTTGAATAAAACCCTATGGCCGAAAATTTTAACATGGTTAACCCTTTGTTTTTCAAGATTATTTTCTTACATGCATAAGAGAATCTTGAAAAATTTATTTCATATGGATGATTTGCTTGTTTGGACAAAACATACCTTTTCGGTTTTTTGAACATAGCCGAAAATGTTTATAAAAGGGAACCATTTTTTTATGCTTCTTGAAATTAATATATATATTTGGATATATATTTTGGTGCATATAACCTAGCCATGACCTTGTGTTGAATGATTGTGATTTTTTTTTTCAATGGGTTGTAATAATTATTATTTTGTTCTTCCATTAGAAGATATGTAATTTATTTATTTCATTTGGTATGTAAAATAAATAGATTAGGTGCATTTTATTTTACTAGAAAAATGTATTAGGATATATTTTGTAAAAGAAGATGCACACAAAAATGAGCTTTTGGTTTGGACCATAATATTCGGTCCAAAGAACTTCATCGTTCTCAACGGGATTTTAACCCGATAACCAAAACTCATTTTTGGAGTCCAAAGGAGTTTGGAGCTGAATATAAAAGACTTTTGGAAGCTCAAAGAAGGTGGAGAAATCACAACACAAGAAGGAGACTTGAAGCATTTGGATGCGGGATCAAGTGGGAGTTCAACGACACATTGCTTGTGTCATTTTTCACCCTTTAGGAAGGACCTTTTGGCACACTTGTTTCGGCTAACAAGTGTTGTCAAAATAGTTGGCTATGGTTATGCACCTATTATTATGAATGATGTGCTTGTTTGGTTGCTTATTTTGTTGTTTAGATGATATGTCGATATGCATGACTTAACAAACTAATAATCAACAACAAGCTTAAAATTGGTTCATAACAAAATCATTAAAATGGTTAATAAAAGGTTTTATTAAAAATTAATGATTTTATAATAAAATGGGTTTTATTAAAAAGAACCTTGAAAATTAGTTTTCACTAAAGTACCATTAATTTGAATGCATGCAAATGTATGGTACATAATATTTTCTAACTAGAATTTTGAAATACTGAAAACCCTTTTATAAAACAAGTCAAACACCATCCTTTTATACAACACTCGAAATACATGGGAACTCTTATTGTGGGATAAAGGTCACCTAACCACATTTGAGGGAACTTGTATGTTCGAGGTGGGCTTACCATGTTTGTGGGATAAAGGTCACCTAACCACTTATGTGTATAAACTCACACGTATGTGTAAGTTGGACGACTTGATTTGGAAACCATGAACTTAGGGTCACCAAAGCATGGGGAACAAAGGTGTTGATGGGATTAAACATGCCAACTAAATATAAAGATGTTTAACCGATCCCATATCGCTAGAAATTGCAAAAAGTTGCAATTGTCAAACGTTGACTACCTTGTTAATTTAAATAGAGGGATAAAGGTCACCTAACCATTATTTAAATGTAACGTTGGATTCTAGATTTTAATTATTAATTGTCTTTAAGACACAAAAAGGGTATTAATGATTAAAATAAAATAATATCGAAAATACTAAAATTGAACTTGTTAAATTTTGTAGATGGCCGCTAACAATGCAAACCCGATTACCCAAACCGTCCGAAACCTATCACTAAGAACCATCCTTGAAAAGGATCGTCTCAACCATAACAACTTCATGGATTGGTTTCGAAACTTGAGAATCGTTCTCAAGCAAGAGAAGATATCCTATGTGTTGGATGATCCTATTCCCGATAAACCTAACGTGGAAGATGTGGAAGCCTACAACGATTGGGTTAAGTATACCGAGGACTCCATGCAAGCCTCATGCCTCATGTTGGGAACTATGATTCCCGAAATTCAAAAGGATTTTGAACACCACGGGGCATACGACATGATTACCCAGTTAAAGGAAATGTTCCTACAACCTGCAAGGGTAGAACGCTTCGAAACTGTTCGGGCGCTTCATGCATGTCGAATGGAGGAAACCCAATCGGTATCATCTTATGTTCTCAAGATGAAAAGCCACATTGATCGCCTCGAACGGCTAAATTGTCCCATCTCCAAAGAGTTGGCTACGGATTTGATCCTCAACTCTTTAACAAAGAAATTTGAGGGCTTTGTTATGAATTACAACATGAATGGATGGGACAAGAGCATTGGTGAGCTTCATGCAATGCTCAAAACGGCCGAAGCAAGTATGGGCAAAAAGGCTTTACCCGTCCTTGCGATCAATGAAGGAGGCAACAAGAAGAGGCCCCACCCCGACTCTAAAGCAACCTATGCTAAAAGAAAGGGACACGTCAAGGGAAAGGGAAAAGGAAAAGCTAAAGCAGAACCCGCCAAACCAAAAGAGAAGAAGCAAAAGGTTGCTACGAATGACCCATGTTTTGAATGTGGTGAGATAGGACATTGGAAGAGAAATTGTCCGACCTATCTCAAAGAGTTGAAAAACAAGAGGGATGCAGGGCAAACCTCAGGTACTATCTTTATGATACATGTTGAGCTTAATGTTATTTCTTCTAACACATGGGTACTAGATACCGGATGTGGAACTCATATTTGCAATTCGTTGCAGGGGTTCAAAAGAAATAAACATTACAAGAAGGGGGACACTAGTCTCTTCATGGGCAACGGAGCAAAGGTTGATGTCGAAGCTCAAGGAGACTACGTTTTAAAGCTTCCAAGTGGTTTGGAAGTTATTTTGAAGAATGTTTTGTATGCTCCTAGTTTAACTAGGAACATAATTTCAGTTTCCCTTTTAAAACAATCTGGTTTCAATTTCGAATTTGTTAACTATGACATTTATGTTTCTAAGAATGATGTGTTTTATTTTAAAGCTATGTCTTTAAATGGTATTTATGAATTAGATCATGATAACGCATCATATGATAGCTCAATGTACCAAGTAACCAACAAGAAACTCAAAATGGATTTGAGTGATTCCTACCTTTGGCATTGTCGCCTTGGACATATAAGCAAGAATCGCATGCATACACTTCAGAAAAATGGTCTTTTGAATACAAATGAAGATAATTCATTTGATGTATGCGAGTCTTGTTTACAAGGCAAAATGACCAAGACGCCCTTTAGTGGAACATTTGAAAGGGCTAAGGACTTATTAGGTATCATACATTCAGATGTATGTGGTCCTTTTAAGCCGATGACTAGGAATGGTGAAAGATACTTCATTACCTTTACCGACGACTATAGTCGTTATGGTTATGTGTATTTACTAAAACACAAGGATGAAGCATTTGAAATGTTCAAAGACTTCAAAAGTGAAGTAGAAAATCAACTCAAGAAAACAATCAAAGTCCTTCGCACCGATAGAGGAGGTGAATACCTTAGTGGTGCTTTTCAAGATCATCTTAGGAGTTGTGGGATTATCTCACAACTTACTCCACCTGGAACACCACAACACAATGGTGTATCTGAAAGGAGAAATCAAACTCTATTAGATATGGTTCGATCTATGATGGCTAGAAGCACATTACCTCTATCATTTTGGGGTTACGCTTTGCTCTCCGCAGTCCGTATATTAAATATGGCCCCAACCAAGAAAGTGGAAAAGACACCTTTTGAAATATGGCACGGAAACCCTCCATCATTATCATTCTTAAGGGTTTGGGGTTGTGAAGCTTATGTTAAGCAATACACTCCAAATAAATTGGAAGTCCGATCTACTAAGTGTATCTTTGTAGGTTATCCTAAAGATGATATAGGATACTATTTCTACGACCCAACTGAGCAAAAGGTATTTGTTGCTCGAAAGGGTAAGTTCTTAGAAGCTAAGTTCCTTATGGAAGGAACCAGTGATAGAACAGTGGAACTTGAGGAAGATCAAGAACCACAAGACGATACACGTTTGGTTGATACTAGCACTCAACAAGAGGTTGTTGAAAACGATCAAGAGGTTGATCGAAATACACAAAATGTTCGCAGATCTGGTAGAATTAGCAATCCACCTGAAAGATATGGATTTTTCATGGATGGATGCTACGTGGTAGATTCAGATGAACCAACCACATACCATGATGCAATGTCAAAATCCGATTGCGACAAATGGCTTGAAGCCATGAACATAGAGATGCAATCCATGTATGACAACCAAGTTTGGGAATTGGTTGTGCCACCACTTAACTCTAAAGTAGTTGGAAGTAAGTGGGTTTTCAAGAAGAAAACTGAAAGGCATGGTAACTTGGATACTTACAAAGCAAGACTTGTAGCAAAAGGTTTCACTCAAACTCAAGGGATTGATTATGATGAGACTTTCTCGCCTGTGGCGATGCTAAAGTCAATCAGGATATTATTTGCCATAGCCGCATATTATGACTATGAGATCTGGCAATTGGATGTCAAAACGGCATTTCTCAATGGATATCTTGATGAAGATGTCTATATGGTTCAGCCTGAAGGATTTGTCGATCCAAAACATCCTGACAAAGTATGCAAGTTAAAGAAATCAATCTATGGATTGAAACAAGCATCTAGAAGTTGGAATCACCGTTTTGATGAAGAAATTAAGAATTTTGGATTCATCAAGAACGGCGATGAAGCTTGTGTGTATAAGAAGGCTAGTGGGAGCATCATCACTTTCTTAGTACTGTATGTCGATGACATTCTACTATTTGGGAATGACATTCCAACCATGGAAGGTGTAAAAGCTTGGCTTGGAAGTTGTTTTTCCATTAAGGATCTTGGTGAAGTAGCCTACATTCTGGGAATAAAGGTCTATAGGGATAGATCAAGGCGCTTGATAGGTTTAAACCAAAGTGCATACATTGACAAAGTCTTGAATAGGTTCCAAATGGAGAACTCTAAGAGAGGTTTTGTACCTATTCAAAAGGGGACAATTTTGAATACATCTCAATGTCCAAGCTCAAAGGATGAGCAAGAGAAAATGAAAAGAATCCCATATGCGTCAGCTATAGGATCCATCATGTATGCAATGATATGCACCAGACCGGACGTCTCATGCGCCTTGAGCATGACAAGTAGATACCAACAAAATCCAGGTAGCAGTCATTGGATGGCTGTTAAAAGAATATTGAAATATCTTAGGAGGACTAAGGATATGTTCCTAATATATGGATCTGGTGAGGAGGAACTCGTTGTAAAGGGTTACACGGACGCGAGTTTCCAAAACGATCGAAGTGATTCTCGATCGCAATCGGGGTATGTCTTCATTTTAAATGGAGGAGCAGTCTCCTGGAAGAGCTCAAAACAAGACGTGGTAGCATTGTCCACTACAGAATCAGAATACATCGCTGCTTCATTGGCAGCCTAGGAAGCTGCATGGCTGAAGAAATTTATAGCCGACCTAGGGGTGGTCCCTACCATTCAAGATCCCCTAGAGATCTTTTGTGATAACGAGGGTGCGATTGCTCAAATCAAGGAACCTCGTGCGCACCAAAAGACTAGACATATCGAGCGGAGATTCAACTACATAAGGGATGAAGTTGAAAAAGGAAAGATATGTATCCGCCAAGTTCACACCAATCAAAACATTGCGGATCCACTCACGAAGCTCCTTGACAGAGGAAAACATGAGGGTCACAGATGTTCCTTAGGACTTCGATATTCTAGTGATTGGATTTGATCAAAATTTTGTATTTGGATATTGAAACAATTGTTATTTTAACTCATTTATGGTATTTTGAGTTACGTTTCATATTAGCATGTTTAAATCCGTGAATAACTTAATTATTCTAAATGTCCGTAGTCAATCATAATTGTGGGAACAAATATGAATGTAAGACTATTATGAACTTGGATTGGTGGATATTCATTTAGAATGAATATAGAGCAAAGTGTTGCTGCCAAAGTTCATAGATATTTGTGGGATACAAATATTGGACTGACTCGCTCTCAAATATTACTGCATGGAATCATTTGTGATTGATCATAAGTAAATTTGAGTTAAGGCGAATATCATAGTATCCTCTGACCTGAGATACATATTGGGTCTTGATATTCACCAAATATTATGCCTTGACTTATTTCTTCGCTGTCAGTAATATGACAGTACATAAGGCTGAGCTCAGGTGTGGTACAAGGTGGTTGTGAGAGACGTATGTAGTCAAGAAGGGATTTGTTCCTCTTATTCGTTGAGAGTAAGATGTCTAAGGCCTGATAAAGTTAAATCAACAGAGAGTGATCACTCTATGTCTCTAGATTTAACATGACATCTGTAACGAAAGGATAAATGATAGATTCACCTAAATCATGATCAAGTAAGGGACTTGAAAGGGATGATGTTATTGAATGGCAAATATAGTCATACGTATTGGGGGTAGTAAACCGTAGTTAGGCGTCATTTACTGCTTGCATCAATCTTCTATGTATCTTGTGCAAGTGGGAGATTGTTGGACTCTGTATGCCCAAGACACATATTAAATTGATGTGGCTAGTACGTTATGATCCAAGTCGAGTCATACCCAATAACAAGCTAGACAAACACTTATATTATTTATTTGTGATATGATCAAACAAATAAATATTAACACTTGCAATATTTAGAAATTGGTTTTTTAAATTATTACACTTGAGAAACTAATAAATTATATGGATAATTTATTTTGAGAGAATATTTTATTTTGTTATTTAATGGGTTAAATAACATTATAAAAGATTACATAAAGTCTTGCAAACATATGGTGTAATATTTTATAAAAGTTATAAAATAAACAAGACTTAAAATTGTTAAAAGAAAATTTATTTTTTTTTAAAACACCCTCCAAAAATCGGCCATCATATGGTCTTCCCAAGAATTTGTGGTCCAATCACAATTCATGCTTTTGCATGTGTTAGAGAGGATTTCATTGGGTGGTCTTCCCTAAAGATTCTTGGCCAATTATCTTACATACTTTTGCATGTGGAAGAAGCCTCTTGATTGGGCAAAAAGGAGGTGGCTCTTCTCTCATCTTTTATATATTTTTGTATGACAAAAATAAGGATATATATGAGATAATCTCAAGCAAAAGGAGCTGAATTTTTCTCCAAAATTTCGGCCATAGAAGGGTTCCAAGGAGCTTTTCGGTTTTGATTCAAGTGTGAGAAATCCTAGCTAAACTCGTGGTGTTTGTTGGAAGCTTGGGGTATACAAGCTTGAGGTCTTCTACTCTTGAGGACAACCATTCTTGAAGCATCATCCATTTCATTCTCATTACTCCAAGAAGGTAGTTTTGCTAAACACCCTATGGTTATGTTTGATAGTATGCATCTTCATATATGGATCCGGGTTTTGGGATTTTGCATATAAATGGTTTTATATCTTATAAAAGTAACATGTTTTAAACATTATTTCCGCTGCGTTTTTATTTCATATGGATGAAATTGCTTTGATAAACATGTTAAAATCCCATCAATTAGTAGGTAGTGGTACCATAGGAATTGACAACTCTCGTTCCTGACATCCTTGGTATGTTTGGATGGAAGGAATGACCGAATTCGATATACATTTACACAGATAGACCTTTAAATTCGTTTAGGGGTTTATCGCCACAGTCGCAAGGCTTAAATGTATGCATTTTCACAATGTCACATAAATGTTCGTGTTCAGTATAGCATGCATTTCCACAAAACATAACTTTGATTTAAACCACGTTTTACTTCAGTACATTGTTTTGTGCATTTTTACCTATGGTTTAGTTGATACATATTTCACTTGCCATACATGACATTTTGTTTACACATTACATGATTGACATACGACATAGATATTTTGATATTGTTATACACATTTCATGGACTACGTTTTGACATAAACATTTTGACATGGTTTTCACAAAGACATTTAACAAGTGGTTTAGACATGGGCAATTTACATTGGTGGTTTATTTGGGTGAGTGATTTAAGTAACAAGGCGGGTGTAACATGGTACAAGCATGGTGGATACGCCGCTGGTACTTCCTATATATAAGTGCTTGTATTATATTACATGTCGTAGCGTTATTTAAATCATTCAATTTAGACTTATACATTTTATACAAATAACATATTTTTCACAAGACATTGGTTTACAAACAACTTATCTTATACAAACTCATTTTTTTACTTGGTTATTCATTTAACCTTACATTATTCATTTAAATATACATATCTATCATCGCTTTTCAAATGATTTATAAAACAAAACATTTTACAAGGATCATGACTGACTTTTTGTTAAACAACTTTTTTTTCTAAAATTATAAGTCATGAATCCTAAATCAATAAAACCTATGTACTCGCCGACATTTTTATGCTGACGTACCTATTTTAACATGTGTTTCAGGAGATGATGCATAGGCTTGATCAAGATACACATAGGCGGACTTGGGCCTTAGTGACATTAAAAGATGCAAGACTAGTTAATTATGTTATGCTTATTTGTTGTTAAGACATTGTAATTTCTTTTAGTCAATAAAACAACATTTCAATTTCCATGTGTTATGAAACAATGATTCTGTTACAACACTCCCCGACGATTCCGCCACGATTTGTTGTTTTACGTGGTCGGGGTATGACAGAAGAGTTGGTATCAGAGCTCATGGTTATAGGGAATTAGGTTATTAGTAATGCTCTGACCTAGTCTATAACCTTCCTAGGACCCTAACACAAGATCCTTGTGTTTCGATCATAAAACAATACCGTCACCTATCCTTAGGCGACAACCACAACAAGAACATAAATTTCAAAACCACTTTGAAAAGCAATCATCTGTTCTAGGATGATTGATTATAAGGTTTTGAACCCTCTAGGTCTTCAAATCTCGTCAAAGTTTGGGTCTTATAATGTGAACACGTGCAAACTGGAAGGGTGAACGCCTGTACTCTGAGTTTCCTGTCTAAGGCTAGAGTATTCGTACAAATCCGCAGTATCGGACCAGTCACTCTTACCTGGGAACTCTTGGGGTGAGTATTCACTTATAGGCAAGCATGTCTTCAGCGATACATTATTATGACCCGGTTGCTTTGATTTGTCACCATCTCATTTGTTTGCCTTAGGTAACAAACAAATGATCGCAATTCGTATGCATTGCCTTTCTGTTTTGTTTATCCGATAACATTTCATTTGTTTCTTAATATGTCTTTCATTTTCTTCTAGAATGTCTCTTCATCTCAACAATGGTCAAATGTCCGAGCAAACAGCCAAATTTACCCAGCAAATAGGCGAAGTGATTCTGAAGTCTGTGGAACTAGGCATTGCTATGTCTCGTCTCAAAAATAGAGCCACTCAAGAATCACCGAAGGAAGCAGAAGTTAGGCCTGCACCAAAATCAAGGAAGCGTAAGGCTTCAAAGAAACCCGCAGCAGTTTAACCTAATCAAGCGGGACCTAGCCAGGTAGTGACACCACCAGCTAGGAAGCCGTACTTGGGAGCTGCCCCATGGTGCAAGCGATGCAACCGTCATCATTTAAACCTCATACCCTGCTCCAAATGTACCTACTGTAGACGGTTGGGACATTTGATTAACATATGCCGCTTTACTATCCAAAACAAAGCTGTTGCAAACCTTGCTACTACCCAACTCCAAGTCAACCCTACTCAAGCTCGTTTCCCGTCTGGTACTTGCTACAATTGTGGTGAGACGATCAGGAACAAATGCCCGAAGATTGTCAATGCAAATCCAACCATTGGGTAAGCATTTGGCCGAGCAAAAGATGTTGTTGTCTTATGCCTTTGTTTCTTTTGTTTTCTTATATTCTGAAACAATCTGTTTTGTTCATAAATAAAAGTCGTTGTTCGGAATTCTAATATACAAATGTATTTACATGTGTATATGGCATTTCCCTATGATACCTACATCAAGGAACTATGCACTTTACAAACTACTATTGTGATTCTCCATTTCAAGTGATCGCTCATGATTTCCTCGAAAATTTTAAGTACTCGTTTCATTCTAAAAGACAAAATACAAGAAATAAAGCAAAATTTTGAGTACTCGTGCTTTTTACGCATCTGTGCTTTTAAATCCTTAGTTAGATAACTAAGGGTATTTTCAAATCTCATACCCATTACGTTCTGATTTATTAACATGCATAACATAAGTTTTCAAAACAACCTTCATGATTACAAAAACATTTTTATATATAGTTCAAAAACATTTTTAATATAGTATATTTACTTAACATATCAAATGCATGATTTCAAAAATATTGTCTATATTTTCAAAAACAACCTTCATGAATTCAAAATGTTATTAATACAGTATAATTACTTATATCAAGTGCATGATTTCAAAAGCATCATTCACGTTTTCAAAAACCTTATATATAATTTCAAAATTCATCTCGCATGATTTTAAAACATTTTTATAAATATACCTACCTAATACACATACTTTATGATTTCAAAAGTATTATATATAAGGTTTCCAAAAACATTGAACACATTTTAGAACCCCATGCATAGTTTTCAAAGTATTTTCCTCATACATTGACTTAACCTTCAAATTCCGCTTCATATGTCGCCTTGGCATATCTAGCATCTCAATTTCATAAGCATTTTTACTTCATGTTTTGACTTAAGCACATCCAGTGCAAGGTTTCAAAACACCTTCAACTTCTAAAATCCATATGGGATCTTTTTATCTTCACAATTAGACCCTTGTGGATGATTATCATTCAAATCAGAGTTCTTAATTGGATTCCTAGTTCGCTTTAAATATTTGTGCGCAATTAACAAAATGATAACAAATTTAAAATCAAGTTAAACAATTATGTGATTATGTGTTTATGCATTTTGTGTTTTCTTTTGTGCATTTTGTATTTTTGTACACTCTGGATATTCTTTATCCAAATCCTCGTAAAATCTTTCATATCTTCATATGAGGGATTCATAGTAGGATATTAAAAAAAGGGGTACTACCTTAAATCCTTAATTGGGTTTCTACGTGATAGCTAAGACCCATGGATTTTATAGTGCCATTCCATCATTCAAAGAGACCCCTTTGAGTGGTCTAAGTCAAAAGATTGATTCAGAATCTGGTTAAGAATGACATGTGAAGATATAAGCTGAAAAGACTCCTTGGCGGTCTAGAGATATTTATTGACTCAATTAAAAAGGACCCCAGTATGGTCTAGTCACAATCATCACAGGCTCGTTCATTGTTTTCCTCCCCTATGCAAGGAATTACGTAATTATGGATGCATACATAATTATGAAGTTCAGTTCATGGAAACCATGGTAAGACTTATTATGTGTAAGAACCAATAGTGGCAACCGTAACAAAATGTGAACAATGTAATAGAGGTACGGTGGACACACCAATAACACTTTATATACTTGTATATAAGTGTCCCTCTCACATTGCAAGAATGATGCTATATAAAGTTACTAGAAGTTCAGGACTCTAACCAGTGTTGTTTGATCTTTTCAACTTCATGTTTCAAGCTCTCACAAGTTTCCTCTAAATAAATTTCGGGACGAAATTTCCTGAAGTAGGGGAGACTGTGACACCTGTGTCACTTCAACCATCAAACAGATACCAAACCAATGAAATATTGTATTTCATACTTGGGATTTGTAAAAATATGTGTATCATTTGCACATATCAATTCTTGTTCGATTTCGGGCTCTAAATCGCTTTCTGGAAGGTTATACACGCACTGATGCGTAAATATAACCAGTTTAATGCAACAAACACTCTGGAATAGTGACATAGGCTTAACATACCTTAAGTAACCTTTACACAACTTAGAAATAAGTTTTGGAAGGTTTGGTGTGCTGAAATCAAGTTTATTCGCTTATAGGGACTAAATTCGACAAACTGCGAAAGTATGTCGATTTGTACTGTAACGGACATTCCGGAACTTGACCATAAGTTAAACATACCCTAAATGTCCTTGACGTAGCTTAGAAATAGGCTTTGAGGTGTTCGGTGCCCTAAAATAAACTTTCTAGTCATTCAGGGACTAAAAGCGTCAAAAAGTGCATAAGTTTGCATTTTCGCGCATATCTTACGTTCTGAAAACATTCGTACATCCAAAAATTTATGTAAGTATTAAAATATTATGTTTTAGTGTTTGGCTTGTCAAAAATCCATTCGTCACGCAATTTGGATCGTTTTTGCGTCCGTTACGACTTCCGTCGTAATTAACCAAACAACACAATCGTACGACCGAACGAACCGACATCCGAGATATTTTTTTGGATATTTCAAGTTCCCTATACTTTAACTTCATTTTAGAGCCTTAAAATGGGGATAACGAGGCTTAAATGTGCCAAAATGCATCAAAAACCAAGTTTGGAGGTGTTGGGGCCTGTTCTGCCAATTGCTGAAAGATTCTGCCAGCACACAAGGCCCTTACGGACCATATGGGAGTGCTTACGGTCCGTAAGCCACCCCCAGCTCAGCAGAATCTGTTTTATTTAAAAACCCAGTTTCCCATTGTTTTGCACATGGTTTCGTTGTTTCTATGGGCTGGTTTTGGGTGCCCCTTGTTTACCAAATCAGTGGGTGCAAGTGTAGGGCTGAGATTGAAGCTCGGTTTTCGATAAATGATCCTAACGGTTACCTGAAAACTATAAATACCCCCACCCTTTTCACCCCCAAACCCACATTTGATCTGATTCTACACTCTCTAAGTGGAAGTTTATGCTTCCTACCTGAGAGTGAATCGGGTCAAATCTTGCGGGGACCTTCTGTAAGTCTTCTTTCGTTTTAGTGTTAAAGTCAAACTTTGTTTGACTTTCTACTTTGACCAGTCAATGGTCAATGCGAAGTTCGGTTGAACTTCATAACGTGAGCGTAATCACGATGGTTATAGTCTCTAGTGACTAAACCTACTGATTACCACGTTATCTAGGCTCAGTGACGAGTCGTAGTTTTGGCCAAAATGCGTTTTCTCGCGTATTTTGTAACCAAACTACTCTAGGGTATCAAAACCATTTGTTTTGATACCAAACCTGTTTTCTAACTTAACTAAACATGTTATAGCATGTTTAGCTCGTCACTTTTAGATTTGTACTTGTTCAGGGTCTTAAAGGTAAGCGATCTAATCAATCGCTTATACTTTCGAACCCGACCCATTTGGTCAATCATTAGGGTCTGACCAAACAGATTAGGTGACCATAGTTGTATAGGGAATAACCTTCCGAGGTTATACCTTATGGTCACGTCGTTTAAGTAGTTGTATGATAAGTAGTTCTTATGCCTTAGGAAAATTACCAAAATACCCTTTTGCGCCAAAATTCATTTTAAGCCTATGTAACATAACTTTTGATATATAAACTGATTTGGCAACAATAGTAAACATGTTAAGGCATATCTTGCTTGTCATAGGACTAGTTAGGCATTCCGAACGCGTTTTACGTAAACGACGCGTTAAAGTAGCATAAGCTACTTAAACGGGTCGTAATGGGTCGTAAGCACTTAGGTTAGGTTTCATTTTAGTATGTGGGCTTTGTTAAACCATATCATATGAGTTCCAATACTCATTCGGTTTACGAAACCTCATACTATCCAATCCCCCGATTTAGGTCCGGTTATTTATATAGTTATCTGTATAGGGTGCCGTTTGATTATGTGATCCCTCTAGCTTTGCTTGGTTGTTGTTCAAGACTTCTAAGCACCCTCAAGTGAGTACATTGACCCCTCTTTTACTGTTTTTCAAATATCATGGGGTGAAACACATGTGCCTACTTGTTACTTTCATGTTTTTTTTCGTGTTTTCACATCATATACTTGCTATGTTCATTAGTACATTATTAGTACATCATTTCATTATGTTTTTGCTATGTATGTCCATTGTGTGCATACTTAGTACATCGTTTTACATGACATTTCATGCTATGTATGTTCATCATACTTAGTACATTGTTTTTGTTGGAAATTTCGTGTAACTATTGGAAAATAATTTTTAGTCAATTTGTCAAACAAACTGAACGCAGCGGAAAACGTGTACACGAGGTTCGGTTCTAAACCGTTCCCACCAGTGATCTCTTTACAATCAAATAGGTTATATAAAATTAAAGAATCGTGACATCCAAGAAAGACACCTTGGTTCAACGAACGATCTCGCTAGATGATCGTTGACCACGAAATCATATTTGTTCGTTTGAAACGATTTCAAACGAAACCTTTAAACTAAAGAAAAATAAAGTTCAAAAACTTTACTTACCTTTTCGCGTAATTAAAGAAACACGAACTTATTAGGATTAGTTAGAACTTCAAGCTCCTCTTTCCTTTTGTTTCCTTTTGCAACGAAGAAGAACAAAGAAGTGGATATCCTTTTCCACTTTAAAGATCGTTGAAGATCACAGGAGGCCAATGAGAGAGTTTGGGTTTTGTGATTTTACTTATTCTTTTTCGACCAAAAAGCAAGCCAACAAGAGACTAAATTGGAAGTAGTTAATTAAAGATATAATATGTATATCTTTTATTTAAAACTAACATTAGAATTGTAATCTAATCACAACTCCACATAATTATCTCATAATTATAACAATAATCTCATTACTTTTAATTATCTAATAACTAACAATATATATATATATATATATATATATATATATATATATATATATATATATATATAATTTATTATAATTAACAAATTAATTATAATATTAAATCCGACTCTCCGTAATTATTCTAAATAATTACCTGTTTCTTTCCTTACGCTTATTATTTCGTGATCCGGTGATTTACGATTAAAACACCGTTAAATGTTCGTTGCCCAAAGTGTAACTCGTTGGGTCGTACCTTGATGGCAACATTGAATTATAATTGACAATTGAACATTATATCCAACAATCTCCCACTTGGTCGATTGGCCGATTAAGTTTCAATGTAGACAATAGTGGGTGCCTAGCTGCATCATATTGCCCCCGGCAAGGTATGACAAATTTATGTCAACTAATTCTTTGCACTAATCAAACCTATGGTTATGCAAATACTATAGCCCTGGTAATCGACTCATTTATCCCTCTGTATTGAACACTTGTTGAACATGAGACATGGATCGAATTCATTCTCATATATTATTCAACCATTTCTAATTTCGTTCCTGATTTGTAAGTGGTTTATCAAACTATTACTAGTTCGAGCGTGGCCACGCGTTTAACACCAGTTCAAATCAACGAAAGGCGCCAGAGTGTTTTTCTTCTAAGTATAGAAGTACAGATCCCTTTGGCTACAGACAACTCCCACTAAACTTCAGATCATTCCCAAAACTATCCTTATTACTGCCAGTTACGTACAGCGTTAGATAGAATCAAAGAGCAACCATTCATTTAAGTTAGTTCTAGTATGTACCGCAGGTCTAAGGATACAATGATCGTACCTATTCAAAATGTCTTATGACTAAGATCCATGAAGATCATTTTGAAACGAGTTACGCCCAATATGATTCAACTAATCATATCAGTGAATATGGTTCTCAACACTTTGAGTATCCATGATATGGATCAACCATCTAATTCACAATAGTCTTTTACCAGATTGGTTCTCACGAATCTGATAGACTACAGACATTTTAGAATACAATATTCATAGATACTTAACGTACTAATATTTGAACACAAATATAATAGTTTAAAAGACATTCAACCATTAAATTCAAATAAACATAAAATATTGTTTACAGTTCAAAATGCACCAAATTACTAAATTACAAAATCAGACCCACTGTCTAGCATATCTAAGACCTATACTATCTGCATGCTTCTCGTGTTTCACTTGAGGTATAGGCTTAGTAAACGGGTCCGCTAGATTCTGATCAGTATCAATTTTCTCTACTACGATGTCTCCTCTTTCCAAAACTTCCCATATGTAGTGGAATTTTCTGAGAATATGCTTCGTGCTGTGATGCGACCTTGGTTCCTTTGCCTGAGCAATTGCACCTGTATTGTCGCAAAATATCTCGATAGGCTTCTGTATGCTTGGTATAACTTCGAGATCAGTAATGAACTTTTTCATCCAAACAGCCTCCTTAGCAGCTTCTGAAGCCGCTATATATTTTGATTCAGTGGTCGACTGGGCCACCACGCTTTGCTTAGAACTCTTCCAAGTTATAGCACCACCATTTAAAGTAAAAACATAGCCTGTCTGAGATCGTGAATCGTCATGATCCGTTGGGAAGCTTGCGTCAGTGTAACATTTTACTTTCAGCTCTTCTTCCAAACCGCCAAATATCAGAAACATATCCTTAGTTCTTTTTAAGTACTTTAGGATATTTTTCACAGCAATCCAGTGACTTTTACCAGGATTCTGTTGATATCTGCTAGTCAAGCTCAGAGCAAACGATACGTCCGGTCTAGTACATAACATGGCATACATGATGGAACCGATAGCAGAGGCATATGGAACCTTTTTCATATCCTCTTTATCTTTGTCCAATTTGGGACACTGATGACTATTCAGTACGGTTCCACTTGCCATTGGCAAGAGACCCTTCTTGGAATCTTGCATCGAAAAGCGTCGAATGACCTTATCGATATACGTACTTTGACTAAGTCCAAGTAGCCGCTTAGATCTATCTCTATAAATCTTTATTCCTAGAATATAAGCAGCTTCTCCAAGATCCTTCATTGAGAAACATTTACCAAGCCAGGATTTAACATCCTGCAGCATTGGGATATCGTTTCCAATGAGAAGTATGTCATCTACATACAGGATCAGAAAAGTAATAGAACTCCCACTTGCCTTCTTGTAAACACATGGCTCATCTTCGTTTTTGATAAAACCAAATTGTTTGATTTTCTGATCAAAACGAAGATTCCAGCTTCGAGATGCTTGTTTCAATCCATAAATGGATTTATTCAACTTGCAAACTTTCTTTGGATTCTTAGGATCTACAAAACCTTCAGGCTGCTCCATATAGACATCTTCTGTAAGGTGTCCATTTAGGAACGCGGTTTTGACATCCATTTGCCATATCTCATAGTCATAATACGCGGCTATGGCAAGTAGAATCCTAATAGACTTAAGCATGGCTACTGGCGAGAAGGTTTCCTCATAATCAACTCCTTGAGTTTGAGTAAATCCTTTAGCAACCAACCGAGCCTTAAAAGTTTGCACATTTCCATCCATGTCTTTTTTCAACTTGAAAACCCATTTACTTCCTACAGTCCGACATTCGGGAGGAAGTTCAACCAAATCCCAGACTTGGTTGTCATACATGGGTTGCATCTCGACGCCCATGGCTTCGAGCCATTTTTCAGATTCGTTACCTGAAATCGCAGCTTTGTAGGTTGAGGGCTCTTCTTGATCTATTATCAAGACGTACCTATCAGGTGAATACCGATTAGGTTCATGACGATCCCTCGTACTTCTGCGGACGCCTAGTGTTACATCAGATTCCTGAATCCTATCAGGTTCAGAACCAACAACATTTTGTTGAGAGGCAGATTCGACTATTGGTTGATTAATTTGTGGTTCTCGAATTTCCTCAAGATCCACAAGATTATCTCCAATTCCTCGCGCCATAAGCTCATCCTCTAGGAATGTTCCTCGACGCTTAGTGAAAACTCTATTTTCAGTAGGATTATAGAAATAATAACTAACCGGGTATGCATATCCAATGAAAACAACTTTTTCACCGCGAGGATCAAGTTTGTCTGAAGACTCACTGGTAACATAAGCGTTACATCCCCATATGCGAAGGTAAGAGACTTTAGGTGGTTTACCATGCCACATCTCATATGGTGTCTTTTATACCTTTTTAGTAGGAGCAATATTTACAAGACGTGTAGCAGTTTCAAGAGCATAACTCCAAAAGGAGTGTGGTAAGTTTGTACGACACATCATTGATCGAACCATATCTAATAAGGTTCGATTTCTCCTCTCAGACACACCATTAAGTTGTGGTGTCCCACACTTCTTGAGATGTTCATCAAACTCTTGATTAATGTATTCACCACCCCGATCGGATCGAAGTGCCTTAATCGTTTTCCCTAGTTGATTTTGTACTTCATTTTGGAATTCTTTGAACTTTTCAAAGGTTTCATGTTTAAACTTCATAAGATAAACATATCCATATCTACTATAATCATCAGTAAATGTAACGAAGTATCTTTCTCCATTCCTTGACATAGTTCTGAATGGACCACATACATCAGTATGTATGAGTCCTAACAGGTCTTTAGCCCTTTCACTAGTTCCGGTAAAAGGGGCCTTAGTCATCTTGCCACTTAGACAACATTCGCATAAATCATAAGTCTCCTGACCCGTGGATTCTAGAATCCCTGCAGTCTGGAGCTTCCTCATGCGATTGATGTTAATATGGCCAAGACGACAATGCCAACGATATGTTTGATTAAAGCTAGTTTTAACACGTTTAGAGGAAAGAGAGCATACCATATTATTTGATCTATTGTTAGAAGTATCTATTTCATAGACACCATTGTGAGGCTTAGCCTCAAAATAGAACACACCATTTAAAAATGCAGAAATGTTACCATTAACAATATCAAAAGCATAATTAAAACCTTGTTCTCTTAAAGCAGAAACAGAAATAATATTCTTAGTCAAACTAGGAACATAAAAAACATTGTCGAAAGAAATAAACAATCTAGAAGGTAATTCAAGAATAAATTCTCCAACTGCCTTCACAGCAACATTCTGCCCGTTCCCAACGTGCAGCTCTAAGTCACACTGCTTCAGCTTTCTAATCCTTTTTAGTCCCTGCAAATCATTACAAATGTGAAAACCACATCCAGTGTCAAACACCCAAGATTTGCTCGAAAAGGAAAATAGATCAATAACATGTATACCTGAGGATTCTCCTATCTGCAGCTTCTTAAGCTTCAGCTCAGCCAGGTACTTGGGACAATTCCTCTTCCAATGCCCGATCTCATCACAGTGAAAACACTTGGCATCTTTATGAGGCTTTGCCTTCGGAGTGGCAACCTTTTTGCCTTTGCCCTTGTCTTGCTTACTCGCCTTGCCTTTTCCCTTGGATTGCTTCTTCTTGGTAATTCTTCCTTCCCTGATCGCCAGCACTGGATTACCCTTAGTTGGGATGTTTGTCTCAGCAGTTTTTAGCATCTGATGCAACTCTGGGATCGTTCTTTCCCACCCATTCATGTTATAGTTCATTACGAACTGATGATATGAATTGGGTAGCGAGTTAAGGATCACATCCGTAGCTAACTCATTACTAAGGGGTGCGTTCAGACGCTCCAGTTGATCAACGAAAGACTTCATTTTCAGTACATGAGCACTGACCGAAGTACCTTCCTGCATGCGACATGTAATGAGAGATCTCATCACCTCAAAACGCTCATGACGAGCTTGCTGCTGAAACATGTTTTTCAGCTGCTCACTCATCTCATATGCGCCCAAGTTTTCCAGATTCTTCTGAAGTTCTGGAATCATCATAGCAAGCATAAGACATGTCACATCTTGGGAATCATCGACATGTTTTTCCCATGTCCTACGGGCTGCACCCGTATTAGCAGCAGGTGCTTCGGGAATTGGTCCTTCAAGGACATAAGCCTTTTTCTCCGCCCTGAGAACAATTTTCAGGTTGCGGTACCAATCCATGAAGTTAGAATTATCAAGTTTCGCATTTTCAAGGATGGACTTAAGCGAGAATTTGGTGTTATCAGAATTGTTTGTAGACATCTGTAGAATTTAGAAGAAAATTTTATTAGTAATTTTCATGCATTAACCTAATTCAATTTTGACCCAAGATATACAAAATTTTAGGAATTAGGATGAGATCCCATCTCCCCATAACTCAGTGAATGGACTTAGCACTCTTCACTGGCATAGATTGAAGGGTAGGTGACGATCACCAATTGTGTCAACTACACAATTCTCGGTTTGGGGTCGCATGACGAGTGTTGTCAAGCATTGGTACGTTAACCCCAATTACGCCCACTTTCACAACCGTAGAAGACGAATGCAGGGTAAACACTAACATTTGCTCTCGTGTCGCAAAAGTGATATTTGTCCTCAAATCAGAAATGTAGCCCGGCCCATGTAAGCATGGAAATCGCGGAACTACCCCTAACCAAAACCGTAGGCCTGGATGCAGGGTAAACACTAGCACCAGGGGTTCGGATAGATCAGTTCGGGTGTTCTTAATTCAGGGTGGCGTAGAATATCGATTTTAGTTTGGGTTATATTTTAAAATTACCAGTTCGGGTCGTTTTAAAATACTTGTACGGCCTATGGCATGAACATAGGCTATACAATTCCTTTGTAAAATTCAATTTTACGTTTTAATTTGTGACGATTTGAAACACCTTTCAATCACTCGACCGATTAATTTTAAATACCCTATTTAATCTAAGTTGGTCGTGTCGCAAATTTATTTTAATCAATAACTTTTATTAATTATGATTTTCAAATTAACTTTTAATTTTTGAAAAACCAATTTTGATTTTTGTATTTTAAAATAAACTGTTTATTTTAATTACCTATCCAATACTTAATAAACCTTTTATTAAAATTGTCGTTTTAATGATCGTGTATTAGTTATTAATTTTATGGCGTAATAAACATCTCATGGCAAAACACAAAATAAATAAATAAATATGCAATTCCGGGTTCATAATATGTTCGGTTCGTTCGAGCCCAAGAACGTGAACCGAACCCATTAAGTGTAGCACAAACCCTTTTGTTGTGACACCTGTGTCACCGCGACCATCAAACAAATACCAAGCCGATGAAATATTGTATTTCATACTTGGGATCTTGTATAAATATGTGTATGTTTTGCACATATCAATTATTGTTCAATTTCAAACTCTACATTGCTTTCTAGAGCATTATATGCAAACTGGTGCGTAAACGTACTCAGTTTAATGCGACAAATACTCCGGAACATCAACATATACTCAACATACCTTAAATAACCTTTACATAACTTAGAAATAAGTTTTGAAGGCTTGGGTATAGCAAAAACAAGTTAATTCGCTTACAGGGACTAAACTTGACAAACTGCGAAAGTATGCCAATTTGAACTGTAACGAACATTCCGGAACATGTTCATAAGTTAAACATACCCTAAATATCCTCTACATAGCTTAGAAATAGGCTTTGAGGTGTTTGGTATGCTAAAACAAACTTTTGGATCATTCAGGGACTAAAAGTGTCAAAAAGTGCACAAGTTTGCACTTTCGCGCATAACTTACGTTCTAAATACATCCGGACATCCAAAAATTTATGTAAGCATCCTTATATTATGCCTTAGTGTTGGGCATGAGAAAAATCCATTCGTCGCGTCATTTGGATCGTCTTTCGCGCTTATGCGCATTCCGTCGTAATTAAGCGAACATCGCAATCGTACGGCCAAACGAACCGACATCCGGAATATTTTTGAGCATATTTCATGTCCCCTACACTTTAACTTCATCTTAGAGCCTTGAAATGAGGTTAACGGGGCTTAAACGTGCCAAAAATGGGCCAAAATACGTGTTTCTGAAGTGCAGGGACCAAAATTGTAAATTCTGATCTGGGAACCTTAGGCGGGGCGCGTAAGGATTTACCAAATCCTTACGCGGGGCGCGTGAGGCTGTCAGACAGAAAAATCTTTGCATTTAATGCAGTTTGGCCTTTCGTTCGATCAAGGGGCAATGCCCTTTCACCCAATCAGGAGCCAAGGGCCAAGTTCTGACTTACCACAAGAATTTGACAAGTGTACGCTCGAGATAGCGGCACGATATTCGATAAACGATCCTAACGGTTCCACTTTTCCTATAAATACCCCCCCCCCTTTGTTCCAAAAACCCACAAAATCTGATCTTAAGGCTCTAAGTTGGAACCATTGTTCCATACCTGAGCTATTTGATCTAGATTAGCACTCGGGGACCTTCCGTAAGTCTTCTTTCGCTCTTTTATCGCTTTTCGAGTCCGAAAGTCAACATTTTGTTGACTTTCTGCATTGACCAGCTTATGGTCGATGCGAAGTTCATGGAACTTCATAACGTGAGCGTGATCACGATGGTTATAGTCCGTAGTGACTATACCTACTGATCACCACGTTAACTAGGCTCAGTGACGGGTCGTAGTTTCGGCCAAAATGTGCATTCTTGCATATTTTGTAACCAAACTACTCGTGAGCATCAAATCCGTTTGTTTTGATGTCAAACCTGTTTTCTAAACTTAGTTAAGCATGTTCTAACATGCTTAGCTCGTCACTTTTAGTTTAGTGCTTATACAGGGTCGTAAGGTAAGCGATCTAAACCATCGCTTATACTTTCGAACCCGACCCATTTGGTCGATCTTTAGGATCCGACCAAACACATTAGGTGACCATAGCTATAACCTTCCGAGGTTATACCTTGTGGTCACGATGTTAGGCGTTCCAGACGCGTTCTACGCGAACGACGCGTTAGGGTAGCCTAAGCTACCTAAACGGGTCATGATGGGGCGTAAGCACTTAGGTTAGGTTTCATTTTAGTATGTAGGCTTTGTTAAACCATATTACACGAGTCTCCATACTCGTTTGGTTTACGAACCCGCATACTATCCGACCCTCCGATTTTGGTCCGGTATATTAATATAGCTACCTATTAGGTGCCGTTTGATATCCCGTGACCTCTAGCATTATCTGGTTATTATACAAGGAATTCAAAGCAATCTCAGGTGAGTACATTGAACCCCTCTTTTACTGTTTTCCAAACTGTTTTGGGGTGAAACACATGTGCCTACTTGCTACTTTCATGCTTTCCGGTTTTCACATCATATACTGCTATGTTCGATAGTACATATATAGTACATGATTTCATTGTGTTTATGCTATGTATGCCCATTGTGTGCGTACTTAGTACATTGCCCTACATCACATTTCATGCTACGTACGCCCATTGTGTGCATACGTAGTACATTGTTTCACATTGCATATCTGTTGCATATGCTCATCCAGCATATGAACACATTATTCTACATTTTGAACCGTTGCACTCTACAATACATTTCATGCTACGTACGCCCATTGTGTGCATACGTAGTACATTGTTTCACATTGCATATCTGTTGCATATGCTCATCCAACATATGAACACATTTTGAACCGTTGTACTCTACCATACATTTCATGCTACGTACGCCCATTGTGTGCATACGTAGTACATTGTTTCACATTGCATTTCTGTTGCTTATGCTCATCCAGCATATGAACACATTACACTACATTTTGAACCGTTGTAACCATTTGACTATGTGGACCGCCTTACCATTTTGATTTCATGAACCGTCTGTAACCATTGAACCGTGTAAACCAGTTGTATCCGTTGACATGAATTACATTTGACAATAGACATTTGACTATACATGAACATTTCTACCGTTGTTAAACATTTCATCTTGATGGTTTGGTTTGAGTAAGTGATTAAGTAACGAGGCGTGTGTAATATGATACAAGCATGGTGGATACGCCGCTGGTACTTCCTATATATAAGTGTTTGTATGGTATTACATATCGTAGCGTTATTTGAATCATTTCAATTTGAGACATAGAACATTTTATACAAATAACACGCTTTTCACAAGACATTGATTTACAAACAACAAATCTTATACAAACTCTTTTTACATGGTTATTCAGTTAACCATGCATTGTTCTCTTATTTATACATATCATTTGATCTTACCGTTTTTCAAATGATTTACAAGACAAAGCAAAATACGAGGTTCATGACTAAACATTTTCTCAAACTCAAGTCATGAATTCCGTTTTCACAAAACCAATGTATCTCACAGGCATTTTTATGCTGACGTACCTATTTTCACATGTGTTTTCAGGAGATGATGCATAGGACTTATCAAGACATACTTAGGCGGACCTGTGCCTTAGTGACTTAAAACGAGACAAGAACTAGTTAATTTATGTTATGTACACTTTGATTCTTGTTTAGACAATGTAAACCTTCATGTTTGATTTATAAAGCGAAACTTCATTTGCCATGGATTTAAAACAATTGATTCTGTTACAACACTCCCCGACGTTTCCGCCACGTTTGGTATGTTCTACGTGGTCGGGGTGTGACAGAAAAGATGGTATCAGAGCCAATGGTTATAGGGAATTAGGTTATTAGTAATGCTTTGACCTAGTCTATAACCTTCCTAGGAACCTAACGCGAGTTTACTTGCGTTTAGTCACAAAACAATACCGTCACCTACCCTTAGGCGACGACCACAACAAGAACATAAATTTCAAAACTGCCTTGAAAGCTAATCATCTGTTCTAGGATGATTGATTACTAGGTTTTGAACCCTATATTGTAAGGTTTTGAACCCTTTGTTATAAGGTTTTGAACCCCTTTGAATTTTCAAAACTCCCGTCAAAGTTTTGGGTCCTAAATAGTGTGAACACGTGCGAACTGGAAGGGTGAATGCCTGTACCCTGGGTTTTCTGTCTAAGGTTAGAGTGTTCGTACAAATCCGCATAATCGGACCAGTCACTCTTACCTGGGAACTCTTGGGGTGAGTGTCCACTTATAGGCGAGCATGTCTTCGCGATACACTATGAGGATCTATTTGCTTTGATTCAGCCCTGGTGTTGTTTGTTTGCTTCATGATTCAAACAAGTGACCATCAACCGTGATTATGGTCAGTGATTGTAACATCCTATTCTTACCCAATACCATTTTATTTGTTTCCTTTCATGTTTTCCTCTTTTAGAATGCCTCCTCGACGCGAACACCAGATAGCAACTGCCGAGCTGGCAGAAATTATTGCGCAGCAGATGGCTGCTCAATTCCCAAATCTCTTTGCTCAATGGAACCAAGCCAACAACAACAACAATGGTACATGCAATTTCAAGAACTTTAACTCGGCTAAACCACTCAAGTTTAGTGGTTCTGAGGGAGCAACTGGGCTTCTCCAATGGTTCGAGAGCATCGAGAATACCTTTCGCCACGTGCAGTGTCCGGAAAATCGCAAGGTCGAGTTTTCTTCGAGTGTGTTTTAGAAGAGGGCTCTTACATGGTGGAACGGGGTAATGAGAGACCGTGGTGCAGATGTTGCTCTAGCACAAACATGGGCTGAACTGAGAGTACTTATGATGAGAGAGTTTTGTCCTCGTCATGAACAACGAGCGTTGGAGAAGGAGTTTGATGATTTGAAACAAGATAGTGGCGAACACAGGGCATATACTGATAGGTTTGAGGAGTTGAGTCTACTTTGCCCGACTATGGTCGCCCCACTCGACAAGGCTATCGAAAGGTACATCGACGGCCTGCCTGACTCGGTACAAGACATTGTCACTGGTAGCAACCCTACCACACTCCGTCAGGCCATTGAGCTATCTGCAACCTTGACTGAATCGCAGATCAGAAAGCATAAACTTTTTCGAAAAGGTGACAAGAAATCAGCCGGGGAATCGAACCCAATCGAGGAATCAAAGACCATGGATGAACAGACTGAATCTCCTAAGAAGTCAAGGAAGCGAAAGGCTTCCCAGAACTTCGCCGTGGTCGCTCACAATGGTCAAGCCGTCCCCAACCAACCAGCTCAACCCCCTGCTAGAAAACCATACAATGGAACTGCACCCTTGTGCAACCAATGTAGCCTCCATAATCACGCCAATGTACAGTGCCGCAAATGCCAAACTTGTGGACTCATAGGCCATACAACAAGAATCTGCCCAGCTGCAGCTGCACCAAACCAAGCTGGCAACAATCCCGCTCAAGGTCGTTTCCTACCAGGTTCTTGTTTCAACTGTGGCGAGATGGGTCATTTCCGAAGAAATTGCCCAAAGCTTGCTAATGCAAATCCAGCACAAGGATGATCACCCGACTGACTAGAAGACAACATCGTTTAGAAATAATCATGTCTTATGTATTAAGTTTCTTTTGTTGTCAAGATCCAAGGAACAGTTGATATCGTTGTTTATAAATAAATCTTTCATTTACATTGCAATGTATTTCGATGGTTGCATGTATAAACGACATATCCCTTGCAATACCGACAATCAAGGAACCGTATTCCTTGAAGAACAAACTACCCCCAAAATTCTCCCATTCTATAATCGCTTGCGTCTTCCACGGAATTCCTAAGTACCCGTTTATTCTAACGAAACGAAGTACAAGGCGCAAGTTACAACACAAGACGAATACCCAAGGTACCACTATAAATCCTTAATAGGGTACCTAGGAATTTCCCGTAAGTCTTTAATTGTTGTATACCTTCATTCGAATGTGGTGATTCCTTGTAATCAAAAATCGAATTTTGGGAGATCTTTCTATCTTCTCAGATAGATTCCAGTGAACATTGAGATCCGTCGACAGGTTTCCATATCCGTATTCAATCGATAACAAGTTAATAACAAATTATGATCAAATTAAACAATTATGTGACTATGTGCTTATGTGTTTCCTTATGTATTGTTGTGTGATCCAAATTATGTTATCCAAATCTTTGTAGAATCTTACATATCCGTGTACAAGAGATTCATAGTAGGATGCCCAAAGGTATTACTTAAAATCCTCAATGGACTTCTATGTTATAGTTAAGTCCCTCGGATTATAAAGTACTACTTCATAATTAGACCCCTTGAGTGGTCTAGCAAAACAGATTCATCCAAAAATCTGGTTAGGGATATCATGTGATGATATAGCTGAAAGGACTCCTTGGTGGCCTAACCAAGAGGATCCCCTGTCGATCTAATTAAAAGGAACCGATGGAAGTCTAGTCACCCTCGTCACAAGTTTGATATCCTTCCCCAAAACATTACAAAACAAACTGTGCGGACTGTGCAAGGGATTACGTAATTATGGATGCATACATAATTATGGAATTTAGTGCACAGAAATCACAGGAAGTTCTATCATGTGTCTAGAGTTAACCCTATTCATTTCCAATTCTGATGAAGCATCCGTTGAGGAAAAATGAACTAGCTATTCATTTTTCACTTCTGAAGAATATCCGTTGAGGAAATGAATATCCGTTTATCCTTCATTTCCAAATCTGAAGAATACCCGTCGAGGAAAATGACTATGTTTGTTCATTTTCGTTCTGAAGATTTATCCGTTGAGGAAATGAATATCCGTTTATCCTTCATTTCCAAATCTGACGAATACCCGTTGAAGATGACCCCGTTTGCTCATTTTCGTTTCTGAAGATTTATCCGTTGAGGAAATGAATATCCGTTGTGTAATCCTTCATTTCCAACTCTGAGGAAGCAACCGTTGAAGATGACTCCGTTAGTTCATTTTCGTTTCTGAAGATTATCCGTTGAGGAAATGAATATCCGTTGTGTAATACTTCATTTCCAACTCTGAGGAAGCAACCGTTGAAGATGACCCTGTTTGTTCATTTTCGTTTCTGAAGATTATCCGTTGAGGAAATGAATATCCGTTGTGTAATCCATCATTTCCAACTCTGAGGAAGCAACCGTTGAAGATGACTCCGCTAGTTCATTTTCGTTTCTGAAGATTATCCGTTGAGGAAATGAATATCCGTTGTGTAATACTTCATTTCCAACTCTGAGGAAGCAACCGTTGAAGATGACCCCGTTTGTTCATTTTCGTTTCTGAAGATTATCCGTTGAGGAAATGAATATCCGTTGTGTAATCCTTCATTTCCAATTCTGATGAAGCAACCATTGAAAATGACCCGTCTGTTCATTTTCGTTTCGGAAGAATGACCGTTAAGGAAATGACAAGATATTGCCTTACATATCATTGGTGGTTATTTGGCAAATTCACAAATAGACTCCTACGAATAAATTTCGGGACGAAATTTCCTAAAGTAGGGGAGACTGTGACACCTGTGTCACCGCGACCATCAAACAAATACCAAGCCGATGAAATATTGTATTTCATACTTGGGATCTTGTATAAATATGTGTATGTTTTGCACATATCAATTATTGTTCAATTTCAAACTCTACATTGCTTTCTAGAGCATTATATGCAAACTGGTGCGTAAACGTACTCAGTTTAATGCGACAAATACTCCGGAACATCAACATATACTCAACATACCTTAAATAACCTTTACATAACTTAGAAATAAGTTTTGAAGGCTTGGGTATAGCAAAAACAAGTTAATTCGCTTACAGGGACTAAACTTGACAAACTGCGAAAGTATGCCAATTTGAACTGTAACGAACATTCCGGAACATGTTCATAAGTTAAACATACCCTAAATATCCTCTACATAGCTTAGAAATAGGCTTTGAGGTGTTTGGTATGCTAAAACAAACTTTTGGATCATTCAGGGACTAAAAGTGTCAAAAAGTGCACAAGTTTGCACTTTCGCGCATAACTTACGTTCTAAATACATCCGGACATCCAAAAATTTATGTAAGCATCCTTATATTATGCCTTAGTGTTGGGCATGAGAAAAATCCATTCGTCGCGTCATTTGGATCGTCTTTCGCGCTTATGCGCATTCCGTCGTAATTAAGCGAACATCGCAATCGTACGGCCAAACGAACCGACATCCGGAATATTTTTGAGCATATTTCATGTCCCCTACACTTTAACTTCATCTTAGAGCCTTGAAATGAGGTTAACGGGGCTTAAACGTGCCAAAAATGGGCCAAAATACGTGTTTCTGAAGTGCAGGGACCAAAATTGTAAATTCTGATCTGGGAACCTTAGGCGGGGCGCGTAAGGATTTACCAAATCCTTACGCGGGGCGCGTGAGGCTGTCAGACAGAAAAATCTTTGCATTTAATGCAGTTTGGCCTTTCGTTCGATCAAGGGGCAATGCCCTTTCACCCAATCAGGAGCCAAGGGCCAAGTTCTGACTTACCACAAGAATTTGACAAGTGTACGCTCGAGATCGCGGCACGATATTCGATAAACGATCCTAACGGTTCCACTTTTCCTATAAATACCCCCCCCCCTTTGTTCCAAAAACCCACAAAATCTGATCTTAAGGCTCTAAGTTGGAACCATTGTTCCATACCTGAGCTATTTGATCTAGATTAGCACTCGGGGACCTTCCGTAAGTCTTCTTTCGCTCTTTTATCGCTTTTCGAGTCCGAAAGTCAACATTTTGTTGACTTTCTGCATTGACCAGCTTATGGTCGATGCGAAGTTCATGGAACTTCATAACGTAAGCGTGATCACGATGGTTATAGTCCGTAGTGACTATACCTACTGATCACCACGTTAACTAGGCTCAGTGACGGATCGTAGTTTCGGCCAAAATGTGCATTCTTGCATATTTTGTAACCAAACTACTCGTGAGCATCAAATCCGTTTGTTTTGATGTCAAACCTGTTTTCTAAACTTAGTTAAGCATGTTCTAACATGCTTAGCTCGTCACTTTTAGTTTAGTGCTTATACAGGGTCGTAAGGTAAGCGATCTAAACCATCGCTTATACTTTCGAACCCGACCCATTTGGTCGATCTTTAGGATCCGACCAAACACATTAGGTGACCATAGCTATAACCTTCCGAGGTTATACCTTGTGGTCACGATGTTAGGCGTTCCAGACGCGTTCTACGCGAACGACGCGTTAGGGTAGCCTAAGCTACCTAAACGGGTCATGATGGGGCGTAAGCACTTAGGTTAGGTTTCATTTTAGTATGTAGGCTTTGTTAAACCATATTACACGAGTCTCCATACTCGTTTGGTTTACGAACCCGCATACTATCCGACCCTCCGATTTTGGTCCGGTATATTAATATAGCTACCTATTAGGTGCCGTTTGATATCCCGTGACCTCTAGCATTATCTGGTTATTATACAAGGAATTCAAAGCAATCTCAGGTGAGTACATTGAACCCCTCTTTTACTGTTTTCCAAACTGTTTTGGGGTGAAACACATGTGCCTACTTGCTACTTTCATGCTTTCCGGTTTTCACATCATATACTGCTATGTTCGATAGTACATATATAGTACATGATTTCATTGTGTTTATGCTATGTATGCCCATTGTGTGCGTACTTAGTACATTGCCCTACATCACATTTCATGCTACGTACGCCCATTGTGTGCATACGTAGTACATTGTTTCACATTGCATATCTGTTGCATATGCTCATCCAGCATATGAACACATTATTCTACATTTTGAACCGTTGCACTCTACAATACATTTCATGCTACGTACGCCCATTGTGTGCATACGTAGTACATTGTTTCACATTGCATATCTGTTGCATATGCTCATCCAACATATGAACACATTTTGAACCGTTGTACTCTACCATACATTTCATGCTACGTACGCCCATTGTGTGCATACGTAGTACATTGTTTCACATTGCATTTCTGTTGCTTATGCTCATCCAGCATATGAACACATTACACTACATTTTGAACCGTTGTAACCATTTGACTATGTGGACCGCCTTACCATTTTGATTTCATGAACCGTCTGTAACCATTGAACCGTGTAAACCAGTTGTATCCGTTGACATGAATTACATTTGACAATAGACATTTGACTATACATGAACATTTCTACCGTTGTTAAACATTTCATCTTGATGGTTTGGTTTGAGTAAGTGATTAAGTAACGAGGCGTGTGTAATATGATACAAGCATGGTGGATACGCCGCTGGTACTTCCTATATATAAGTGTTTGTATGGTATTACATATCGTAGCGTTATTTGAATCATTTCAATTTGAGACATAGAACATTTTATACAAATAACACGCTTTTCACAAGACATTGATTTACAAACAACAAATCTTATACAAACTCTTTTTACATGGTTATTCAGTTAACCATGCATTGTTCTCTTATTTATACATATCATTTGATCTTACCGTTTTTCAAATGATTTACAAGACAAAGCAAAATACGAGGTTCATGACTAAACATTTTCTCAAACTCAAGTCATGAATTCCGTTTTCACAAAACCAATGTATCTCACAGGCATTTTTATGCTGACGTACCTATTTTCACATGTGTTTTCAGGAGATGATGCATAGGACTTATCAAGACATACTTAGGCGGACCTGTGCCTTAGTGACTTAAAACGAGACAAGAACTAGTTAATTTATGTTATGTACACTTTGATTCTTGTTTAGACAATGTAAACCTTCATGTTTGATTTATAAAGCGAAACTTCATTTGCCATGGATTTAAAACAATTGATTCTGTTACAACACTCCCCGACGTTTCCGCCACGTTTGGTATGTTCTACGTGGTCGGGGTGTGACATTTGTGCTCCCATTTAATCTTGGATCCAATCCTAAAAAAAACTTCCTTTTTTTTTGTTTATTTAAATTTCCGATTGGAAAAATTTAATGAGTTCTATTTTTTTTAATAAAAAAAAAATATATCGCTTTCATATTAAAATCATTATTTCAATATTATCGGTTTTATTTTTTGTGTGTAACGCGCGTAGCTCAAAAAATTTATTTAGTACGCGTGTTATATTAAAACCGATTCTAGACCCGGATTTGCATAGTACGATCATTAAGCTAAACGAAATAGGTTAGGCCAAAAATTATTTTGTCAAAGTGGACTTTGACAAGTGTTCATGTTTGGCCTTAATAAAAATTTGCCTATAACTATTATACATGACAAATTCCTATGCCAAATCTACTCGATTTTAAGCATGCAATTCTATAAACTACTTTATCAAAAATAAACCTACTTTGATTTGTAAGGTGGCTCTGATACCACTGTTGGAAATTTCGTGTAACTATTGGAAAATAATTTTTAGTCAATTTGTCAAACAAACTGAACGCAGCGGAAAACGTGTACACGAGGTTCGGTTCTAAACCGTTCCCACCAGTGATCTCTTTACAATCAAATAGGTTATATAAAATTAAAGAATCGTGACATCCAAGAAAGACACCTTGGTTCAACGAACGATCTCGCTAGATGATCGTTGACCACGAAATCATATTTGTTCGTTTGAAACGATTTCAAACGAAACCTTTAAACTAAAGAAAAATAAAGTTCAAAAACTTTACTTACCTTTTCGCGTAATTAAAGAAACACGAACTTATTAGGATTAGTTAGAACTTCAAGCTCCTCTTTCCTTTTGTTTCCTTTTGCAACGAAGAAGAACAAAGAAGTGGATATCCTTTTCCACTTTCAAGATCGTTGAAGATCACAGGAGGCCAATGAGAGAGTTTGGTTTTTGTGATTTTACTTATTCTTTTTCGACCAAAAAGCAAGCCAACAACAGAACCTATTTGTTCCCTTTTATTTGCAACGATGGTAGGTCTACCAAGTATATGAGATCCATTCTAACTATATGGATGCATATATGAGACTAAATTGGAAGTAGTTAATTAAAGATATAATATGTATATCTTTTATTTAAAACTAACATTAGAATTGTAATCTAATCACAACTCCACATAATTATCTCATAATTATAACAATAATCTCATTACTTTTAATTATCTAATAACTAACAATATATATATATATATATATATAATTTATTATAATTAACAAATTAATTATAATATTAAATCCGGCTCTCCGTAATTATTCTAAATAATTACCTGTTTCTTTCCTTACGCTTATTATTTCGTGATCTGGTGATTTACGATTAAAACACCGTTAAATGTTCGTTGCCCAAAGTGTAACTCTTTGGGTCGTACCTTGATGGCAACATTGAATTATAATTGACAATTGAACATTATATCCAACAGTTTTACATCACATCACATGCTATGTATGTTCATTCAGTTCATACTTAGTACATTCACATCATATCACATGCTTACATTTTGGTATGACATTTGGTTTGTTTAAATGGGACAATATACATTCATTAACATTGATCACGCCGTTCGTTATTAGGTAGTGGTACCATAGGAATTGACAACTCCCGTTCCTGACATCCTGGGTATGTTTGGATGGAAGGAATGACCGAATTCGATATACGTTTACACAGATAGACGTTTAAATTCGTTTAGGGGTTTATCGCCACAGTCGCAAGGCTTGAATGTATGCATTTTCACAATGCCGCATAAATGTTCGTATTAAGTATAACATGCATTTCCACAAAACATAACTTTGAGTTAAACCACGTTTTACTTCAATACATTGTTTTGTGCATTTTTACCTATGGTTTAGTTGATACATATTTCACTTGCCATACATGACATTTTGTTTACACATTACATGATTGACATATGACATAGACATTTTGATATTGTTATACACATTTCATGGACTACGTTTTGACATAAACATTTTGACATGGTTTTCACAAAGACATTTGACAAGTAGTTTAGACATGGGCAATTTACATTGGTGGTTTGTTTGGGTAAGTGATTTAAGTAACGAGGCGGGTGTAACATGGTACAAGCATGGTGGATACGCCACTGGTACTTCCTATATATAAGTGCTTGTATTATATTACATGTCGTAGCATTATTTAAACCATACAATTTGGACTTATACATTTTATACAAATAACATATTTTTCACAAGACATTGTTTTACAAACAACTTATCTTATACAAACTCATTTTTTTTACTTGGTTATTCATTTAACCTTACATTATTCATTTAAATATACATATCTATCATCGCTTTTCAAATGATTTATAAAACAAAACATTTTACAAGGATCATGACTGACTTTTTGTTAAACAACTTTTTTTCTAAACTTATAAGTCATGAATCCTAAATCAATAAAACCTATGTACTCGCCGGCATTTTTATGCTGGCATACCTATTTTCACGTGTGTTTCAGGAGATGATGCATAGGATTGATCAAGATACACATAGGCGGACTTGGGCCTTAGTGACATTAAAAGATGCAAGACTAGTTAATTATGTTATGCTTATTTGTTATTAAGACATTGTAATTTCTTTTAATCAGTAAAACAACATTTCAATTTCCATGTGTTATTAAACAATGATTCTGTTACAACATTCCCCGACGATTCCGCCACGATTTGTTGTTTTACGTGGTGGGGGTGTGACAGAAGAGTTGGTATCAGAGCTCATGGTTAGAGGGAATTAGGTTATTAGTAATGCTTTGAACTAGTTTATAACCTTCCTAGGACCCTAACACAAGATCCTTGTGTTTCGATCATAAAATGTTGGGATTGAACCCTAACAGAGGAACAGATAATGTAAAGCCAAAACCGGATCCCATCAGTGGACACTTAATAAGCAGCAGTTTACTCTAATCTCTCCCCTTGACAATGGTTATCTAACAGCTGATGGATGTTAAGTGCTGCTCAACTACAACAACTGATAAACCAAACTCTGATGATTATCTAACAACTTCTGAAGACAAACTCTGTTGCTCTATCTACTACTGTATCCTAAGTACTGCTGAAGACTCAAGAACTGCCCTCTCAAAGACTGATCACCTTTGAAGAAAGCACTGAAGACTTAACATCTGTGCTAAGGCTACAACAGTGGAACGTGAAGCAGTAGTTTCCTTATGTTTTGTATTTTAGTGATTATCAGATGTTACATAACAGTAGTTTGTATAGAACAGTATTTATAGTTTGTTAGGTCGTTAGATGTCACTATCATGGTGACGTCAGCTGAAGCATATCAGTAGTTTGGGTTGCCTATAAGTATGACAGTACTCTGTACTGTTACACTTGATCGTTTTGAGTGAGTTTTTCTCCTCAATTCATCCTTTCATCTTGTGCAACCAACTCTGGTGTATCAGGCTGAGGGGGAGTTTAGATTGTAAGCCTGAACTGTAATCTTTTGCTTTTATGTAAATCTTTTGACTCAATGAAAAGCAATTGTTTATCAATCTACACTTTCCTTTGTTTGTGTTTACAAAGTTTGCTACTCATTTCCGCTGCACTTATTTGTTTTATGCAAACAAACACAATCACAGACAGCCTCCGATCCTAACAATTGGTATCAGAGCCTGGACAGTCAAATTCGATCTTACAATCAATTTGACGTAACAGTTCAGCTCAAAATTCATTGATACAAAGGTTGGTTATATTCAGTTGGAAAACAGAGTAACGAGTGAATCATGGATAAAATGAATACTCAACTACTCTGAAAATCAACTAAGATGTCAAATCAGTCCTAATCATAAGTGATGTGAGATTTGAAATAAAACATGATCAAACATGGTCAGGTCTCTCAAAACATTGCTTCAAAACGATTATGGACAAAGTATGTTCAAAATATAATCTCCTAGTGAGTATTTCTGAACATATGGATAAACAGGGTAAAATGGGAAAAGGAAAATGAGCAAATCTCAAAGTGTAGCTATCTCAAAACTTTTGAAATCAAAAGAAAAGAGTATAAGCATAAAACACTCTTGAGATTAAAATCAGATCATCAGTGGTCATTATACAACTATGTGCATTCATAAATACAGGAATTGTTCTAGTAACAATGGCATCTCCAGTGATTGTACTTAAAATGAATTTCAATCAATTGACAAGAAAATGACCCAAACAATGGTCAAGATAACTTGAGAATAATATGATCATGAATTCACTGGAAAACTGTCAGATCCTTTTGATTATTTTCAAAATTTCCTTTAATTTTTGTTAAGGAATTTTTTTTCTGAAATAAAAAACCAGATATATTTTATTCTTTTATGAAATATATTTTGTTCTTTTACTCATTTTTAATAGTAAAAGTTCATCTCTGGTCTGGATGTAATTACCTTGTTTTTATGTGTAATTACTATCCCTAAAACTGGTCAAAAGGAAATGACATACATACCAAGGTCATGTTAAGCTCAAGTTAGGCTTTCACTGATCATAAATTGATTGCAAATTGACTTAGACTACAGAGATACTCATGCTCTAATTCTAGTAATTAGACACAAAATGAGCAGCTCTAGTAGAAATGCCTTCATCATCTGGGATGCTGAACCATTGTCTAAATAATAGACATTTGGCAAATCCTTGAACAAAATTCCGTGTAGATAACTGTTGACAATTTAATCTTGATAATTTACATCTAAAATGTATTTTGTTAAGAATAGCATCTCAAATGCTCAACAGATGTTAGATAAGATACTGTACCTTCACAAAGCAAAATCAAGTTCTACATCTGAACAAGCAGATGCTAACATTGTTTGTCAAAAGTTGAAATACTGCTGCACTATCAGTTGTTGAACCAATCTTCTACCACTGTTGTTTCTAAAATGCTGTTGTGCCTTAACATCTGTTCTCTAAAGTCTGTCCACTGCTAAAGTGTCAACCTTTGTTCTCCAAAACACTGATGTTTAAAATCTTTGTTACATCCACTGTTTCATTTTATTACCGTTGTAACTACTGGTGCTTGATTCATCAGTAGTTGTCAAAACAACTGTCCTCCATTATTTACCATTCCATCAGATGTTTGACACGTGGTCAGTTTTTAGCCTTCAGATCAAAAATAACCGGTGCCACATCAGCAATCACTTTTTCCCTAAATAAAACCCTGATTAAATCCAAACAGGGTTTTACTGTCGAATTGAATTCCAAAAGTTCTCTTCTCATAGCAGTTTCCCTCTCATAACTCCAAAAATCTCTTCGATCTTCTTCATCCAAAATGACGAAACCAAAATAGAAATCAAAATCAAAACCATCTTCTTCCTCCACAACAGCAGAAGCCACTCAAATGGCCGCTGAAACACCAGAGATCCGCTACAAAGCTCCACACAATTATGTAGGTATACTCACAAAACCTACCGATAACCACACTTTCGACTCCATCCTTGACATCCTTTCTGCATCAAAGTACAAAACTTTGATAACTGCAGATGCTCCCATTTACCTTGATACCCAGAGAGAGTTCTGGAAAAATGCTACCCTTGAAAAACAAGGAGACATCATCGCTGCCATCAACTCCTCTATACAGGGTAAGAAGGTAAACATCTCACCAAAATCCATCTCTGAAACCTTTAAACTCGATGATTTAAATGGAAAAACCTCTTTTACAAAAGACGAGTTGGTAAAGGATTTCATGAAAAGGGGTTATGCAGAACAACCAAACAGGGACACCCTACAAAAGGGTTACTTCCCTTCTGCACCCAGATTTTTATTCCACACACTGCTCATGTGTGTTTCAAATAAAACAACGTCCTTCAATGAGATACCAACAAAAATCCAATGCCTAGGGTATGCAATTTTGAACAATGAAAACTATAACTACTCCCAGGAAATATTTGATGATTTGGTAAAGAACGTTGATAATAAAGCATTTCTGCTATTTCCAAGATTTCTAAGCTACTATTTTGAACAAAAATTTGTTGAGAAAGATGCAGAATTGCCCAAACAAGGTGTCTCATTCAAAATAAACTGTTTAACAATAGAAACTTTTTCAAGAATGATGGCACCAATAAAATTAAAAACAAAAGAGGCAGAGCAGATTTTAGAAACTGCCACTGACCCTCAAGAAACCACTGCTGAGCCCACTGCTCCAGGTGATCAGAGTAGCACACCCACTGCTCTGAAACCCACACCTGCCACCACCAAAAAGACCAAAAGAAAACCATCCAGAAAACCCACCAAACCCAAAAGAAAGGCAACTCTGGAAGATGAGATCCCAGAGCAACTGCCAGTGATAGCACAAAAGTCACCAGAAACCACTGCTGCTACTTCCTCACAGCAGTTGGTAGAAAGATCTCAACCCCAGCCTCAAACTCCTCCTGCATCCTCACAAAAGGATCAAGTTGTAAGCACAGGGGCACCACAATATGAAGCTCTAGGTCCACTCGGATCTATCTTCCACAGTCCTGATCCCAAGGACATGTCTCTTTCTACACCCATACCCTCACCAATCATATTGCCAAAATCAATAATACCCCTGTTGCATGCAGTTGATATTGCACAGACACAAACCAGTTCCTCTCAATCACCCATTACTGAGAGCATACCTCCACAAGTGACTGGGTCTGATGTTAATACCTCTGTTATCCAAGCAACAGCTGAGGAGGTTACACCCCCTGAGTTACAAGTAACTCTCGGTGGTAGTTCAAGTGGAGCAGCAACTACAACTGATGGATCAACAGATCTTCAGTTGGACAGTTGTTACATAACTAAGACTCCCTTGAAGGCAATTTCTTCCATGGCTGTTGGTGCATTACATCTGCTGATTACGTCTTGTATCGAGTCATAGTCTTAGGATGTTAGATCTGGGCACGAAATACGAAAAATAGTGAAATTGTATAGGTTTAAGATAGGTGGTTCGCTCATAGAGTCAAATTAAGGTTGGATCGCTCATTTGGCCCTTTAGGGTTTGGTCCGCTCGAACGGACATATGTTAGGTCCGCTCGAACGACAACAATCTGGACCGCTCGAATGTCATTTAGCCTGGACCGCTCGAGTGTCACATGTATGGACCGCTTATTGGGCCTGTCCAATAAGCGATCCCAGTGGCCTATATATAGCCTTTGAGTGATCTCATTCGTAACGTATGTTGAATCTCGTACCGAAGTACTGCCGGATCGAGAACTGATTGTAATCGCTGTCAAATCAATACAGAAAGAGTTTAAAGTGAATTGCAAGCTATTCCTACGTTGATTACTTGTTTTCCGCACCTATAATTGACGAAAACGCCTCTGATCGACTCTTTCGGGTCGCGATACGATCCTACAATTGGTATCAGAGCTTCAGGAGGAGGAGTTCTGCAGAGAATAGCTGATAATCATCAAAATTTCTGTCTTCTACACCTTCTTTTTCTGTTTCAGACACTTCCAACAGTCAAAAATTGCTGAAAATCTCAGGGATTATGCACGATAGTATAGAGACAAACCCTTGAAAGTTTGGAGCCAAAATTCGAAGGAAAAACAGGTCCGATTGGTAGTTCGCTTTTTCGGACAATTGTGGTCCGCTTATTTGACCATAGGTGAACCGCTCGTACAACATTTTTTTTGGCCCACTTATTCGGTCAGGTGACCTGGTCCGCTCCAAATTAACTCAGTTGGTTCGCTCTTATGAACATTTTTGATCCGCTCGTTCGAACAGTGATTGAAACCGCTCGAACAGACAAGTGACTGGAACCGCTCGAACGAACTTTGTTTGGAACCGCTTATACGGTTGGTTTGGACCGCTTATTTGGACCCATCCGGTCCGCTTATCTGATTTTTTTTGGACCGCTCTTTTGTCAATTTGAACATTTAGTCCACTTTTGTGTCCAGTTGACATCCCCAGTTCGCTTTTTTGGCTGATTATTGAATTTTTCGAAAATTTGAAAATGGACGAGGACTTTTATAATGCATTCGCTACTCCAAGTACCCCAATCACCGCTATTCAAACCACAATGTTAGAAAACGAAATAGGGACGATGCAAAAACCTCCCAAACTAATGAACATCGAAGAATATAAGGGTGTGGAAGGTCGATTTGAAAATTGGGTGCAAGCGAATTATCTTGATGCTTGGGAATGTGTCGAGACAAAATATATTAGACCATTGAATGATGATGAAGAACCCGTTCCGATCAAAGATCTTACTGCTGATGCTCGGAAAAAGTATAAAGATGAGAAAATGATGCTTAGTCTTTTACAACAGGCAGTGAAGGAAGATATCATGGTTCTTCTACAGAATAATGGAAGTTCGTACTCAATTTGGAAGGCGTTACGGTCGAAGTTTAGAGGAAGTGAGGAGATGGTCAAGAGTAAAAATTGACTTCTAAAAAAAGAGTTCGATTTATTCCGAGGGTTGAAAAACGAGAGTACGAGAGAAATTATTGAACGATATTGTAATCTGCTTGCAAATATGAAAAGATTGAGTATTGATAAGAGTAATGAGGAGTTAATTGAAAAACTTGCTGATGCGTTGCCATATGAGAGTTGGGGCACCTACTTGATGATGCTCAGAAACAAGAAAGGTTTTAGCAATCTGACGCTCAGTAAGTTCATCGAAAAGATCGAAGCTCAAGAGATGGAACAACGGAAAGTGATTAGAATGAAAGATTTCGATGGTGAACAAGACATCGGGTTATATTATAAAGCTGGGATAAATGAGAAATCATCAAATTTATCTCCAAAGATTGTGACTGGTATGAGTGCCAAAAGTTCATCTGAGAGTCCATCATCTGGATCAAGCAGCAAAACCAGTTTTACTTCATTTTCATCATTTGATCCAAACATTTCAGCAACTAAAAACGGGAGAAGATTACAGTGCAACATTGTATTGAATCTTGAAAATGATCAAGATTATTCTGAGGAAGTTGCCAAAAACCAAATGTCTTTATTAGGAATGGTTTTGGAATCTTACACTTGTTTTGTTGCAGGTCGTATCGGTAATCCAATGTTGACCAAAGAAGACTACGACCAGATAGATGCTGAAGAGATGGAACTGATGGACATAAAGTGGTGTCTGGCTAGTGTTTTACGGAGAGCTGAGAAATTCAAACAGATCACGGGGAGAGATGATCTTTGTGATGCAAATGTTTCTACTTTAGGTTTTGACAAATCTAAAGTCACTTGTTTTCGATGCAGGGAAAAAGGACATTTTAAGAGGGAGTGCACAAACCGAGAAGCAAGTGGAGCTCCAAATCCGTTCAACAACAACAACGATTATTATCGGAAAGCTATCTATCACCAAGTTGGTCAATCATCTCAACAACAAAAACATCAAGCTCAGACTGCACATGGAAGAGATGTGGTTGAAGATACAGGAAAGAGAGCTTGTGTGAGCAGTTATGGTTGTGATAAAAGAAGGGATGGTAGTGCTTTGATAATTGATCAAGATGATGAGAGATTACCAGAAGGTTTTAGCTGGGCAAATTTCACTTGGGATGATTACATTCCTGATCAAACCACAGCTTACACTGCATTTACAGCAAAGATTGTAGATGATAGTGATGATGATACAGAATATTGGGCGAGAAAATACAGAGAAGATATGAAGTTGCTTGCTGAGAGTGACAGTGAAGATGAAAGAGCAAAGAAGAAAAAGAAAAAGATCAAAACGCCGGTGAGTGGTGATGATGAAGAAGTGCCGGTGGAGAAAAGGCAAACTGTGAAAGAAGTGCCTAAGTTCAAGGTTGAAGAAGGTGTTGATGCGAAAAAGATTCCTGTGAAGTGTGAAAACTGTGAGATTGTGAAAAAGCAGAACAGCACGTTGATTTACAACTTAAACAGTCAGAAGGAGTCATATGATGTACTGAACAAGACAATGAATCAGTACAATCAAACGAGTGAAGAACAAGCAGTTGCTATGAAGACACTTCAGGGAGCGTTTATGACAAAACAAAAAGTTGTAAGCAATTACATTGAAAAGTGTGCTGCTTTAGAACAAAAGCTTGAGCTGCAACGAATCGAAACGGAGAGAGTTAATCGTTTATTAAAAAGCTACTCATGTACTTCCTATGTGATTGACAGGATTTATCCTACAGTTGAAAGCATGAAGGTCTGGGAAGAAGATGAGATAACTGAAGAGAAAGCAACTGAAGTTAGTGTTGATGAAAAACTTGTTGAAAAGAAGAAGAATGACAAGAAGAAAGACACTGAAATGACTTCATCTGGTAAGAAGAAAAGTGTCAGTTATAACAAATGTCCACCTCCACTGGAAAATGGATATTTACCTAGACATCCTAACGATGAAAGAGTCAAAAAGGCCACAAATCTACAGTGAGAGTCTGAGTCGTCGGTCAATCTTCCAGAAAGTATTGATGTTGTGTTTACATCATCTGACACTGATCAACAGTCTCAATTGATAAAGAAAGTCGTGGATCATGTGTTAGATAGTGATGACAGTGAAGAGTCAAAGTCGGAGTCCGCGTCAGAGTCAAAATCTGAGTCAAAAACTCCGGGGCAAACAGAAAAACAGGGAAAATTAGTTTATGATAGAAAATTCCTGTTATCAAAGTCTAATTTGGATGATGGGTTGTTTAAAGTTGCTTATACTTTGAATAATTCGGACAAATTATATTCTGATGAGGAATTTCCAATAAGAGGTGTTAAAACTGAATTGATAAACAAGGTTTTCAAACTCACAGAAATTAATATTTCTGAAATAAAAGGCTTGTGTCTTAATGAAAAACCTAAACCTTACACCTCAAGATTTCAACAGAGATTAAACAAGAAAAAGAATTACGGTTCTGGTTCAGATTTCCAAAAGAGATCAAACCATAACGGTAATTTCAAAAAGAAAGGATTAGGTTTTACTCCTACAGAAAAACAGAAAAATGAAAAATATGTTCGTGATTTTAAATCCAAAATGTCATTTGTTTCAGGTACATCAACTGATGAAGAAGAAAAGACAAACTTCTGGAAAGAATCAAATAGTGAGTTTCTTGCGAAGAAGCAAGACGAGCAGAAGCGAGATACAATAACCTGTTACCGATGTAACACTGTTGGACACATTGCAAAAGATTGTTCGAATGTGATACAATCAAAACAGGGAGTATTTCGTAAAATCAAAGAGAAAGTGTTTGCATTCGAATCACCACTTGATAGAACAAAACTGTTTAAAGATTCTATTTTTGAAATTGGTGAGAGTTCGAACAAGTTTTACAAGAAGAAAGCCAAATCTGACAATCAGAAATGGGTTGTTAAGAAGGTTGGTGAAAGCTCTAGCGATGATTCTGATGGATCAAAATCAGTGGAGCTATCTTCAGGCAATGAAACTGATTCCACAAAATCAGTTGAGCCACAAGTTGTTTCAAATGGTGAAGCTGATGTAAAAGATGAGAACTCAGTTCCGATTGTTAATGATGAGGAGTTTCCATTACTTCGGGCTGAGAATTATAAAAAGAAAATTGGTAAAGTTGAAATTTCTAACCAATTTTATCATGATGAACAGGAATTTGATGCTGAGAAGGTCTTTAACCCCAAGGTAAAACACATATTTGGCAAAATGATTGATCGAAAAGTCAAAGGGGTTAAGGAGTTTTATGAGAAGAAAACAGAGAAAGAAAAAATTGAACCATCCCTGGTTTGTGACTGGGATGGTACATATTTCGAACAATAAGTCTCAGGACTTGCCGGAGCTCCCAGGTTGGTAAGCGTGGGGCATGAATCGGCATCTTTCTTAAAGTTTTATTCGGTAACGTCAATCATACAAACGGTAAGGAGGTTTGTTTGTGTATTTTTTTACAATTGGTACAGAGGTTTCTGAACTGAAAATCGTAAATCAAGGACATTAAGTTGTACTTGTATTTTCCTACATTGGTCGTTAGACAAGATGATGAACCACACCCTCGAACACTGATGGTTAAACCTACAAATGATAACCTACAATTGGTAAAATCAATCAAACTTATTTTCCGGAAAAACCATTTTGATTAAAACAAACTTAAGTGTTTTCAAATCTAAATGGGAAAAAAGTTTGTTGATAGGGGGAGTTCTGATTGTTTATGCCTAGTGAATGGCGATTTGAGGTGATTTGATACCGGTTGTCATGTTTCTATACAGTTTGTTTTCATATTTTCGTTAATGTGTTTGCATTTTAGGGGGAGTAAGAAAATTTCAGAAAATCCAAAAACATTAGAAAATTTGAAAAAGTCAAAAACATGATAAAATCAAAAATGAGTTTTGTTGCGAAAAAGAGGAAATGATAGTACATCAGTGGACTATCACGACATGCTAAAGAATTGGAAAGTTTAAATGTGATAAACGATCTTACTGCGGATGTGTCAGTAGATTTTCGCACATGTAGTAAATTGAAACGAGATATAAACCTAAATCAAACTTGCTTTATTCGTGGGTAACTATTCTTGAATATATGGGTAACCCCCGAAATCTTGTTTGAAAGGTCCCGTATTCTGAGATACTAGGTCTTTATACTCAGTGATATCTGGGGTATTATCCCGGGACTTCTGCTGTATGGAAGTACTGACCTAGTCCCCGGATAATACTTTTCGCAAAATGCTTGAAATATAGCATCGCCCTCAGCAAGCTGATGAAACAATAAAATTGATAGTCGCTGCTGTTGTAATCAAAAGATCCTCTAAAGGGGACCCACCAAAAGTCGAAGCCGTCATCTCTCTGCGTATACGGAAGTATCGACCTGGGCTCTCACGGCCCTCGCACATAACCCCTTTACAGATATCATCTGCGGTATACTCACCTGTAAGACTGAATATTTGGGATCTGGATACAGGAGTATATTCAAGTGGAGTGATACACAATTAAGTTTAAGTCTCTAAAACATTAATATCGTATCTCGAATCAATTGAAGTCTGTGTGAAGATTTAAGTGGACCAATATACTGACAATCTAGGTAAATTGTTTAGAACTTAAAATGTTTAAAGCTTAATGGTGTTAGTGATATGTCTCAAAAACTGATACGATCCTCTTGCACGAGCTCACAAAAATATTGTCTGTAAATATTTTCTGTTATTGCATTTCAAGTTTCTTTATTTCAAAATCCAAAAAGATTTTCAGTGTGTTTTAGCATAAATTATTTGAAAAAGTCAAAAAGATTTTCGACAACTGATGTTGAATAGCTGATTTTCAAAATTTCGAGTGCTAAACATGATGAGCAATACTTGAGGGGGAGTGTTTGTGTGAAATTAAATGTTTTCATAATCTAACCTTTCAAATGGTTCATTAAAATCTGTATTTGTTTTGAAGGAGAGTCTAAATTGGTGCAGTGTTATATGTTTGAAATATATGTGAAAGAAATTTACTTTGATGTAGAGCTTATGCAGGATAAGATGAGAAGTGGTTAGACGGAAAGCCAGACAACGATCCTAAAGATGTTACTGAAGAACAAAGGAATACCAGTAAATCGAGAGGGGGAGTCTGAAGATAGAGAGAGAGAAGCCCAAAGACTGATCAAGACTGAAGATCTGAAGAAACAGCATTGTTGTGACTCGATAGTCGACTCCATCTACATCTGAGGGGGAGTCTGTTGGTGCATTACATCTGCTGATTACGTCTTGTATCGAGTCATAGTCTTAGGATGTTAGATCTGGGCACGAAATACGAAAAATAGTGAAATTGTATAGGTTTAAGATAGGTGGTTCGCTCATAGAGTCAAATTTAGGTTGGATCGCTCATTTGGCCCTTTAGGGTTTGGTTCGCTCGAACGGACATATGTTAGGTCCGCTCGAACGACAACAATCTGGACGGCTCGAATGTCATTTAGCCTGGACCGCTCGAGTGTCACATGCATGGACCGCTTATTGGGCCTGTCCAATAAGCGATCCCAGTGGCCTATATATAGCCTTTGAGCGATCTCATATGTAACGTATGTTGAATGTCGTACCGAAGTGCTGCCGGATCGAGAACTGATTGTAATCGCTGTCAAATCAATACAGAAAGAGTTTAAAGTGAATTGCAAGCTATTCCTACGTTGATTACTTGTTTTCCGCACCTGTAATTGACGAAAACGCCTCTTATCGACTCTTTCGGGTCGCGATACGATCCTACAATGGCAACATCGGTAACCACCAGTGAGTTATCTTTAACTGCTGGTAACATCAAAGGATTATCGAGTGCCGAAGAAAGAAGTCCCAAGTACCAAGAAAAAGGGGCATCAATGGATGACTTTTGGGCAACAGCTCTTAAGTCACATATTGATACAACCACTGGTGGGGATTCACATGATCCTGTAAATTCAGGTGATGATTCAAAATACAATGAATTGACGGCCAGAGTTGAAAATCTGGAATCTACAGTTGCAGAAATAAAAGATATGGTGCAGCAGCTGTTAGAAGCTCAAATAGCCCAATCTTCTACTCCTCCTGCTCAAGCACCTGCTCCACAAGCATTTGCTGCAAATGAGCTTTGGAATGTGTTCCAACCCATGCTTGAACAACAGCAACAAATGGCTGATAAAAAGCATGCTCTTCAAGTAAAAATGCTGACCAACATGGTGGAATCAAGGTTCAAAGACACTCAAGCAGATATCAAAGCTATAAAGGCTAGTATCCAAAAGACTGCTCGGAGTGAAAAAGCTCCATCTACCATTTTCTTCATGGATACACCCCTGGTAGATAATGCAAAAAAGGGGGAGAAAATCAGGTTGAAAAAGAAAGGTATAGAAGATGGGATGCACATTGAACCGGAAAAACCCAAAACCACAAAAACATCTATAGCTGATACAACAGTAGTTACAAAAACTGCTGTCAGTAGCCAAACAGCTGCCATCTCATCAACACACACACCTCCAACACACACCACCACAACTACTGTTCCACCACCACCACCACCTGTGTCTATAACACTATCATCATCTACAATCATATCACCACCACTGCCTCCTGCCATAAAGCAGAAGACAGCAGATGTTACAACATCTGTTGTAATGACAAAAGTGATTGAAACACCAGTTGTTTCAACCACTGTTAGTCAATCACAGTCACAAACCACTGATCCACCCAAAACATCATCAGCCTCCCCTCCACTAAAAAGGAGAAGGGTTTTCATTCCTGATGATGTGTCACCACCACCATCACCACCATCACATCCTTCATTTCCTGCTCAAAAGCAGAAGACATCTGCTGACACATCAGCAGTTGTAATGACAGCAGCAGTTGAGACACTAGTTGTTTCAACAGTTGTTAGTCAACCATCCACCACTGCTCTATCTTTTCCTATATCTCAACCAAGGCTCTTTAGCAGAAAAAGAAAGCCTATTACTGCCGATGAAGGGATACATGATCTAAATGCTGAAAAATATCCACTAGAGCTTGATGCCATCAAAAATGAGATGAGGCAGTTTTATACAGAAACAGATCCTTCAAAAAGAAAATTCCCCTCACTCATTGGCTACATAGCTCCAGAAGATATAACTGATTATCTCAAGTTAAAGGCTAGGCAAGCTAAAGTTAAAGCTAAGGTTGACAGTGAAAAAGAAAGGCTAAGCGAAGTAGGCATTGCTAATAGACTGGAGTTCTACCTTGCAAAGGTTAAGCGGATGGAAGAATTTGCTCAAGAGCTAGAAAAGGAAAAGGCTGATCAAAAGAAGAGATTGAGAGAACAACTTCTAGCCTTCATCATGAAAGTAAAGTTCTATTCTGCTGAAGAATCTCAGTTTAAAGAATGGCCTTTAGTAGCTTTGAAGCATGAGGCTGAAAGGATCCAAAAAGTCAAAAATGATCCTTCAAAGAAGAAAACTGCTCCAAACTGGAGTAAGTACAAAAGGCTCATTACTGATCTCACTGCTGAATATAAAGGAAAGAAAAAGGAGTTAGTGGATGCTAAGATGGACACTGCTGAAGCCATATCAAAATGGTCTAGGCAGCAAACTGATGAAGCCTATGAGAGGCTAAAGAAAAAGAAGAAAACTGCTTCAGATGCTTCAAAGAAAAGAGAATAGATGATGAAGCTTGAACAGAAAATAGAAAACCTCAAGACAATGCTAAAATCAGCAGACAGTCCTACACTTGGGTCAAAACAAGATGAAGGCAAACAGCTGACTGAAGAAGAGGTCTTAGAAAAGGAAGCTCAGTATCTCAAGGACACCATCTCAAAAATGGGTCTAAATGAAGACAACTCATCAAGGCTTCAAAACCTTTTTAAGAAGGTACTCAACAAACCTGCATCTCCAGACACTGCAAAAGACAAGACAGAAGTTGAAAGACAAGAGCTTAGTGAACAAGAAACTGCAGATGATATAGCTGCAGCAGACAGAGTCATTGAAGAAGCTTTCAATAGAATGTCGAAAAGTTTGCAGATGTTTTCAAGGCCATTGTCCCTCAACTCATCTGATAATAAATCTCTCCCAAGAAACCCATTGGATTCAAAAATACTAAAGTGGATGTCTGATCAAAAGACCCACGTATTGACTTTGTTCAGATCTAATGGTGAGGTAAAGCATATATCAAGGAAAGAAGCACTAGGCCTTAGTGTTCAAGATTTGCAGGATCTCCTTGAGCTTTCACTGTGCAGGGATGTAGATGACCAGAGTGCCAAAGAATTTGAAGTTGAATTTAAGGAACAAGCTAGGGCACTCTTGATGAGTAATAAAGGTCCTGAATAAGGAATGGTTTTGGCATTATCTGTTCCAGGGGGAGATTGTTGGGATTGAACCCTAACAGAGGAACAGATAATGTAAAGCCAAAACCGGATCCCATCAGTAGACACTTAATAAGCAGCAGTTTACTCTAATCTCTCCCCTTGACAGTGGTTATCTAACAGCTGATGGATGTTAAGTGCTGCTCAACTACAACAACTGATAAACCAAACTCCGATGATTATCTAACAACTGCTGAAGACAAACTCTGTTGCTCTATCTACTGCTGTATCCTAAGTACTGCTGAAGACTCAAGCACTGCCCTCTCAAAGACTGATCACCTTTGAAGAAAGCAATGAAGACTCAACATCTGTGCTAAGGCTACAACAGTGGAACGTGAAGCAGTAGTTTCCCTATGTTTTGTATTTTAGTGATTATCAGATGTTACATAATAGTAGTTTGTATAGAACAATATTTATAGTTTGTTAGGTCGTTAGATGTCACTATCATGGTGACGTCAGCTGAAGCATATCAGTAGTTTGGTTTGCCTATAAGTATGACAGTACTCTGTACTGTTACACTTGATCGTTTTGAGTGAGTTTTTTCTCCTCAATTCATCCTTTCATCTTGTGCAACCAACTCTGGTGTATCAGGCTGAGGGGGAGTTTAGATTGTAAGCCTGAACTGTAATCTTTTGCTTTTATGTAAATCTTTTGACTCAATGAAAAGCAATTGTTTATCAATCTACACTTTCCTTTGTTTGTGTTTACAAAGTTTGCTACTCATTTCCGCTGCACTTATTTGTTTTATGCAAACAAACACAATCACATACAACCTCCGATCCTAACGTAAAACAATACCGTCACCTATCTTTAGGCGACAACCACAACAAGAACATAAATTTCAAAACCGCTTTGAAAAGCAATCATCTGTTCTAGGATGATTGATTATAAGGTTTTGAACCCTCTATGTCTTCAAATCTCGTCAAAGTTTGGGTCTTATAATGTGAACACGTGCAAACTCGAAGGGCGAACGCCTGTACTCTGAGTTTTCTGTCAAAGGCTAGAGTGTTCGTACAAATCCGCAGTATCGGACCAGTCGCTCTTACCTGGGAACTCTTGGGGTGAGTATTCACTTACAGGCAAGCATGTCTTCAGCGATACATTATTATGACCCGCTTGCTTTGATTTGTCACTGTCTCATTTGTTTGCCTTAGGTAACAAACAAATGATCGCAATTCGTATGCATTGCCTTTCTGTTTTGTTTATCTGATAACATTTCATTTGTTGCTTCCTATGTCTTTCATTTTCTTCTAGAAAGTCTGTTCATCTCAACAACGGTCAAATGTCCGAGCAAACAGCCAAATTTGCCCAGCAAATAGGCGAAGTGATTCTGAAGTCTGTGGATCTAGGCATTGCCATGTCTCGTCTCAAAAATGGAGCCACTCAAGAGTCACCGAAGGAAGCAGAAGTTAGGCCTGCACCAAAATCAAGGAAGCGTAAGGCTTCAAAGAAACCCGCAGCAGTTACACCTAATCAAGCGGGACCTCGCCAGGTAGTGATGCCACCAGCTAGGAAGCCATACTTGGGAGCTGCCCCATGGTGCAAGGGATGCAACCGTCATCATTTAAACCTCATACCCTGCTCCAAATGTACCTACTGTAGACAGTTGGGACATTTGATTAACATATGTCGCTTTGCTATCCAAAACAAAGCTGTTGCAAACCTTGCTGCTACCCAACTCCAAGTCAACCCTACTCAAGCTCGTTTCCCGTCTGGTACTTGCTACAACTGTGGTGAGACGAGCCATTTCAGGAACAAATGCCCGAAGATTGTCAATGCAAATCCAACCCTTGGATAAGCATTTGGCCGAGCAAAAGATGTTGCTGTCTTATGCCTTTGTTTCTTTTGTTTTCTTGTACTGTGAAACAATCTGTTTTGTTCATAAATAAAATTCGTTGTTCGCAATTCTGATATACAAATGTAGTTACATGTGTATATGGCATTTCCCTATGATACCTACATCAAGGAACTATACTCTTTACAAACTACTCTTGTGATTCTCCCTTTCAAATGATCGCTCATGATTTCCTCGAAAATTTTAAGTACTCGTTTCATTCTAGAAGACAAAGTACAAGAAATAAAGCGAAATTTTGAGTAATCGTGCTTTTTGCGCAACCGTGCCTTTAAATCCTTGGTTAGATAACTAAGGGTATTTTCAAATCTCATACCTATTACGTTCTGATTTATTAACATGCATAACATAAGTTTTCAAAACAACCTTCATGATTACAAAAACATTTTTATATATAGTTCAAAAACATTTTTAATATAGTATATTTACTTAACATATCAAATGCATGATTTCAAAAACATTGTCTATATTTTCAAAAACAACCTTCATGAATTCAAAATGTTATTAATACACTATAATTACTTATATCAAGTGCATGATTTCAAAATCATCATTCATGTTTTCAAAAACCTTATACATAATTTCAAAATTCATCTTGCATGATTTTAAAACATTTTTATAAATATCCCTACCTAATACACCTACTTTATGATTTCAAAAGTATTATATATAAGGTTTCCAAAAACATTGAACACATTTTAGAACCCCATGCATAGTTTTCAAAGTATTTTCCTCGTACATTGACTTAACCTTCAAATTCCGCTTCATATGTCGCCTTGGCATATCTAGCATCTCAATTTCATAAGCATTTTTACTTCATGTTTTGACTTAAGCACATCCAGTGCAAGGTTTCAAAACACCTTCAACATCTAAAATCCATATGGGATCTTTTTATCTTCACAATTAGACCCCTGTGGATGATTATCATTCAAATCAGAGTTCTTAATTGGATTCCTAGTGTGCTTTAAATATTTGTGCGCAATTAACAAAATGATAAAAAATTTGAAATCAAGTTAAACAATTATGTGATTATGTGTTTATGCATTTTGTGTTTTCTTTTGTGCATTTTGTATTTTTGTATACTCTGGATATTCTTTATCCAAATCCTCGTAAAATCTTTCATATCTTCATATGAGGGATTCGTAGTAGGATATTCCAAAAAAAGGGGTACTACCTTAAATCCTTAATTGGGCTTCTACGTGATAGTTAAGACCCATGGATTTTATAGTGCTATTCCATCATTCAAAGAGACCCCTTTGAGTGGTCTAAGTCACAAGATTGATTCAGAATCTGGTTAAGAATGACATGTGAAGATATAAGCCGAAAAGACTCCTTGGCGGTCTAGAGATCATTTATTGACTCAATTAAAAAGGACCCCAGTATGGTCTAGTCACAATCATCACAGGCTCGTTCATTGTTTTCCTCCCCTAGACATTATAAGATGCACTACGTGACTATGCAAGGAATTACGTAATTATGGATGCATACATAATTACGAAGTACAGTGCACAGAAACCACGGTAAGACTTGTTATGTGTAAGAACCAATAGTGGCAACCGTAACAAAATGTGAACAATGTAATAGAGGTACGGTGGACGCACCAATAACACTTTATATACTTGTATATAAGTGTCCCTCTCACATTGCAAGCATGATGTTATTTAAAGTTACTAGAAGTTCAGGACTCTAACCAGTGTTGTTTGATCTTTTCAACTTCATGTTTTAAGCTCTCACAAGTTTCCTCTAAATAAATTTCGGGACGAAATTTCCTGAAGTAGGGGAGACTGTGACACCTATGTCACTTCAACCATCAAACAGATACCAAACCAATGAAATATTGTATTTTATACTCGGGATTTGTAAAAATATGTGTATCATTTGCGCATATCAATTCTTGTTCGATTTCGGGCTCTAAATCGCTTTCTGGAAGGTTATACGCGCACTGATGCGTAAATATAACCAATTTAATTGCAACAAACACTCCGGAATAGTGACATAGGCTTAACATACCTTAAATAACCTTTACACAACTTAGAAATAAGTTTTGGAAGGTTTGGTGTGCCGAAATCAAGTTTATTCGCTTACAGGACTAAATTCAACAAACTGCGAAAGTATGTCAATTTGTACTGTAACGGACATTCCGAAACTTGACCATAAGTTAAACATACCCTAAATATCCTTGACATAGCTTAGAAATAGGCTTTTAGGTGTTCGGTGGGCTAAAATAAACTTTCTGGTCATTCAGGGACTAAAAGTGTCAAAAAGTGCATAAGTTTGCATTTTCGCGCATATCTTACGTTCTGAATACATCCGGACATCCAAAAATTTATGTAAGCATTAAAATATTATGTTTTAGTTTTTGGCTTGTCAAAAATCCATTCGTCGCGCAATTTGGATCGTTTTTGCGTCCGTTACGACTTCCGTCGTAATTAACCGAACAACGCAATCGTACGACCAAACAAACCAACATCCGAGATATTTGTTAGCAGATTTCAAGTTCCCTACACTTTAACTTCATTTTAGAGCCTTAAAATGGGGTTAACGGGGCTCAAATATGCCAAAATGCATCAAAAACCAAGTTTGAAGGTGCAGGGGCCTGTTCTGCCAATTGCTGAAAGATTCTGCCAGCACACAAGGTCCTTACGGACCGTATGGGAGTGCTTACGGTTCGTAAGCCACCCCCAGCTCAGCAGAATCTGTTTTATTTAAAAACCCAGCTTCCCATTGTTTTGCACATGGTTTCATTGTTTCTATGGGCTGGTTTTGGGTGCCCCCTGTTTACCAAATCAGTGGGTGCAAGTGTAGGGCTGAGATTGAAGCTCGGTTTTCGATAAATGATCCTAACGGTTACCCGAAAACTATAAATACCCCCACCCTTTTCACCCTCAAACCCACATTTGATCTGATTCTACACTCTCTAAGTGGAAGTTTATGCTTCCCACCTGAGAGTGAATCGGGTCAAATCTTGCGGGGACCTTCTGTAAATCTTCTTTTGTGCTTTTCTTTCGTTTTAGTGTTAAAGTCAAACTTTGTTTGACTTACTGCTTTGACCAGTCAATGGTCAACGCGAAGTTCGGTTGAACTTCAAAACGTGAGCGTAATCATGATGGTTATAGTCCCTAGTGACTATACCTACTGATTACCACGTTATCTAGGCTCAGTGACGAGTCGTAGTTTCGGCCAAAATGTGTTTTCTCGCGTATTTTGTAACCAAACTACTCTAGGGTATCAAAACCATTTGTTTTGATACCAAACCTGTTTTCTAACTTAACTAAACATGTTCTAGCATGTTTAGCTCGTCACTTTTAGATTTGTGCTTGTTTAGGGTCGTAAAGGTAAGCGATCTAATCAATCGCTTATACTTTCGAACCCGACCCATTTGGTCGATCATTAGGGTCCGACCAAACACATTAGGTGACCATAGTTGTATAGGGAATAACCTTCTGAGATTATACCTTATGGTCACGTCGTTTAAGTAGTTGTATGATAAGTAGTTCTTATGCCTTAGGAAAATTACCAAAATACCCTTTTGCGCCAAAATTTATTTTAAGCCTATGTAACATAACTTTTGACATATAAACTGATTTGGCAACAATATTAAACATGTTAAGGCATATCTTGCTTGTCATATGACTAGTTAGGCATTCCGAACGCGTTTTACGCAAACGACGCGTTAAAGTAGCATAAGCTACTTAAACGGGTCGTAATGGGTCGTAAGCACTTAGGTTAGGTTTCATTTTAGTATGTGGGCTTTGTTAAACCATATCATATGAGTTCCAATACTTATTTGGTTTACGAAACCTCATACTATCCAATCCCCCGATTTAGGTCCAGTTATTTATGTAGTTATCTATATAGGGTGCCGTTTGATTCCATGATCCATCTAGCTTTGCTTGGTTGTTGTTCAAGACTTCTAAGCACCCTCAAGTGAGTACATAGACCCTTCTTTTAGTGTTTTTCAAACATTTTGGGGTGAAACTGTAGTGTTTTGGTCAAAAATCACACAAGGATAATGCAACCAAACTTTATGTAAACGGGGTATGATGCTTGGTTTATTGAAAAAGTAAAGGATCACTTCAGTATGAAATATGCAAAGACACAATGATTTATACGAGGAAAAAGCCCTTGATCAATGTATGATCTCCGGCATAAAAAACCTCGGGTGATGGCAACTACCGATCACCAAACTTCAATATAAGAAAAATTGGTTACAACTTCGGATGATAATGAGCTGAGTACAAGGATCACTATAGTTTCGAGTGTCTAAGTGTGTGAGAATTGTGTTGTGTGTTCTTCCGAATGGGGAAGAGTGTTATATATACAAGTGTAGGTGACCTATTTTAGGTAAAAAGACTAACAATCAGCTCATTACCCCTTTAGAAATAAAAGTAAATCTAGCCTAAATTGTCCCCCTTAAATCATGCCAAGTTTCCATATCCTTTGCAACGTTCATCTCCGATTAAGCACATGCTATAATTGTAAATACGCGTCCTTTGATCGTGATGCTAAGAGCGGATCCTGCTAGACATTCCTGCAAAATGACATTAAGTTCAACGAAAGCAACTGTTAGCATGAGGATCCTATGATGGTCCGTGATCCTGATCCTGGAACTCTGCTGAGGATCACTATCTGCCAAAGAAACAAGGATCACTGGTTAGGATCACACGTAAGGATCATGTATTGTAAAAATCCAGCCCTAACAATTGCCCCCAAAATATAAGGAGTTTATTGTAAATTAACGAGTTATATTTTGCTTTGATCTTATCTGCAACAGGCGACTCGGATAACTAGCCGTTATAACCGGACTAGCCGTTGCAACCTTTACGTCACTGAGGTGACATCCCTGCAAATCATGATTATAAATAGGAGATAGGGTTAGGATCAATCTGCATTTAAATTCAAGATATTCTCCCTTTATAATCTCTACCGAAGATCGATCAGGTATTCTCTTCTCTTTCTTCCTTCTCTTGCTCTGTTTTTCTGCTTCCTGTTTTTATTCTGCCAAGAGTATGTTGCTCCGAAATTCCCCTCACAAGGATCACAAGAAGAGCAGTCCCCTGAAAAGCCAAGGGATCGTCAAAGACTCTCCTACGGAGAGGTGCTGCTTCACTGATGCTCATGTTGATAGGATCCGTCACTGTTTTCCGGCGGATGCTATCTTCAAGTCATTCACTTCCACCGCTCTAAGTGATTTTGTTTCCGACACCTGGGTGGCCTTTCCTGCAACTCCGTTTACCATAGGATATTCGTATCCTTTTCCAGCCTTCACCCAATCCTTCTTTTCCCTGACCGGTATGTCTTATATCCAAGCCATGCCGATGATCTGGAGGGTTCTGTATACCCTTGAGAGGATCATCGAGCAGGAGGGGATTGACTTAGGGATGTCGGAGCTGGCTGAGCTATATGATCTTACCACGTTTGGTTCCTGTCGGTACTTGTTGAAACGGAAAGCTGGGGAGGATCACCCTGTTCTTAAGGTCACTAAGAATGATACAAATTGGAAGCGACGATTTTTCTTTGTTAGGAGGGATACCATCCCTAATGGGAAGGATCTGCCCAAGGAGTGGGCTACTCATGGTAGGATAGAGGATCCTGGAAGGATCACCATCAGACTTGTCTCTTATGATGAGGATCACTAATGTCTTTCTTTGTTATTTGTTTATTGTGCAGCTATCTCCATCTCTTATCTGAAGCTGACACCTGCGGCAAAAGAGAGGCTTTTGGCCTTCAAGAAGCTTGATCCGGAGACAAGAAGTTTTCAAGTTGCCATTCAAGATTCACAGGAAGTATCCTCCGCATCTGCCACAATGTCAAGTAAGTATCCTTATTAAAAAGTAGTTCTATGTAGGATTTTTTGAATTAGTTAAAGTACTTATCTTATTTTGATTGTGTAGGCGCTGGGAAATCTGTCAAGTCCGCCTCCAAGTTTGGTATTGATGATCTTGCAAACGTTAAATCTGCAAGGAAGAAGGCTCCTGCTGCCAGTCCCTCTGCTTCAGCCCCTAAAGCTCCTATCAGGGGTAGGGGAAAGAAGAGAAAGGCTTCCGAGGATCTTCAAGGATTCCCCCTGCTCCGCCAGCAGTTTCTTGATTACGTTAATGAAGTAAGGATCATTGCCCCTGTTGGTTATCTTACTTGAACATCATGCCTGTATATCCTGCCTGTTTGAGGATCACTTGTGTCTGACGTCATATCTTGTTTTTCTTGCAGAAATTTACCGAAATAGAGACTTATGTCAACCACGTTGAAGATCAAGATCGCCAAATTGCCGACCTTCAACAGATGGGTGTGCTGAAGGACCTCAAGATAGCCGATCTTGAGAAGGAGCTCCGGGCTACCAAGGATGAAGCTGTCAAAGCATTGATCAACTTTGACTACGAGAAGCGTGATATCACCCAGGATGCTAAAGTCTCTGCTGCGATAACCATGTATAAGATCCGGCTGCAGATGGCTGTGGAGGCTCAGGATCCTTCCTTCGACAAGAGCTCATGGGATGTGGAGGGTTGGAAGGCAAGGCTGGCGTAATTGGAGGACGATGATGAATCTGAGGATATCCCTATGCTTGAAGGTGGTGATGCTGGCATGGATCAGGGTGGAGAAGCTGGTGGCGATGGAGCAGCGAAGGTTTAAGCTGCTGGATTGGGCGATGATGGATATTTCGAGACTAGGCCGGAGCCCAATTTTTTAGGTTTGGTAGTGATTTTTGTGGTTGTTGATGTTTGAAACAATTTATGGTCTGTACTTAAACAATAGTTTTTAGGGTTAAGGTGTGACAACCCGAAACTTGGAACCTTTCTTGTGCCTTGATGTAACATGCTTGAACACTATGTGACTAGTTAACTTGTTAACTTAATAATAAATGTGAAGCTTTTATGTGATTACGTGTGGTATTTGGATGCATATATGTATGTGTAAATGTGAGCCGAGAACCCAACTCGAGACGACAAGGACCCGACTCGAGACCATGAGGTCTCGAGTGAATAGTGGCCGGTTGGGCCAAGTGGGCCGCAAACTCCTTTAACCGGCTAGTAAGCCCTTTAGGGTGAGCCATGAGGAACTAGTATATATGCTACACTTATGGCCACATTCACCATTTCCTTTGACAACACACATACTCCTCTACACACACTCTCCTACTTTCCCTCTCACTAAAACCTTAAGAACACAAACACACCTCCAAGTTCTCGGATCCAATCGGTTGGCACAAGAACTCTCGGATTTGGACTTTGGATCGGCTCACACACGCACCTCACCAACCGGTTAGTATTTATGGTGTTTAGTGATTGATGTTTGTAGTTAAATGATAAAATGAATGACATGATGTTTATTATGTTATATATTAGTGTTTGCATGATGTTCTTGATGTATATGATGTTCTAATGAGTACAAGGTTGATAATCGGTTAATATGTCTTGATTTCGGATATGTATGATGAAGTTTTGATTTGAGTTGTTTGTTACTATACTTGTCTAAGAAATGAAAACCAGGATTTATAAGTTATGTGTACACATGAATAACATTTCGGTTCAATGATGATATGTATGATGAAAGTATCGATTACATGCTTGTCTCATGAATTGTTGCATATGTTGTTGCTTGGAAAATGGGTTTGATGTTAGCTTAGAAACTATAGTTTGGTCCGAATATGCATAAGGTTGAATGAAGGTCATTTATGCTTTGAATGTTTGAAGAACATGAAGAACAATATGAATATCATATGAGTGTGTGTTGAATATTTGAATTCTGCAATGTTTGATCCGATTTGGTTAGTTTTTAGACAAAGAAACATGTTTAAGTGGATAGTACACGAATAGGGTGCATGCAATTGGAATTCTATTGGATAGTACAACTGTGCAGAATCAGCAACTATTGGGGAGTCGAGACCCCTGGTTGCGACTCGAAACCTCCACGTTGCGACACCAGTTGCGAGTCGGGAACACCTGGTTACGACTCGCAACCATAACATGACAAGACGAGACCACAGGTTGCGACACGGGTTACGAGTCCCGTTGCGACTCGAGACCTTAGCATGATCAGCCGAAACCACGGTTGCGACATAGGTTGCGACTCGCAACCACCTATGGTCAACATAAACAGCATGACCCGCAACCATGCTTGCGAGTCTGGTTGCGACTCGAGATCTCTAGTCTCGACTCGAGACTGCAGGCTGGACTTACATGATTTGGGCCTAAGTTAGTGGGCCGAATATGTGGAATTCTGTGAACTGAAATTTGTGTATACATGTACTGTCTGGGCTGGCCTACTACTACGAGCCCAACTGTCCGGGCTTCATACTTAGACTTTGGATTGTAGTTGATTGTTAACTGTGAAATTTGTTGTGAACTGTCGATGAACTGCCATACTAGAACATGCATGCCATGACTACTACTTGCACGTGCACTGCTTGGTTTGAATCTGATTATAAGTGGTATCTATGTTAGGACGTAATTGACTACTTGCGACTTGATTGACCCTTCTGTGTTACTACCGAGCAAACCAAGGTGAGTTCACACCCTCTACAAAGCATGGGATTCCCTGGGTTGGGAACGGGGTTAAGGAACGTGGATTCCTTGTCCTCCTTGGGTAGGACAGCTATGGTTCAGGAATGTGATTCCTCGTCCGGATGGATGGATAACTCGTACTAGACCAAAACTCTATCACGAAGTCCCTCCTTTTTATATCGACTTAATCGCCGGGCCAATGGCGAGCGGGTCATTAGTTAGATAGCGCTATTTAGGTCTGACAAACCTCACACCGTGCCGCAGAGGACGGGCGTGAACTAATGGATCTGGGGCACGTCAATGATGATAGACATTGATGGTTTTCAGGGCACATAAACATGACTACAGTCAGCAGTCGATATGGTAACGAGTCTAGTGTACGCATGGGGTAGCCCCCACGGCCGAAATGCCTGATAACTATCATGGGGTAGCCCCCACGGCTGGAATGCCAGAGTAACTGGGAATGAACAAGTCACGTTTTCAAACTATGGGGTAACCCCCACGGCAGGATGCCAGATAAAGGAAACTGTTTTCGAAACAATTAAAACGAACACCCAACTGTGAACTCACTCAACTAGTTGTTGACTCGTTACTACATGCTTTGCAGGACCATAGGTACTCAGCTGGAGCTTGCATGGAGGAGAGTCGTTGTGGGACACAGACTGCTGCGTGCCATGTTCTATTTGAAAACATTTGAACTTAGGTTATAACTTTAAACTTATGCTTCCGCTTGCAACTTAAACTTTGTTTGTTTGAAACACCAATCGTATTGGTTAAACTTTTATAACTGTGTATATGCTTGTTCAGTATGATTGGTGGCTGGATCCTGGTCGGTCACGCCTCCAAGCGGTAGTACTCCGCGGCTGGATTTTGGGGGTGTGACAGATTGGTATCAGAGCCATTGGTTGTAGTGAACTGGGTTTTAATAAAGGAGAAACGTTTTTGTTAAAACCAGACTATAACCGGTTTAGTGCTCAACGGTCCACAACGACGCTCCACTCCACATGCAAGGCTCGATATTCTAGGTGATATGATATGTGTATATTGCCTACTTGTTAAATTATATAGTACATTGCCCATGGTATGCTTGATTAGTATAATTACTGTTGCTTGAACGTGTGCGTGCTTGCTCTATCCTACCATCGCACTTTCGCGAACCTCTCTCACTCGTGTTACTCTTGTTATGAAGAATCATGTCTGGACGCGTTAACATGACACAAGCCCAGTTGACGGCTTTGATCAACGAACGAGTTGCCGCAGCACTCGCTGCTGCACACGTAGGAGGTATATCCTGCAGCCCGAACTTATCCTAGGATCTTTAGGATCCTACTCTCGTGAACCAACCTTTGTGTTAAACTCTGTCTTTCTTTCACCTACCTTAGGTCAATATGCTCAGGCACCGGTGTGCACTTTTAAGACCTTTATGGACTGCCGACCCACTACCTTTAGCGGAACTGAAGGAGCAGTAGGTCTCCTACACTGGTTTGAGAAACTAGAATCTGTGTTCGAAATGTGTGAATGCCCTGAAGCGCGCAGGGTGAAGTATGCTACTGGTACTCTCGAGGGTTTGGCCCTCACGTGGTGGAATGCTCAAGTGCAAATGCTGGGGTTGGTCGCTGCCAACGCCACCCCATGGGAAACTTTCAAGGAAATGGTCAAGGAGGAATACTGCAGTCGCGATGACATCAATAAGTTGGAAGATGAGTTCTACAACCTCAAGATGACGGGGTCAGAGATTGAGGCATACACTAAGAGATCGCATGAGCTTGCCTTGTTGTGTCCTACTATGGTGGACCCTCCGTATAAGCGAATTGAACTCTATCTCAAGGGCTTGGTGCCAGAGATCCAAAGTCATGTGACTTCAGCAAACTTGACTACTATCCAGCAGGTTGTTCAGTTGGCTCACCGTCTTACTGATCAGGCGGTGGAGCAGAACTAGTTACCAAAGCGTATAGGTGCTGCAACTACTTCTGGTACCTCTAGTGAGAACAAACGGAAATGGGATGGAACTTCAAGCAAGGGTTCAACTTCTGTGCAATCTCAGTCTCAGCAGAGAAAGACTGACGACCACAAGAGCCCCAGTCAGCAGTCGTCTGGTGGTCAAAGTCATGGTGGGTACAAGGGGAATCACCCCAAATGCAATCGCTGCAACTTACACCACAGTGGGCCATGCACCAGGGGCAACTGTCATCGGTTCAACAAGCCTGGTCATGTTGCAAAGGATTGCAGGAGCGCATACCCCGCCAGTCAGAATCGTCAGCAACCTCAGCAGAACCAGCGACAGCAGCAGGGTAACAACAAAGGATGCTTTCAGTGTGGAGCTGAAGGCCACTTCAAGAAGGATTGTCCCCAACTGAACCAGAACAACAACAACAACAATCAGGGGAATGGTAACAATGGGAACCACAACAACAACAATGGTGCTAGGGGACGAGTGTTCGTGATTGGTCAAGGTGAAGCAAGGAATGATCCCAACGTGGTGACGGGTAAGTTCCTTCTCGACGACTTTTACGTTACAGTCTTATTTGATTCGGGTGCCGATACTAGCTATGTGTCACTAGAAGTTAGTAAAATGCTTAAGCGTATTCCAACACCCCTGAGCGACAAGCACACTGTAGAGCTAGCTAATGGTAAGAGTTTGGAGGCCTCACACGTAGTCAAAGATTGCAAACTTGTCCTCGCTAACCAGACTTTCTCTATTAACCTTATTCCTATCGTCTTGGGTAGTTTCGACGTTGTCATTGGGATGGATTGGTTATCCCAACACCGAGCAGAGATTCTTTGCAACGAGAAGATCGTCCGTATTCCTGGTTCTGGTAGTAAACCACTTATGATTCGTGGCGACAAGAGAAGTGCTGTTGAGAACATCATCTCTCTTCTTAAGGCCCAGAAGTGCTTACGAAAGGGGCACACTGCGGTTTTGGCTCTAGTTACTGACACCACGGAGAAAGAGAAGAAGCTAGAAGATTTTCCAGTTGTACGCGACTATCCTGAGGTATTCCCTGAGGAATTACCTGGTCTTCCGCCCCATCGCCAAGTCGAGTTTCAGATTGAACTAGCTCCTGGAGCTGCGCCTATAGCCCGTGCACCTTATCGTTTAGCTCCATCAGAATTGGAAGAACTCTCCACGCAACTACAAGAACTCTTGGATAAGGGTTTTATTCGTCCTAGCTCATCGCCTTGGGGAGCCCCAGTACTATTTGTGAAGAAGAAGGACGGTACCTTCAGAATGTGTATCGACTATCGTGAACTCAACAAGGTGACTGTGAAGAACCGTTATCCTCTACCGCGCATTGACGACTTGTTCGACCAGTTGCAGGGGTCGAGCTACTATTCAAAGATCGATCTGAGATTGGGATATCACCAGCTGAGAGTTCGAGAAGAGGATGTCTCTGTCACACCCCCAAAATCCCACACGCGGAACACCACCGCTTGGAGGCGTGACTGACCAGGATCAAGCCACCAATCATATTAAACATGTAAATAAGTAGTAACAGATATCCTTCAATACGAAAGGTGTTTACCAAAACCAACATAGTTAAGTATAGCGGAAGCATTAATGTAAAACCCAAACATAAGTATTAATGTACGAAATATCATAAGTGTTCAAATAGCATTCACAATCCACTGCCCACAACGACCTGCTCCTCCTTGTGCAAGCTCCATAAGTACCTAAGGTCCTGCAAGGCATGCAGCAGAGAGTCAACAACTAGTTGAGCGAGTTCACAGTTAACAGTTCAGTAATAGTATAGTGTGAGTAGTAGTATGTTCGTTCGTTATGCCTTATATCGTGTTTCCATCGCGGCCTCCCAGGCAGGTATGCGAAGATATTAGGGGATGTTCATCCCAAGTATTCTAGACTAGGTTTATTTGTATCACGGCCTACCAGGCAGGTGTGCGAAGATTAGTAATTTTAGTTCGCGGCCTTCCCAAGGCAGGTGTGCGAAGTCAGTCATAATATCGCGGCCAACCCTTGGCAGGTATGCGAAGATCAGTTCAGAAAGTGTTACTAGTCTAGTCGTATCTTATCGTTAGGTTATATCAGCTGAGTATATTCAATAATTCAACAAATCCCCTTCCCACCCGGGAACCCCATGCCTTGGCTGTGTGAACTCACCTTTGCTTTGCTCGGTAGATAAAGCATTTGTCCTAAGTTGGTCAACCACATCCTATTATGGTTACCACTTGTTAGGATGGTAAACAAGAAATCACGTATAAGCTACACGTACCTAACACGTATTCATCAAGTAGTGTACAAGTATTGACTGTTGTATAACACCCTTATCATAAATAATCCATATATAAAACAGTTAACATGAAATAACAGAGAACAGTGAGGAGTGTGCGACCTGGATTTAATCAACAGTTTAGATCAAATTATCTTATCATCACAGACAATTTCTTATCGTAAGGTCACCCGTTTACGTAACAGGAATTATACTAACACATTGCTACTCATTATCCGTTCGTTTCCAATAGATGAATTATCTAAACAAGTGGGTAAATATTACTACCCAAAATGTCATTATAATCAATGAATCACTATGCATCTACATCCTTTTTTTTTTCTTGTCAAAAGGGTTTACCCAAAACAACCATTAAACAACCCCCCCCCATTCACAGTTACATCATTGTTCAAATCCACATTCCTAATCTAGCATTGATAAAACCCCAAATCGACAAACACTAGTGTAAATCTAAAACAGTTTATCATCAATCATGTGCACACTTTTATATATATACCAAATCAAATCTTACTACAGTAAAAAAAACAAACAGATACATATTGATTCACATAGCATATGCAAGATCAAAAGTTAACATAACCAAGAACCATGGTGAAACACACGACAATTTCAAGGTGCATATTCTTAGCAGCTCTCGAATTTTATGCACATCAAGAACAGCTAACATATATTTGGTCAAGACCGAGTTCTACAACTAAAAGACATATATATATATTAGATATGAAGTAAAGAGAACACACACTACAACATTAAGCATTTGCCATTCGTGTATTATCACCCTATATACCAACAGTGAACACTATATTCATCAAAAGAGCCTAAAAATATAAGGGAAAACAAAGATCAAATACACACCTGCTGCTCGCTCCCCTGCAATTTGTTCCCGTCGACGGCACCGCCACCTCGGGCGGGTGCGGTGCGTCGTTGGTAGTCGCCGGACGCCGCTAATGTTGCGACGCGGAACCATCGCCGTCATCTCTTTCTCCTCCGCTTTCTCTCCGTGACCGATCTCTCTCTCTCTCTAACTACTCCCTCTCGCTTCTTTGCTCACCACCGTGCACCGCCACCACCAGTCACCGGTGGCCGGCTTCTCATGCTTGTCGATCGGAAAAGCCGCCGGAATCATCACCGATGGCCGGATATTTGAGAGGAAAAAAAAAAGGATAAAGAATTGTGTTAGTGTGCGGCAGATATCATTGTAGGGTTTTTGTTTCCTTGGAACTGTGATGTTATAATTATGCATGTACGTGCATAATATGTTAAAGGGATTTAGAGGCGGTTTAGGTGAGTGTTTGGGCCGAGATTACATGTGAGGAGGTGTGGGCCAATTGGTTGCTTGACACAAGATTAAGTGGGTACACAGTTTGTTTTGGTTTGGGACTGGGTTTCTTGAGCCGCAATTACGTGAGACCAGTAATACAAGTGTAGTTAAAAATAACTAATACATAATCTATATATTAATCAAATTATTGTTCAACGGTTTGGGTCGGTTCGATACGACATGAAAAAAATATAATCAATTCATCAAATAATAGAGGCACATGATTTGATTTATGGAAGTGAAACAAACGTGTTGTACCTCAAAGTTACGGGTTGTCACATTATCCCCAACTCAAACGAAATTTCGTCCCGAAATTTGGTGTGCACTCACTGAGGAAGCTAGATAAGTTGTATCGTTCGCTTACTGGTTTTCCTGGGGTGTCACATCCTCCCCCCGTTAATCTGAAATTTCGTCCCGAAATTCCGCAGTAGTAGCTTCAGCCTCAGTAGTGGTTGCATTGGTTCCGAATAACTGGGGGTACTTTTCTGTCATCTGGTCATCGCGTTCCCAGGTGTACTCTAGGCCACGTGTGGAGTTCCAACGGACTCGAACAAGAGGGATTCTCTTGTGTTTGAGGACCTTCACATCTCGGTCCGTGATTTCAACAGGTTCCTCGACGAACTGCAACCGCTCGTCGATAGTAAGTACCTTGAAAGGAATGATAAGGGTCTCATCTGACAGGCACTTCTTCAGATTCGACACGTGAAAAAAAACATTGTGAACTGCCCCGAGTTTAGCTAGTAGGTTTAGCTTGTAGGCTACTTTGCCTATCTTTTCAATGATCTCGAACGGTCCGACATACCGCGGATTTAGTTTCCCTCGCTTGCCAAAGCGAACCACCCCCTTCCAGGGTGAGACTTTCAGTAATACCCGGTCCCCGACCTGAAATTCCAATGGCTTTCTACGCTTATCTACGTAGGCTTTCTGACGGTCGCGCGCTGCCGCCATGCGTTGTCTTATCTGTGCGATCTTTTCCGTGGCGTCCACTACAATATCTGGACCCGTAATCTGACTATCCCCCACCTCTGCCCAACAGAGAGGTGACCGACATTTACGCCCGTACAATGCCTCGAGTGGAGCGGCTTGTATGCTGGTGTGATAACTGTTATTGTATGAGAACTCCACCAAAGGGAGATGTTTTTCCCAGCCGTTGCCGAAATCGATAACACATGCCCGAAGCATGTCTTCAAGAGTTTGGATCGTTCGCTCAGACTGCCCATCCGTCTAAGGATGATATGCCGTGCTCATGTCTAACCGTGAGCAGAAAGATTTGTGCATTGCTTGCCAGAGTTCTGATGTGAATCGTGCATCCCAATCCGAAATAATAGATGTGGGCACCCCGTGCCTCGAGACAACTTCCTTGAGGTAAACGTCTGCGAGAGTGGAGAACTTATCCGTTTCCTTTTTCGCTAGGAAGTGTGCAGACTTAGTGAGTCGATCCACGATCACCCATATCGTATCGTCTCCACGCTGAGATCTTGGTAGGCCTGTAACGAAATCCATGGAAATTTCTTCCCATTTCCATTGAGGTATTCTAGGCTGCTGAAGTAGACCAGCTGGTTTCTGATATTCAACCTTGACCCTCGCACAGGTCAAGCACTTGCCGACATAGGTCGCGATGAGAGCTTTCATACTTGGCCACCAGTATGTTGTCTTGATATCGTGGTACATTTTATCCGACCCTGGATGTACCGAATAGCGAGACTTGTGAGCTTCATCCATTACAAGTTCGCGTAGACCGCCATAAAGTGGGACCCAAATACGCCCCGTTACATAGTAGGCGCCGTCTTCCTTTTGTTCCATTTGTTGCCTTGAACCACGTAAGGCTTCAGCTATGACGTTTTCGGGTTTCAATGCTTCCACCTGAGCATCTCGTATCTGTGCAGGAAGACTAGACTGAATAGTGAGCTGCAAAGCTCGTACGCGTCTAGGTAGAGTGTCTTTCCGACTAAGGGCGTCAGCCACAACATTGGCCTTGCCTGGATGGTATTTGATGGCGCATTCGTAGTCGTTCAGTAGTTCAACCCATCTTCGTTGACGCATGTTCAAATCCTTTTGCTTAAGAATATGCTCGAGACTCCTGTGATCGGTGTAAATTGTGCACCTGGTACCGTACAGGTAGTGTCGCCATATCTTAAGCGCGAAAACAACAGCTCCCAGCTCTAAATCGTGCGTCGTGTAGTTACGTTCATGAATCTTGAGTTGCCGCGAAGCGTAGGCAATAACTTTATCCCGCTGCATCAATACGCAACCAAGACCCTGTATCGATGCGTCACAATAAACCACGAAGTCATCTGTGCCCTCTGGCAATGAGAGAATAGGCGCGCTGCAAAGCCTATCCTTTAGGTACTGAAAAGCCGTTTCCTGGGAGTCTCCCCAACGGTAGGTGACACCTTTCTGTGTCAGTAGTGTAAGTGGCTGAGCAATCTTTGAGAAATCTTTGATAAACCGTCTGTAATACCCCGTCAAACCCAAGAATTGGCGTATTTCCGTTGGTGTACGCGGTGCAGGCCAGTTCCTGATCGAATCTACCTTGGATGGATCGACATGAATCCCATCCCTGTTCAACACATGGCCTAGAAAGTGGACTTCACGAAGCCAGAAGTCGCATTTAGAAAACTTGGCAGTTGCTCCTTTCGAAGAAGTTCCAAGATAAGACGTAAGTGCTGCTCGTGCTCCTCCTGACTCTTGGAGGAGATCAAAATGTCGTCAATGAAGACAATGACGAACTTGTCAAGATAGGGTTTGCACACCCTGTTCATAAGTTCCATGAAAACCGCAGGCGCGTTCGTAAGTCCCAAATGGCATGACTTAGAAACTCGTGGTGACCGTAGCGAGTTCTGAATGCTGTCTTGGAGACGTCCTCATCCCGGACTCTCAGCTGATGATAACCAGACCTTAGTTCAATCTTGGAGTAGTAACTTGACCCTTGCAACTGGTCAAATAAGTCGTCAATGGATAGAAGAGGATAACGGTTCTTCACTGTGACCGTGGTCTTCCAACTTCTTTTCTTTCGCTGATGCGTCAATAACGAGAACCAAAAATTGCGATGTGGCCCTTCCGCAACATTTCCGAGCCTTCAAGAAAGAGGTGATGCCAACCACAGCACCACTCTTGTCGCTTTGAACTTCGAGAGGTTCTTGACCAGAACGAGGAATGCGAACAATCTTTTCTTTGCATAGGATTTCTGCTTGCTGTTGCTGCTGGCGATTCCGATTTGCAGGCCGTGGGCTCCTGAATCCTTAGCTTCATGGCCCATCTTGAGACACCTCTTGCAACGTCCCTCGTTGCACTAACCACCGTGGTGTCTGTTGCATTAGTTACACATTGGGTGAATTCCCCGATATCCACCCTGCCCCTGACCACCAGAAGTTGGCTGACTCGGCTCTGGTGATCACTATTCATGCGCTGCTGTTGCTGGGAGTAGCGGGAGTAGCAGAAGTGGAAGCGGTAGTAATAGCACCGATACAACTAGGCAGCCTGTTCTATTCCACTGCCTGATCCGTGAGGCGATGAGCATGACGCTGAATGTCTTGGATATTGTCGAGGTTAGCCGGTGTAGCATGGCTCTGAATCTCTGAGGCTAGACCCTTGAGGTACAATCCGATGCGTTTGGTTGGAGGGTCCACCATGGTTGGACACAAGATGGCCAGTTCGTTCGACCGTTTCGTATAAGCTTCAATTTCTGACCCCGTCATTTTCAAATGGTAAAGCTCCACGGATGTCATCACGCGTGCAGCATTCCCTTTTAATGCGTTCTTTGAATTCGTTTCAAGGGGTGGCGTTAGCAGCTGCCAGCCCTAATATCCGAACTTGCGCATTCCACCAGGTTAGCGCGATCCTTTCCAACGTAACAATGGCGTACTTGACCCTGCGAGCCTCAGGGCATTCACACATCTCGAATACCGACTCGAGCTTCCCAAACCAACGGAGTAGTCCAACTGATCCTTCTGTGCCACGGAATGTGCTTGGACGACAGTCCATGAAGTTCTTGAATGTGCAGACAGGTTGCTATGCGTTCTGACCCGTTGCGCGAGAAAGATAGGTCAATGTTAAGCGCGAGAGTTGGGTCACGAGAGTAGGATCTAACATCCTAGGATAGGTCTGGAATAGCAGGTTATACCTCCTGCTTGTGCGGCTGCAAGCGCCGCAGCAACTTGTTCGTTAATAAAAGCCGTCAACTGGGCTTGCGTCAAGTTTATTCGTCCGGACATGATCGAACAGTAAAGGTAGCGTAAGTATAAATGGTTCGCGAGTAGTGCGATGACAGAAAAGTGTAGGCATGGTGTTCTCAAGCAGTAACAAGTAGTGAGCAAAGTAATGTAAGCATACTACGAGCAAAGTTCTATGCAATTCTAGCATGTAGGCAATAATCATAAACCTTATTACCTAGGATGTCGAGTCTTGCACGTGGAGCGAAGCGTCGTTGTGGATCGTTGAGAGCACTGTTCTGGTTATAGTCTGGTTTTAATAAAAACGTTTTCCCATATTAAAACCAAGTTCTCTATAACCAATGGCTCTGATACCAATCTGTCACACCCCCAAAATCCCACACGCGGAACACCACCGCTTGGAGGCGTGACTGACCAGGATCAAGCCACCAATCATATTAAACATGTAAATAAGTAGTAACAGATATCCTTCAATACGAAAGGTGTTTACCAAAACCAACATAGTTAAGTATAGCGGAAGCATTAATGTAAAACCCAAACATAAGTATTAATGTACGAAATATCATAAGTGTTCAAATAGCATTCACAATCCACTGCCCACAACGACCTGCTCCTCCTTGTGCAAGCTCCATAAGTACCTAAGGTCCTGCAAGGCATGCATCAGAGAGTCAACAACTAGTTGAGCGAGTTCACAGTTAACAGTTCAGTAATAGTATAGTGTGAGTAGTAGTATGTTCGTTCGTTATGCCTTATATCGTGTTTCCATCGCGGCCTCCCAGGCAGGTATGCGAAGATATTAGGGGATGTTCATCCCAAGTATTCTAGACTAGGTTTATTTGTATCACGGCCTACCAGGCAGGTGTGCGAAGATTAGTAATTTTAGTTCGCGGCCTTCCCAAGGCAGGTGTGCGAAGTTGTTGCTGACAGAAGCTATTGAAGCTGAAGCTATCCAAAGACCAAAGACAGTGCGAGACTACATAAAGATTGCAAGAAGACCGAAGACAAAGTTTTGACTCAAGACAAAGTTTTTATGAAGCTATTGTCAAGGGGGAGTTTGTTGGTGCATGTTTGTGACAACAGCTTAGATTTGGTCTTTGGATATCTTATAATTAGTTTAACGATAAACAGTTAGCGGGTTTAGCTTTGTAATAGTGAGATTATAGAGTTTGGGCTAAACTAAACCCATTTGGGTCAAGGGGGAACGAATTGGGCCTTGCCCATGTAGGAAACCCTAGTCCAAATAGTAAACCTTGTGTTATATAAACAAGGTTAGGCTTTAGGGTTTAGGTTGATCAGTAAATCAGCAAAAACAGTTTGTGAGAGACATAATTTCGTGAGAGCATTAGCTTGGACGAATTTAGGGTTTGTGGTTAGGGTTTGATTGATTGTAATCAGTCTTGATTGATAATCAATAGAAACCCGGTTTGAAAGTGAATTTCTGTTTCCTACACGTTTTCTGCTACAATCTGATCTAGAGGATTCCGCACTCTAGGTTAGATAGACGATTCTGTGACGATCCATAAGACTCAAGGGGACCTACAATTGGTATCAGAGCATTAGGCTCTTGATTGCTCGGTTCAGAATTGTTTGTTGCAGAAACAGGGAGTAAAAATTCGAAATTTTTGAAACCTGATAATTAGGGTTTTAAAAATTTTCGAAATTTTGGTGTGTTTTGATTCTGATTTTTGATTTTTGTTGGCTGTTTTGATCTTCTGGTTTGTTTGTTTGTTGGTTTGTAGGTTTTCTGGAAAGATTTGGCTGATTCTGGAATAGTTTGTGGCTGATAGACTTGAAGATTCGAAGACTGTTCTTCGTGTTCTTCGTGTTTATTCAATCAGTTCGTCATAATTTTCGGTTTTAAGTTGCTGATTTGGTGTTTTGATTTTGCAGATTTGTGTTAGCAGAATCCAGAAAATCATCAAAAATTCGTGCAGATTGAGTTTCCATAGTTACTGACTGGGCGAAATTAGCTGTACTGGGCGAATTTGACTGACCTGCGAAATTGACTGATCCAGCATATTTACCGGCGAATTTGTGATTTATTTAACTCGGTCATCGGCGAACTTAAATCCAAAGGCGACTTTGGTAACCGAATAACTTTCCACAGCGAAATTATCTCGGTTTCGGCGAATTTACTGGTCGTCGTAATAGCGAATTTGACCAGCGAATTTGGCGGATTTGGAGCGAAGTTGACCAGCGAACCTGTGAACTTGATCAGCGAATTTGAACTAGTTGCAAACCAGCAAACTTGACTAGTCAGCGAAGCTAACCTGCGAAATTAAACCAGCGAATTTAACTAAGTACCTAGCGAAATTAGTAGAGAAGTTTAGGGGTGGAATTTCAGTTGGCAAGCGTCGGAAATTTTTCGGTGTTTTGCAAATAGAAATTGATCCGTAACTCGTCTGACAGAACCGTTTGGACCGTTGAACTCGTGAAAATCCCGAATTCGGTTTTTGACATTATATAACATTGGATTCGTCTTTTCGAGACGATTCTAACGGTATAATTTGGTAACCACTGTTTTCGGACAACTTTTGTACGGTTTTATCAGTACGGTTACGGTAAAACGTGTTTAAAGATGATTAAAGTGGACAATGTCGAGAAGTGGCCAAAGCTTACAAATGTTAACGAATATGCTATCTGGAAGGAGGAGTTTGAATTGGTTGTGAAGAGCGAAGATACCAGAATGTGGTATTGTATTATAGATGGATACATGGCTCCTACACGTCGTGTTGAAGGAAGGACAAAAGTGATTTCTTATGACAAGATGGATGAATCTGAGAAACTGATGGTTGATGCTGAGAAGAAAGCTTTAGCAGTGATAAAGATGTCCCTGCCTGAGGGAATTAAACATACCATCAAGCACTATGGGAATTCTTATGATCTGTGGGAAGCTTTATGAAAACGCTATCAGAATTCATCAAGACAGAGTGTAGGAGATCGTGCATTTGATGAAGAAGCAGTTGCTGTGAAAGAAGAGAAGAAGAAAGCTCTTGAACAGAAGGTTGAGAAGAAGGCTGCAGAGGTTTCAAAGTGCATGAATGGTGTGAATGAACTTACAACAGAGGTGAAGGTAACACCAGAACCTGTAGGTCATACGTGTCATAATTGCACTGCACTACAGGGTGAAGTTGACAGACTATCGGAGCAAAACAACATTCTGTTAGCTGATTTGGAAAACCGAAAAGAGTTAAATGTTCTTTTGATTAAAAGAGAGTCAAACTGTTTAGAAAAACTCAAATCAAATGAACAGGAAATTAGCAGTTTAACAAGCAAAGTCAATGAACTGTTACAGGTCATTGATTTGGCTCGTGAAACTGTGAAAGAAACGAATAACGAGCTTTCAGAAAAGTGCACAGAATTGGCTGATGCACAAGCCAAAATTGTAGAACTTCAGGGGAAGTTACATAATTTTGGGAATTCTTCGTTAGTCAGAACTCAAATTCAAAAAGGTTTAAAAAGAAGTAATGATAAAACAGGGGTGGGGTTTACTAAAGCTTCATCTTCTGACTACTCATTTTTACCAACTGAAGATGAGCTAACTGATTTTGTAACCACTGCACATGTAGTGGATCCGATAGCTGTGGACTTGCCAAGTAGTCCAGTTTCTTTGAAAGAATCTGTTGGGTCTAACAGTACACCTCATAAAGTGGATGAGGATACTGAAGACAAAAAGACCAACACATTTAAAAAGGGATCAAACAAAGAGAAAATATCCTGTTTTAAATGTCACAACAAAGGGCACGTGGCGAGTTGTTGTCCTTTAAAGAAAGGTAAGCAAAAAGTTGACGAAGTTATGGATGGGAACCAGGTTGGGTCAAGCAATAATGTGAAATCTGAATCTAGTTCAAAAACTTCCAATAAGAAGTTTTCGAAAAAGAGATCGTGCTTCAAATGTCACACCAAGGGACATGTAGCTAGCTGCTGTCCTAACAAAAAGAATGAAGCACAGGTGAGTGAGGAGAAAGGTTCAAATTCTCCAAAGAAATCTGCTCCCAAGCAACCACAGAATTTTGCTGTTGATGTAGATAAGGCTGGAACAGGAACTCCACAAGTTCCAAGTTTTCAAAGAAATCAACCTAGATTTCAGCCTAGATCTCCACCAGGCAGATATCAGAGACCTAGAAGCAGTTCACCTAGAATGAACAATTATAATTCTAATAATTTCAGAAGTCAAAGTCAATATCATAATCGATACCAGAATAATGGTGGTCGAAATTTTTATAACAATGGCTTTCGAAATTACAACAATAATGCTTCTTGGAATCAAAATTCAAAGTTTCAAAATCAAAATTTCCAAAGGTCAAATTGTCCAAATGTATATAGGAACCCTCAGGACCAAAGGCCTAGTGGAAATCAAAATAAAATTCCAACAGGTCTGAGATCCAAGACTCCAGTTAGGGGTAATGGATATTGGATGGATGTTCCAGTTGTTGGTGAATTTGGACGACCCAAGACCATTAAGGCTTGGGTCCCCCAATCTAACTAATTTTTAAGTTAGTGTGTGCAAGAGCTGCTAAGGAGGATTATCAACTTGTGGTATGTTGATAGTGGCTGCTCCAGGCACATGACGGGGGATGCGAGGTTGTTGACTGAATTTGAAGAATATGATGGAGGACAAGTGAATTTTGCGGGTGCAAAAGGTGGTAGAATTACAGGCCAAGGAAAGGTGACCAATGGGAAGATCACACTGGACAAAGTGAACTATGTGGAGCAGCTTAAACACAATCTGATGAGCGTGTCACAAGTCTGCGACAAGGGTCACTCGGTCCATTTTACCAAGAATGAAGCATTAGTGTTGAAACCAGGTTTGAAGATACCGGACGATTGGATAGTGATGCGAGCGCCAAGGAGAAATGACACTTATGTCATGGACATGGGTGCTAAGGATCCAACTGCAGTGGTGGCGTGTTTACTATCAAAAGCATCTGAAGCTGAATCGATGTTGTGGCACAGACGCATGGCCCATATTCACTATCGCAAAATGAACTATCTTGTTAAAAATGAGCTAGTGAAAGGGGTTCCATTGCGGAGGTTTCAAGTGGAAGACAAATGTCTTCCATGTCAAAAGGGAAAACAACACAAGAAACCTCACAAATCAAAAACAATAAATTCCATAGATGCCCCTTACGAATTACTTCACATGGATTTATTCGGTCCAGTGAACGTGAGGAGCATAGGTGGAAAGTACTATTGTTTAGTTGTCACTGATGATTACTCACGTTATTCATGGGTTGTCTTTTTAGGTACAAAAGATCAGACAGCAGAGATGTTGATAGATCTTTTTACAAAATTGGAAAATGTCCATGATGCAAAGATCAAGAGGATAAGGAGTGATAATGGCACGGAGTTCAAGAATCGTATTCTAGATCTCTATTGTCTTCGCAAGGGAATTGAACATCAATATTCTGCTCCTTATACGCCTCAACAGAATGGAGTTGCTGAGAGGAAAAACAGGACGTTGATTGAAGCCGCTAGGACAATGCTTTCAGATTCTAAGCTACCAGTTCTTTTCTGGGGAGAAGCTGTGAATACAGCTTGCTACGTCCTAAACAAAGTGTTGACTGTTAAACGTTTTAATAAGACTTGTCATGAATTAATGTTTAACCAGAAACCAAACTTAGAAGGCTTTGAACCATTTGGATTACCCTGCACCATTGTGCGAAATAAAGATAAACAAAAATTCGGTGAGGTGGCTGACGAGGGCTACTTTCTAGGTTACGTACCTGGCGCACCGAATAAAAGGGTTTTTAATCTAAAAACTGGTAAAATTGAGGTTGTGTTTAATGTTGAAATCACTTCTTACAAACCTCAACAGTCAACGAGTGGACCAGCTATATTATATGATTATGAAAGTGTCTTTAAATCATTTAATATTCCTGAGTTTTCCAATGCAGATGAGTCTCAGCTGATTCAAACAGTGATTGGTGATGATGAAGGCGAGTTCATGCCTAGATCGAATGTTGATACAACAGATGCTCCGGGACCTTCCCAAGATGCTGCTGATACTGATTCCAGTGACGATGAACCCGAACCCAATCAGGGGGAGGATTTCATTAATCCGTTTGCGGATCAGCATATTCAGGGGGAGGTTGGCTCAAACCTTGGTGATAATTTGGAAGTCGATGCTGTTGCTACTACACGAGCAAATAGAGATCATCCAGTTGACATGATACTGGGAGATCCTGCTGCAGGTGTTCAAACGAGAAGAAGCCTAGCAGCGAATACAGGGTTATTCGTTTCGATTAAGAAGACTGGGATAGTGAACGAGTGCTTGTATAGTTGCTTTATTTCCCAAGAGGAGCCGAAGAACATTCATATGGCTCTTAAAGACAATTCATGGGTTGAAGCTATGCAAGAGGAATTGGCCCAGTTTGCTAAGTTGAAGGTTTGGGAGTTGGTTGATCTTCCTAAAGGTGAAAGAGAGATTGGCACTAAATGGGTATTTAGGTGCAAGAATGATGAAAGAGGTATAGTCACGCGAAACAAGGCTCGATTGGTGGTCAAAGGGTTCAATCAGCAAGAAGGACTAGATTACAATGAGGTGTTTGCACCAGTGGCGTTGGAGGCAATTCGTTTGTTTCTTGCTTTTGCTTCTTTCAAGGGCTTCAAAGTTTTCCAACTAGACGTGAAGAGTGCGTTTCTTTACGGGAAAGTCCAAGAAGTGGTGTATGTCTCACAACCAGATGGGTTCGTTGATCCAGATGATCCAGATCGAGTGTACAAACTTGATAAGGCTTTATATGGGTTACATCAAGCTCCCAGGGCGTGGTACGAGACACTGTCTACACATCTGATAAAGAATGGTTTTGAAAGAGGTCAGATTGATAGTACACTGTTCATCAAGAGGAAGAAGGAAGATTTTCTGCTGGTACAGGTGTACGTGGATGACATCATCTTTGGGTCATCTGATGAAAGCATGTGTAAAGAGTTCGAGCAGGTGATGAAGAGCAAGTTCGAAATGAGTGCTATGGGTGAGCTGTCCTACTTTCTGGGATTACAAGTTGAACAGAAGGCGGATGGGATGTTTATTCATCAAACAAAGTATGTGTATGACATTTTGAGTCGGTTCAAAATGAATGATTGCACTACTTCCAACACACCCATATGTGAAAATCACAATCTTGGCCCAGATCATGAAAGTACTGAAGATGTTGATCCTACTCAATACAGGGCAATGATTGGTTCTCTAATGTACTTGACTGCTTCAAGACCCGACATCATGTTTGCCGTATGCTTGTGTGCCAGATATCAGGCGAATCCTAAAGAGTCACACATGAAAGCAGTGAAGCGAATTATTCGTTACTTGAAGGGGAAACCTAAACTTGGGTTATGGTATCCAGCTGATAGTGATTTGATGTTTGTTGCTTACACTGACTCAGACTTTGGAGGATGCAAATCGAACAGGAAGTCTACAACAGGTGGTTGTCAGTTCTTAGGAGGCAGGATCGTGTCTTGGCAATGCAAGAAGCAATCCTGTGTGTCTACCTCTACGTGTGAAGCTGAATATATTGCTGCTGGAAGCTGCTGCTCTCAGGTTCTCTGGATACAACAGCAAATGCGCGATTACGGTTTGGATTTCACTCGTACTCCTATTATGATAGACAATAATGCCACTATTTCAATAACTAATAATCCCGTGAATCACAGTCGCACAAAACATATTGACATACGTCATCATTTTATACGGGATTGTGCTGAAAAGAGACTAATTGAATTACATCGAGTCGACACAGAGGATAACCTGGCAGATCTTTATACTAAAGCATTTGACAGGGCTCGCTTTGAACACTTAGTCGAACTCAACGGGATGAGGAATCCTGAATAACTGGTTTTTCATAAGAATTTTTTTTTGTAAATAGTTTACTGCTTTTCTTAAAAAATCGAAAACACAAAAAAAAAAAAAAAATTGAAAAATCAAAAACATAAAAAAAATAGAAAATCAAAAATGAGATATCACTGTGTGAAAAAGAAGAAATGATAATACATCAGCCAGTTAGACTGTCACACTGAAATTGAACCTAAATTGCTTAAGTGTGATAGCAGCTTCTTCATATGATGTACCAGTAGGCAAAAGCATGAAATAATCAACTTACCAATATGATATAAATCTAAATGAACTGAATATGAGTGGGGAACACATTAGTGGTGTATGGTTTAATGACCTTAATTCTTGCGTTGATAGATTGCCAAAATCTGAAGTTTTGGGTCTTTATGCTGTTATTTCATCTAGGGATATCTTGGTTGTCTGTCTGTTAGAACTAAAATTGTACATGACCCCAGGAAAGATAGTCACTTGGAATTAGCTCATTTCTATTTGAATGTCTGTATATTTCCCGATACACACAATTTTGATCTGATTCTGAAATCTTCTCTGAAAAAAGTCGTGTACCTCCTCTGCTGCATCCAGATATATGCTGACCTGGAGGTGCTAGGCAACGACAGCTTCTGCTGCATCCAGATACATGCTGACCTAGCTGTTCGTTGTCGCGCTATAGATCTAATACACCCGAAAGAGGCCCTCAAGTGCCCAAAAGAAACCCAAGAAACCTATATCAAACTGAGAAAATCTCATTTGATCTGTATATTATACCATCTCTACTAAAGATCTATTCTGTTCTCTTCTCAACCTATTCCCAGTTAAGATTTCAGAACTCAGGATTGGACTTGTGAAATATGTGGTAGGGAAGATACTTGCATGATAGAGTGTGATGTATATATTTCCAGGATTTGATTAGTATTTATTTGAGTGTTCATTGTTAAGCAATCAAAACATGATAAAACAGATTACATGCAGATCTAGACACCGTCATGATATCTTCACGTATGGATTCAGTATACTCACCTACTACGATGAATCCTTGTGCATACCTTGATCGCGGGGGTATATCCTGAAGTGGGACACGCTAATATATCAGAAATAAAATTACCTTAACGTATCATATGGTAATGGTACTTGAAATGTTCATGCATTTTGTTTAAGTGGACAAACATACTGGTAATCGTCTTGAACTGCTTTTCACGAAAAATAAAATAAAGAATTATCTAATTGTGTGAAACAGTTTGATTGTGCTGATATGATCTTCTTACCAGTGATTCTCACAAAAATAGAGTGTTTATTCTTTTTTTTATTTACTTGCTTTCAGAAAAATATAAAAACCCAAAAATAGTGTCTTTTTCTGTTTAAAATTCTTAACGTACGGAAAACTGTTATTCTTGGAGGAATTGTTACCGATAGGGGGAGACGGTGTTAGAAAGTGAGTTCAAAATTTTAAAATCAGGCAGGTTCTTCAGTGTTGGACAAAAGTTTTGCGTGTTGGTGATGAAATTGAAAATGCTTAATCTGTGATACAGTTTAACTAATCTCTTGAAAAATGATAATTTATTTAACTTTGTTAAAAAATTCTTATGGTTTCTCGAGATGTTTGTTTTATAGTATACAGATTGAAGCAGTATGTTGCTGAGAAGATAGTTGCTGAGAAGATAGTTGCTGTGAAGATGAGAGTTTGATTGGATGCATGGTAGAACCTCCTTTCTATATTGCAGACAAGATTGAAGAGTGTGAAGATTGCTGTGCAAATGCTAAACTGGAGTTTACTCAAATGCTAACGTGTTGAAGATTTGGTGATTGGATGCATCAGCTTAGGGGGAGTCTGTTGCTGACAGAAGCTATTGAAGCTGAAGCTATCCAAAGACCAAAGACAGTGCGAGACTACATAAAGATTGCAAGAAGACCGAAGACAAAGTTTTGACTCAAGACAAAGTTTTTATGAAGCTATTGTCAAGGGGGAGTTTGTTGGTGCATGTTTGTGACAACAGCTTAGATTTGGTCTTTGGATATCTTGTAATTAGTTAAACGATAAACAGTTAGCGGGTTTAGCTTTGTAATAGTTAGCTGTTATGTTTGGGCTAACTAAACCCAAGGAATTGGGTGATGGGGGCGAATTGGGCCTGTCCAATTCGCAGCCCAAGAGTCTTGACCTAGCCCACTTGTAAACCTTGTGTTATATAAACAAGGTTAGACATTAGGGTTAAGGTTAATCAGCCAAAACAGAGTTTGAGAGGCATTAGAATTTCGTGAGAGCAGATTAGGGCTTGGACGAAATTTGAGTGTGTTTAGGGTTTGATTGATTGTAATTCATCTTGATTGATAATCAATAGAAACCCGGTTTGAAAGTGAATTTTTGTTTCCTACACGTTTTCTGCTACAATCTGATCTAGAGGATTCCGCACTCTAGGTTAGATAGACGATTCTGTGACGATCCATAAGACTCAAGGGGACCTACAGAAGTCAGTCATAATATCACGGCCAACCCTTGGCAGGTGTGCGAAGATCAGTTCAGAAAGTGTTACTAGTCTAGTCGTATCTTATCGTTAGGTTATATCAGCTGAGTATATTCAATAATTCAACAAATCCCATTCCCACCCGGGAACCCCATGCCTTGGCTGTGTGAACTCACCTTTGCTTTGCTCGGTAGATAAAGCATTTGTCCTAAGTTGATCAACCACATCCTATTATGGTTACCACTTGTTAGGATGGTAAACAAGAAATCACGTATAAGCTACACGTACCTAACACGTATTCATCAAGTAGTGTACAAGTATTGACTGTTGTATAACACGCTTATCATAAATAATCCATATATAAAACAGTTAACATGAAATAACAGAGAACAGTGAGGAGTGTGCGACCTGGATTTAATCAACAGTTTAGATCAAATTATCTTATCATCACAGACAATTTCTTATCGTAAGGTCACCCGTTTACGTAACAGGAATTATACTAACACATTGCTACTCATTATCCGTTCGTTTCCAATAGATGAATTATCTAAACAAGTGGGTAAATATTACTACCCAAAATGTCATTATAATCAATGAATCACTATGCATCTACATCCTTTTTTTTTTCTTGTCAAAACGGTTTACCCAAAACAACCATTAAACAACCCCCCTCATTCACAGTTACATCATTGTTCAAATCCACATTCCTAATCTAGCATTCATAAAACCCCAAATCGACAAACACTAGTGTAAATCTAAAACAGTTTATCATCAATCATGTGCACACTTTTATATATATACCAAATCAAATCTTACTACAGTAAAAAAAACAAACAGATACATATTGATTCACATAGCATATGCAAGATCAAAAGTTAACATAACCAAGAACCATGGTGAAACACACGACAATTTCAAGGTGCATATTCTTAGCAGCTCTCGAATTTTATGCACATCAAGAACAGCTAACATATATTTGGTCAAGACCGAGTTCTACAACTAAAAGACATATATATATATTAGATATGAAGTAAAGAGAACACACACTACAACATCAAGCATTTGCCATTCGTGTATTATCACCCTATATACCAACAGTGAACACTATATTCATCAAAAGAGCCTAAAAATATAAGGGAAAACAAAGATCAAATACACACCTGCTGCTCGCTCCCCTGCAATTTGTTCCCGTCGCCGGCACCGCCACCTCGGGCGGGTGCGGTGCGTCGTTGGTAGTCGCCGGACGCCGCTAATGTTGCGACGCGGAACCATCGCCGTCATCTCTTTCTCTCTCTAACTACTCCGTGACCGATCTCTCTCTCTCTCTCTAACTACTCCCTCTCGCTTCTTTGCTCACCACCGTGCACCGCCACCACCAGTCACCGGTGGCCGGCTTCTCATGCTTGTCGATCGGAAAAGCCGCCGGAATCATCACCGATGGCCGGATATTTGAGAGGAAAAAAAAAGGATAAAGAATTGTGTTAGTGTGCGGCAGATATCATTGTAGGGTTTTTGTTTCCTTGGAACTGTGATGTTATAATTATGCATGTACGTGCATAATATGTTAAAGGGATTTAGAGGCGGTTTAGGTGAGTGTTTGGGCCGAGATTACATGTGAGGAGGTGTGGGCCAATTGGTTGCTTGACACAAGATTAAGTGGGTACACAGTTTGTTTTGGTTTGGGACTGGGTTTCTTGAGCCGCAATTACGTGAGACCAGTAATACAAGTGTAGTTAAAAATAACTAATACATAATCTATATATTAATCAAATTATTGTTCAACGGTTTGGGTCGGTTCGATACGACATGAATAAAATATAATCAATTCATCAAATAATAGAGGCACATGATTTGATTTATGGAAGTGAAACAAACGTGTTGTACCTCAAAGTTACGGGTTGTCACAGTCTCTAAGACAGCCTTTAGAACCCGTTATGGGCACTATGAGTTTTTGGTCATGCCGTTTGGGCTGACAAACGCACCCGCGGTCTTCATGGATTTGATGAACCGAGTGTGCAAGCCTTATCTGGACAAGTTCGTTATAGTCTTCATCGACGACATCCTGATCTATTCTAAGAGTAAAGAGGAGCACGAACAGCATCTACGACTTATTTTGGAACTCCTTCGAACAGAACAGCTTTACGCGAAATTCTCGAAATGCGACTTCTGGCTTCGAGAGGTCCATTTCCTAGGGCATGTGGTGAACAAGGATGGGATTCACGTTGATCCATCCAAAGTGGACTCTATTAAGAACTGGCCTGCGCCTCGTACACCAAAGGAAATTCGCCAATTCTTGGGATTGGCAGGTTACTACAGGAGATTCATTAAGGATTTTTCTAAGATCGCGCAGCCTCTCACCTTGTTAACACAGAAAGGCGTTGTCTATCATTGGGGAAATGCGCAGGAGTTAGCTTTTCAACATCTAAAGGATAGACTCTGTAGTGCACCTATCCTTTCACTGCCAGAGGGCACAGAAGATTTTGTGGTTTACTGTGATGCATCAATTCAAGGTCTTGGTTGTGTATTGATGCAACGAGATAAAGTCATAGCCTACGCCTCACGACAACTCAAGGTTCACGAGAAGAACTACACTACGCATGATTTAGAGCTGGGAGCTGTTGTTTTCGCACTTAAGTTATGGCGGCATTATCTGTACGGAACCAAGTGCGCCATCTACACCGACCACAGGAGCCTAGAGCACATATTCAAGCAGAAGGAACTGGATATGCGGCAACGACGATGGGTCGAGCTGCTGAATGACTACGAGTGCTCCATCAGGTATCACCCGGGCAAGGCAAATGTTGTGGCCGACGCCCTAAGTCGAAAGGACACTGCGCCTAAGCGCGTAAGAGCTCTACAACTCACGATCCATTCTAGTCTACCTTCGCAAATACGAGCTGCTCAGATAGAAGCACTGAAACCAGAAAACGTAATGGCCAAAGCCCTACGCGGGTCAAGACAACGCTTAGAGCAGAAGGAAGACGGTGCTTACTACGTAACAGGACGCATTTGGGTCCCACTCTATGGCGACTTACGAGAACTTGTGATGGATGAAGCACACAAATCTCGCTACTCGGTACACCCTGGTTCGGACAAGATGTACCACGATATTAAAACTACGTATTGGTGGCCTAGCATGAAGGCCCACATAGCAACTTATGTCAGCAAGTGTTTGACTTGTGCGCGAGTCAAGACGGAATATCAGAAACCCTCAGGCCTACTCCAACAACCAGAGATACCACAATGGAAATGGGAACAAATTTCCATGGATTTCGTTACTGGCCTACCTAGATCACAGCGCGGAAACGATACTATCTGGGTGATTGTGGATCGACTTACAAAGTCCGCACACTTCTTGGCAATTAAGGAAACAGATAAATTCTCCACTTTAGCGGAAATATACCTCAAGGAAGTTGTTTCGAGGCACGGGGTGCCCACCTCTATCATCTCTGACCGAGATACACGTTTTACCTCAGAACTGTGGCAGGCAATGCACAAGTCCTTTGGCTCACGATTAGATATGAGCACAGCGTATCACCCACAGACGGACGGGCAGTCCGAGCGCACTATCCAGACATTAGAAGACATGCTTCGCGCTTGTGTAATCGACTTTGGCAACAGCTGGGAAAGGCATCTGCCACTCGTGGAATTCTCGTATAATAACAGCTACCACACCAGCATTAAAGCTGCTCCGTTTGAGGCATTGTACGGACGTAAATGCCGGTCACCTCTTTGTTGGGCAGAGGTGGGGGATAGTCAGATCACTGGTCCTGAACATGTGGTAGACACTACTGAGCGGATTGCTCAAATACGACAACGCATGGCGGCCGCTCGAGACCGTCAGAAGGCCTACGCCGATAGGGGCAGGAAACCACTTGAGCTCCAGGTTGGGGAGCGGGTATTACTCAAAGTTTCACCCTGGAAGGGTGTGGTTCGTTTTGGTAAACGAGGCAAACTCAACCCACGATACGTTGGACCTTTCGAAATCGTTGAGAAAATAGGCAAGGTGGCCTACAGACTGAACTTACCAGCAGAACTCGGTGCAGTTCACAACGTTTTCCATGTGTCGAATCTGAAGAAGTGTCTGTCAGATGAGACCCACGTAGTTCCTCTGAAGGAACTCACGATCGACGAACAGTTGAAATTCGTCGAAGAACCAGTCGAAATCACGGACCGGGATGTTAAGGTCCTCAAGAGCACTAGAATACCTCTCGTTCGAGTTCGTTGGAACTCACGTCGCGGCCCAGAGTTCACCTGGGAGCGTGAAGATCGGATGAAACAAAAGTATCCCCAACTGTTTGCAAACGATACAACCACTACTGAGGCTGAAGCTACGGAATTTCGGGACGAAATTCCAGATCAACGGGGGGAGGATGTGACACCCCAGGAAAACCGGGAAAACCATACAACTTAACTAGCTTCCTCAGTGAGTGCCATCAAATTTCGGGACGAAATTTCTTTCAACTTGGGGATGATGTGACAACCCGAAACTTGGAACCTTTCTTGTGCCTTGATGTAACATGCTTGAACACTATGTGACTAGTTAACTTGTTAACTTAATAATAAATGTGAAGCTTTTATGTGATTACGTGTGGTATTTGGATGCATATATGTATGTGTAAATGTGAGCCGAGAACCCAACTCGAGACGACAAGGACCCAACTCGAGACCATGAGGTCTCGAGTGAATAGTGGCCGGTTGGGCCAAGTGGGCCGTAAACTCCTTTAACTGGCTAGTAAGCCCTTTAGGGTGAGCCATGAGGAACTAGTATATATGCTACACTTATGGCCACATTCACCATTTCCTTTGACAACACACATACTCCTCTACACACACTCTCCTACTTTCCCTCTCACTAAAACCTTAAGAACACAAACACACCTCCAAGTTCTCGGATCCAATCGGTTGGCACAAGAACTCTCGGATTTGGACTTTGGATCGGCTCACACACGCACCTCACCAACCGGTTAGTATTTATGGTGTTTAGTGATTGATGTTTGTAGTTAAATGATAAAATGAATGACATGATGTTTATTGTGTTATATATTAGTGTTTGCATGATGTTCTTGATGTATATGATGTTCTAATGAGTACAAGGTTGATAATCGGTTAATATGTCTTGATTTCGGATATGTATGATGAAGTTTTGATTTGAGTTGTTTGTTACTATACTTGTCTAAGAAATGAAAACCAAGATTTATAAGTTATGTGTACACATGAATAACATTTCGGTTCAATGATGATATGTATGATGAAAGTATCGATTACATGCTTGTCTCATGAATTGTTGCATATGTTGTTGCTTGGAAAATGGGTTTGATGTTAGCTTAGAAACTATAGTTTGGTCCGAATATGCATAAGGTTGAATGAAGGTCATTTATGCTTTGAATGTTTGAAGAACATGAAGAACAATATGAATATCATATGAGTGTGTGTTGAATATTTGAATTCTGCAATGTTTGATCCGATTTGGTTAGTTTTTAGACAAAGAAACATGTTTAAGTGGATAGTACACGAATAGGGTGCATGCAATTGAAATTCTATTGGATAGTACAACTGTGCAGAATCAGCAACTGTTGGGGAGTCGAGACCCCTGGTTGCGACTCGAAACCTCCACGTTGCGACACCAGTTGCGAGTCGGGAACACCTGGTTACGACTCGCAACCATAACATGACAAGCCGAGACCACAGGTTGCGACACGGGTTACGAGTCCCGTTGCGACTCGAGACCTTAGCATGATCAGCCGAAACCACGGTTGCGACATAGGTTGCGACTCGCAACCACCTATGGTCAACATAAACAGCATGACCCGCAACCATGCTTGCGAGTCCGGTTGCGACTCGAGATCTCTAGTCTCGACTCGAGACTGCAGGCTGGACTTACATGATTTGGGCCTATGTTAGTGGGCAGAATATGTGGACTTCTGTGAACTGAAATTTGTGTATACATGTACTGTCTGGGCTGGCCTGCTACTACGAGCCCAACTGTCCGGGCTTCATACTTAGACTTTGGATTGTAGTTGATTGTTAACTGTGAAACTTGTTGTGAACTGTCGATGAACTGCCATACTAGAACATGCATGCCATGACTACTACTTGCACGTGCACTGCTTGGTTTGAATCTGATTATAAGTGGTATCTATGTTAGGACGTAATTGACTACTTGCGACTTGATTGACCCTTCTGTGTTACTACCGAGCAAACCAAGGTGAGTTCACACCCTCTACAAAGCATGGGATTCCCTGGGTTGGGAACGGGGTTAAGGAACGTGGATTCCTCGTCCTCCTTGGGTAGGACAGCTATGGTTCAGGAATGTGATTCCTCGTCCGGATGGATGGATAACTCGTACTAGACCAAAACTCTATCACGAAGCCCCTCCTTTTTATATCGACTTAATCGCCGGGCCAATGGCGAGCGGGTCATTAGTTAGATAGCGCTATTTTGGTCTGACAAACCTCACACCGTGCCGCAGAGGACGGGCGTGAACTAATGGATCTGGGGCACGTCAATGATGATAGACATTGATGGTTTTCAGGGCACATAAACATGACTACAGTCAGCAGTCGATATGGTAACGAGTCTAGTGTACGCATGGCGTAGCCCCCACGGCCGAAATGCCTGATAACTATCATGGGGTAGCCCCCACGGCTGGAATGCCAGAGTAACTGGGAATGAACAAGTCACGTTTTCAAACTATGGGGTAACCCCCACGGCAGGATGCCAGATAAAGGAAACTGTTTTCGAAACAATTAAAACGAACACCCAACTGTGAACTCACTCAACTAGTTGTTGACTCGTTACTACATGCTTTGCAGGACCATAGGTACTCAGCTGGAGCTTGCATGGAGGAGAGTCCTTGTGGGACACAGACTGCTGCGTGCCATGTTCTATTTGAAAACATTTGAACTTAGGTTATAACTTTAAACTTATGCTTCCGCTTGCAACTTAAACTTTGTTTGTTTGAAACACCAATCGTATTGGTTAAACTTTTATAACTGTGTATATGCTTGTTCAGTATGATTGGTGGCTGGATCCTGGTCGGTCACGCCTCCAAGCGGTAGTACTCCGCGGGTGGATTTTGGGGGTGTGACATAAGGGTCCTGGATCCTTTGGACAATAGGTAGGATCGCAAATGGTGGAGGGATCCTCAGTTTGGGGGATGAAGCCTTTGTGATCCTGCCGCCTTTAATTTCCTGCACCTGCTAAGACCGCATAGACAATGGACACCCTTTGCCAACCCATGTGGATGGGCCACGTTTTGCTGGTAGAAATGTGGGTTGGCAATTTTGACAACTTTTTTGAAAGGGTTTAAGATCCTTTTGTTAATAATATAACTTTAATCTTTCTGGCTTATCTCGTGTTGTTATCCTTTATTTGTCTTCTTATTTTCCATTTTGTTTTAGAAACATATTGGTTAGAGTAACAAGAGTTGAGCCAACCATGTTTAATAAATTTAGGATATGATCCTAGATCAAATATCCTGACACTGAAAATTTTTGAAGCAATCAATTTCAAGGATCATAGGTTTAGTTGTCAAAGTGTAAGGGTTGTTTAGTATAATCAAAATAGTCAAGGATCATACCTGAGGATCCAAGTTAGGATCCTAACCTTTAATCAAGATAACCAAAAGTGAAATTTTGACGGATAATAAGGATTAAGGATCCTTATTTGTTTAACTTCGAGAACCTGAAAAACGGAACATAACTTGGGACTAAGCCAATGTAAAAGATAAATTAATAACTGGGGACATGCCCAAAGGATAACTGGGGATGATCCCAAAGGATCACTGGGGACAAGCCCAAAGGATAACTGGGGACAAGCCCAAAGGATCGTATGTAAACTGGAGTATGGCCCTTACTGGCGACTATCCAAACTTAGTGACATGAAAATGTCAAAACCTTAGCTAACGTGAAAACGTTAGAAACCTTAGGAACGGATGTATGGTACGTCTACCATTATACGTAGGATCCTGGGTATAGCCAGTACGATGAGGTTGTCAGCCCCGGAAGTGGGTACTGGTCCAAAGACGTGAACTATATCAGGATCATCGTGCGCTGCTGGTGGAAACTGGGGATAATCCCAAGGATAACTGGGGTTGAACCCAAGGATTTGCATTGCTTTTGAAGATCTTTGACGATATGCAGAGTAAGGATCACTGACATCACCGGGATCCTTCGAGGATACTTCAATGTAAGGATCACATGTTTGAAGGATCATGTTCACATAAAGTACTTCTTTAAGTGAACAGCATTCCAGGCTCTTGGTAACAAATTTCCTTCCATGGTTAGCAATCTGTATGCCCCCTTTCCTGCTTCAGCTTCAATCAAGTAAGGACCTTCCCACTTTGGTGCTAACTTCCCGTCAGCAGTATTGATAGTGTTTTGGAATGCTTTTCTCAACACCATATCTCCGACTTGGAACTTCCTTATCCTAACATTTTTGTTGTAAGCACCAGCCATTCTTTGTTGGTAGCTTGCCATCCTATCCTAGCAAGATCCCTGATTTCCTCAATAGTATCCAAATCCTGAGCCAGGATTGTAACATTCTCTTCAGGATCACGAGCACTTGTTCTAGCAGTTGGGATCACCATCTCTGTTGGGATCACTGCTTCTGCCCCAAATACTAAAGAGAAAGGTGTTTGACCAGTGGCATTCTTGGGAGTTGTCCTATCAGCCCATAGCACATAAGGTAACTCCTCTGCCCATTTCCCCTTCTTGGATCCTAGCTTCTTCTTCAGATTGTTGATGATGATCTTGTTGGATGATTCTGCTTGACCATTGGCTTGTGGATGAACTGGTGTTGATGTTATCATCTTAATTCCCCAACTGTCACAAAAGTTAGTAGTTCTGCTTCCAATGAATTGGGAACCATTATCACATACAATTTCAGAGGGAATGCCAAATCTGGTTATAATGTTTCTTTTAATAAAGGATATAACTTCTTTTTCTCTGACTTGAGCAAAAGCTTCAGCTTCTATCCACTTAGAGAAGTAGTCAGTCACGGCAAGCATAAATACTTTTCCACCAGGTGCTTTAGGGAGCTTGCCAACTATATCCATCCCCCATCTCATGAATGGCCAAGAGGATGGTATAGGATGTAGCAATTCGGCTGGCTGATGGAGGATATTACTGTGTCTTTGACAAGGATCACACTTTTTAGCATATTCTACAGCATCCCTTTTCATAGTTGGCCAGTAGTATCCTGTTCTAAGGATCCTTGAGAATAATGCTCTGCCCCCAGTGTGGTTTCCACAATCTCCTTCATGGAAGTCTCTCAACACTTCTTCAATTTCAGGATCCTCGATACATCTTAAATATGGTCCTGCAAGAGATCGCTTATATAATACATTTTTCAAAATTGTGAATTGAGATACCTTGATCCTGAAAGCTCTAGGATTTTCTCCCATCGGAATCTCCCCGTATTGCAAGTATCTCATGATTGGTGAGATCCATGATCCTGAATAAGATTGAGCTTCTTCACTAGGGATCACTGCAGTATCCTCTTCTATTTCCATGGCCACCTGATTTTCAATAGCAGGAGCCAGGATATGGATGATAGGGATACTTATATCATCAGGAATCTTTAAGGATGATCCTAGGTTGGCCAATGCATCAGCTTCCGTGTTATCCTCCCTTGGTACCTGTGTTAAGCTGAAAGAGACAAAAGAGAGTGCCAATTCCTTGACTATCTCTAAATATTTGGTTAGTTTTTCTCCTTTAACAGCATAGGATCCATTAAAGTGATTGGTGATAAATAATGAGTCCACATATACTTTAAGATATTTCACCCCCATATCCTTAGCAATTTGCAAGCCAGCAATTAAGGCTTCATATTCAGCCTCATTGTTAGTTGCTTGGAACTCACAGGCTATGGAGTGGGGTATTATGTCCCCCTGTGGCGATTTTAGTAGTATCCCGAGCCCTGTGCCCTTGACATTTGAGGATCCATCAGTGTGTAGTATCCAAGGATCCTTGGTCTCATCCAGCTGCTGGACTTCCAATTCTGCTTCCTTTTGTAGATCACTACTGAAATCGGCCACAAAGTCAGCTAGTGCTTGGGATTTGATGGCTGTTCTAGGCTCGTATCTTATATCATGGGCACTAAGCTTTACTGCCCACTTAGCCATTCTTCCGGACATCTCTGGTTTCCTGAGGACATTCTTGATTGGAAAATTAGTTCTAACAACAATAGTATGGGTTTCAAAATAATGCCTTAACTTAGTTGATGCCATGATTAATGCAAGAATAAGTTTTTCGAGGTGTGAGTACCTGGATTCGGCATCAAGTAAACTCTTACTTACATAGTAGATAGGATATTGTGTACCTTCGTGATCCTTAACAAGGACAGCCCTTACAGCGGTTGAGGATACCGCCAGGTATAAGGATAACACATCTCCTTTTTCGGGTTTTGATAATGCTGGTGCTGAGGACATATATTCTTTAAGGGCTTGTAAAGCATTCTCATGTTTCTCAGTCCATTCAAACTTCTTGTTCTTCCTTAGGATATCGTAAAATTCTTTACATTTTTCTGAGGATTTTGATATGAACCTGTTCAGAGCTGCTATCCTGCCTGTTAGCCTTTGCACATCCTTAGCATTGGCAGGGGACTTGATGTTCACTAGTGCTTTAATTTGCTCCGGACATGCTTCAATGCCCCTCTGAGTTACCATATATCCTAGGAATTTACCTGCCTTAACACCAAAGTGGCATTTTGAAGGATTAAGCTTCATGTTACAGTTATCAAGGATATCAAATGCTTCTTCCAAATCCCTTAGGTGTAGGCCTGTAAACGGACCGAACGAACACGAACATAGGCATGTTCGTGTTCGTTCATTTAACTTTAACCGAACACGCACACGAACACGAACATATAATCGAACACATTTTTTTGTTCGTGTTCGTTCCTTAAGAAATCTGGCATGTTCGTGTTCTTTTATGTTCGTTCGTTTAAAGCCTAAACGAACAGTTCACGAATATAAACGAACACAAACGAACATAAAAAAAATTAACTGAACATATTTGAATAAACATAAATTAACATGATTGAAGAAACAAGTCTAATATATTACATTTAATCTGAAAACACATCTACTAAGCGTTCATAGATATACTAATTAGTTATATTTATATAAGTAGTTAGAAAACCTAATATTTACATAAATATAACTATTTAAGTATTTATTAAAATTTAAACGAGCATAAACAAACGTTCACGAACATAAATGAACGAATATAAAAGAATGTTCACGAACATAAATGAACGAACACAAGGTGTGTTCATGTTCGTTCATTTAATTAAACGAACAAATATTTTTGTTCGTGTTCGTTCGTTTATTAAATAAACGAACATAAACGAACTTCCCGCCGAACAAGTTCATGAACTGTTCATGAACGTTCGGTTCATTTACAGGCCTACTTAGGTGATCCTCAGCTTTCTTTGATTTGACTACCATATCATCTATGTATACTTCCATAGTTTGTCCAATTTGATCTTTGAACATCATATTCACCAGCCTTTGATATGTTGCACCTGCATTTCTTAATCCAAAAGGCATGGCAATATAACAATACAAACCGGTTGGGGTCATAAAGGCTGTATCCTCTTGGTCAGATGGTTCCATCTGAATTTGTTGGAATCCAGATGATGCGTCCATAAAGGTCAACAGTTCATGCCCCGCTGTTGCATCCACCATGGAGTCAATGTGGGGTAATGGGAAAGTATCCTTGGGACATGCCTTATTCAGATCAGTGAAATCGACACATACCCTCCACTTTCCGTTTTTCTTTTGGACAACGACCACATTGGCTAACCATTTTGGATATTTTACCTCTCTGATCATACCTGCTCGAAGTAGTCTCTCTACTTCTTCTTGGATAATGGCATTCCTTTCTGGTGCAAACTTCCTCCTTTTTTGATGGATTGGTTTGATAGACCTGTCAATGCCAAGTTTATGAGTTATGATATCCTTAGATATACCTGTCATATCTTCGTGCTTCCATGCAAAGGTAGACTTTCTTCTTTTGAGGAAGGATATCATGTCTTCTTTCATCTTGCCAAGGATCCCTGATCCGATATAGATTTTTGATTCAGGATCAATAGGATCCAAGAGGATTTCGTCCACATCTTGTTCCCTTGCCTCCAAGACATTCCTCGGAGGATACTGTAATTGCTATTGCTCCCTTGGCTTCGAGGTTGGCTTCATGGATAAGGTATAACAATCCTTAGCCTCCTGCTGATCACTGTCGATCTTGATTATCCCCCATGGGCTAGGGAGTTTCACACATTGATGATAGGTGGATGGGACTGCTTTCATATCGTGTATCCAGGGCCTGCCAAGGATAACATTGCAACAAGATAAACAGTCAATAACACAAAATTTTTGATAATTATGTAATCCTTCCACGTAGATTGGGAGTTTGATGTCCCCCAGAGTTTTCTTCGTTTCTCCACTGAATCCTACAAGCACTGAGGATCTTGGTGTGATGTCTGATTCTGGGGTACCCATTTTCTTCAGAACATCAAGCTGGATAATGTTCACTAAGCTTCCTCCGTCGATAAGGATCCTGCGGACAAAATGGTTAGAGATAAAGAGAGTAATAACTAAACTATCGTGATGAGGATCCTGGATGTTAATGCGATCATTCTCATCAAACGTTATCGTCTTTCCTTCCGAGACACTTGATGTTCGAATAGGTCTCTCTTCATTATCCATTTTTGCTTCCTTTGCATGCCTTTTGGCCGCCGAGAAGGATGTACCACAGATGTCTGATCCTCCGGAAATAAAGTTGATCACTTGTGCATTCGCCGGAGGGGCTGGAGCCTTTTCAGGGATCCTCTCAGGATCCTGAGTCCTTTGTTTTTTTCTTCCCAACAATTCTTTTAGATGCCCCTTGCTTAACAGATATCCAATTTCTTTTCTTAAAGCTATGCATTCTTCAGTTAGATGCCCGAAATCCTCATGGTATGCACACCATTTTGACTTGTCTTTAGTCCCGGATGGTTTATCATTCTTCCTAGGCCACCTAGCTTTTTCTCCTAGATTCTGCATTGCAAGGATTAGTTCATGATTATCAACGGAAAAACAATATTCTGAGATTGGAGGATAATCTTCATCATCCTCTTCTTGGTCAACAGCATGCACATTCTGGTTGTCATTTCTATGGTAGGATTTGAATTTATTGTTCTTGAAGGAGGATCCTTGCTTCTCCTGTTTTGAGGATCCTACTTGTCTCTCCTGGATCCTCTTATCATCCTCTAGCCGGATGAACCTGAGTGCCCGAGTTCTTACTTCATCTAGATTCCTGCATGGTGTCATAACAAGATCATCATAGAATAATGAATCCTTAAGCAGTCCCATTTTGAAGGCCTCAACAGCCGTAGCCATATCCAAGTTGGGAATGTCCAAGGATTCTTTACTAAATTTAGTTATATAATCCCTTAATGATTCATTATGACTTTGAGTTACCCTATATAAATCACTAGTTAATCTTTCAAATTTTCTACTACAAGAGAATTGGTTATTGAATAAATTGACTAAATTAGCAAATGAAGTAATAGAGTAAGGGGGAAGACTTAGCAGCCATTTAAGAGCTGATCCGGTAAGAGTGGATCCAAATCCTTTACATAGGCATGCTTCCTTTAACTTTTCCGGGATTGGATTGATCTCCATCCTCTCCCTGTATTGTGCTATGTGCTCCTCAGGATCCGTTGTACCATCATACAGCTTCATAGTAGGGATATGGAACCTTTTGGGTACCTCTGCATCACAAATCGGTGGTGCAAAACGAGACACCTTATGGCTTCCATCTGCAATCTCCGGGATAGGCTTGACTACCCCTGGAACACTTGAGATCATATCTTTTAGCTTCTGCAACTCCCTGGCCATAGCATGATTGACACCTGTATCCTGCATGAATCCATGGTTAGTGGTAAGATAATTATTTAAAGTGTTACCTCCCATTGAGTTCAAGTTAGGAACATTGGGTGTGAATCCATATTGCTGGGATTCTGGGATAACGGAGGGACCAGTGGAAGCAATGGTCTGCATTGGAATGAAGTCCCCTTGATGGACATCTAGACTTCCTGTTTGCAAACTTTTTAGGGATCCTGGCATCTGGAAGGATCCTGGTATCTGGGATGATCCTGGAACGAAGGAGGATCCTTGAACCTGGGACGATCCTGGAACAAAGAAGGATCCTTGAACCTGGGATGATCCTGGAACAAAGGAGGATCCTTGACCCTGGGATGATCCTGGAACAAAGTAGGATCCTTGAAACTGCTGTGCTCCCGGATAGGCTCCTGAATTCATGAAGGATCCCATATGCTGGGGATAGGATCCTGCCGGCTGAAAGTGTGAGCCTGATGCCTGAGTCATTGCTGCCGATCCGAGGTGCAATCCTCTTGATTCTCCCATAATTTGCACGTCTGGGACTCCCGATGGCTGAGAAGTGATCATTGGAGTATCAAAGCTCAAGGATTTGGGCATCAGTGGGGAATGATCCTCTGCCGCTTTCTTTTGTCTTTTGAGATCTCCAATTTCCCTGAGGATCCTTTCATTAGTTTCATCCTGCCGCTGCATACGATCCTTCATCTGCAAAATCAAAGTAAATACGTCACTAGTACTGGGAGTATAAGAATTCATAGCAGAAGAAGATGGAGGTTTAGAGTTAGTAGGAGTTGGTCTCTTCTCAGCATTCTTCTGGGATCCTGCCGGTGGAGGAGGCAGAGTGTTCTGAGACGAGGTGACTGCAGACATCGCCGTGGACGTGTTTTTCAATGATGAAGCCATGTAATTCTTCCAGAATGATCACCAACAGAAAAAATTTTCTTATGAATGAAGCACCAATTGCCCCACGGTGGGCGCCAAACTGTTTTGGTCAAAAATCACACAAGGATAATGCAACCAAACTTTATGTAAACGGGGTATGATGCTTGGTTTATTGAAAAAAGTAAAGGATCACTTCAGTATGAAATATGCAAAGACACAATGATTTATACGAGGAAAAAGCCCTTGATCAATGTATGATCTCCGGCATAAAAAACCTCGGGTGATGGCAACTACCGATCACCAAACTTCAATATAAGAAAAATTGGTTACAACTTCGGATGATAATGAGCTGAGTACAAGGATCACTATAGTTTCGAGTGTCTAAGCGTGTGAGAATTGTGTTGTGTGTTCTTCCGAATGGGGAAGAGTGTTATATATACAAGTGTAGGTGACCTATTTTAGGTAAAAAGACTAACAATCAGCTCATTACCCCTTTAGAAATAAAAGTAAATCTAGCCTAAATTGTCGCCCTTAAATCATGCCAAGTTTCCATATCCTTTGCAACGTTCATCTCCGATTAAGCACATGCTATAATTGTAAATACGCGTCCTTTGATCGTGATGCTAAGAGCGGATCCTGCTAGACATTCCTGCAAAATGACATTAAGTTCAACGAAAGCAACTGTTAGCATGAGGATCCTATGATGGTCCGTGATCCTGATCCTGGAACTCTGCTGAGGATCACTATCTGCCAAAGAAACAAGGATCACTGGTTAGGATCACACGTAAGGATCATGTATTGTAAAAATCCAGCCCTAACATGTAGGATCGCGTGCTGACCCAAACGAGTCAATCGGAGGTGTTCTAATCCGTTTCAGGTGCGGAAAACAAGAAACGGACACGGAAAACAGCTTGTTCTACTAAATATTGCCTTGTATATTGATTTCACAGCTTTTACAAGTCAAACGGCACTTCGGCAGCAGTTCGTTATCGGAAACAAGACGTCTACAACTGATTTCGCTCAGCAAGTATTTATAGGGGAAGGGGTTTCACCCCTAATGACATGTAACCATTTGGAGCGAAATCAGCTATATGCTGATTTCGCTTGAAACTGCTTGGGGCGAAATCACAACCATATCATGCCAGGAGCGAAATCAACATCCAATAACCCTAAGCTTTGACATTTTTCCGTACAACGTGCCCTAATATAACAATACTAAACTAAGAGTCGATACAAGACGAAGTCGACAGATGTATGCCCCAACAGACTCCCCCTCAGATGTTGACGAGTCTGACGTGTCGAGTCTTCGCATCTTCAATCTTGATCAGTCTTCGGGCTTCCAGAATCTTTCTCGAACTCTTTGATTCACTCTAATCCTCTTGATCATATCTCTTGAGTCTTTAAAATCATCTACATCTTCACTTTCAAAATCGAAACCTGACTCTTTGACAATTCAGCTCCTCCTCAATTTGTGCTGGGATCATAGTCTAGCTACCAGGTTCACCTGCGGATCCTCTACCCAAAACATAAGATTCACAAGAATAAGATATTTAACAATTTATCAAATAGTATGCACCAACACTGACTCCCCTACTATCAAAATACAATCAGATACTAACAGTGATCATTTAACAAATTTCTTTTCTCTAAAAAACTTTTAAATCAAATTCTCCCAAACCTGTTCATCATGCTCAGCACTCGAAATTTTGAAAATTGGCTCTTCAATATCAATTGATGAAAATCTTTTTGGAATTATATGAAATAACCGAAATTAAATGCAGTAAAGAAGTATTTACATACAATATTTTTGTGAGTTTGTGTAAGAGGATCATATCAGTTTATGAGACAAATCAACAACACCAATAAGCTTTAAACATTTTAAGATTTAACGATTCACTTAGACTGTCAGTATACTTGTCCACTTAAATTTTCACACAACGTTCAACTGTTTCGAGATACGAGTTTAATGTTTTAATCACTTAAACTTATTCGCGTATCCCACCTCAGAATATACTCCCGTATCCAGATCCCAATATTCAGTCTTACAGGTGAGTATACCTAGATGATATCTGTAAGGGGTTAGATGCGAAACCGTGAGAGTTCAGGTCAGAACTTCGGTTCAGCAGAGAGATGACGGCTCGACTTTTGGGGGTCCCCTTTAGAGGATCTTTTATTTCAATAGCAGTGACTATCAATTTTATTGTTTCATCAACTTGCTGAGGGCGGCGCTGTATTTCAAGCTTTTTGCAGAAAGCATTATCCGGGGACTAGGTCAGTATTTCCATACAGTAGAAGTCCCAGGATAATACCCCAGATATCACTGAGCATAAAGACCTAGTATCTCAGAATAAGGGACCTTTCAAACAAGATTTCGGGGGTTACCCATATATCCGAGAGATGTTACCCACGAATTAAGCAAGTTTGAAATTTAGGTTTATATCTCATCACAGTCTATTAATTGTGCAAAAAACTACTGACACATCATCAGTGAGACCGTTTATCACTATTTAACTTTCCAATTCTTTAGCATGCCGTGATCGTCCACTGATGTACTATCATTTCCTCTTTTATACAACAAAACTCATTTTTGATTTTATCATGTTTTTGGCTTTTTCACATTTTCTAATGTTTTTGGATTTTCTATGAAATTTTTACTCCCCCTAAAATGCAAACACATTCAAAAATTTGCAAACTATTTAAACTGTTGACCCACTTGAAGAAACAAAAACAAAACAAACTGTACAAATAAAGTGACAACTGATATCAAATCACTTCAAATCGCCATTCACTCGGCATAAACAATCAGAACTTCCCCTCACAACAAACTATTTTCCCATTGTGATTTCAAAACACTTAAGTTTGTTTTAATCAAATGGTTTTTCTGTAAAATTAGTTTTGTTGATTTTTTCAAACCAATTGTAGATTAGGGGTTCATCACATTGTTCTTCAAAATACCACATGTAAGTATGGTCCAATCAAGTTCAACTTAATGACCTTGATTAACCACATGTCAAAGAAAATCTCATCAACCCCTTGCAGGTTTACTTACCAACCACAAACATTTGTAAAACAGAATATAACAAATTAAGTATACCACCTGTACTTTACCAACTGTACCACTTGAAGATTAATTGCTAAAAAGATGCTGATTCCTGCTCCACTCTTACCAACCTGGGAGCTCCGGCGTAGTCCTTTAACCTGTAAAATTTTAACACTATCAAAAACTTTCAAACAACCGCTTTTGTGACAACTCGAAGTTTCAAGGTTAGTATCTTCGGTTTTGTGACTTCCCCATTCTTGTTTTTTTTCATTTTTCTATTCGAACCGTGGCTCTATTTAACGTGATATCATATTTGGTAGATGTGCAATGTGTGTGTGTATTTGTTTGATTCCAAATCATTGTTGGGTTTAGTAAATATAATCGGCCCACATTACTATTTGTTTAACAAACCACCATCGGCCCATTTATTTAGGTTTTGGCCTTATAAATGCAATTGCACGTACACATTCCCTTGTCTCACAATTGCAACATAACAACCCTAAACCCCTACGTGCGACGGCAGTGAGATAACCCCTTTTCCCCTATTCGAAGCCATCTGATTCGAATCAACAGCATCTTGAGTAACAGTTGGTATGTATATTATTTCTTCATAGTTTTGGAGTTATATTACTTCTTGATTGTTTGTTTTTGCTATGCTTGCACTCGATTAATAGTAGTATAGTAGTATGTATTTATGCGATTTAGGGTTAGCATGTGGTAGGTGATCATGAGTCAGTACATTAATTGTTAACTTTTGAAGGGTTGCATGTAAATAAACGATGGCCATGTGTAGTTGTAATCTTAATCTTATCGATCCATGTGCTCACCCTAAATAATGTTGTCAGATTTGTCAAATGTGTTAAGCCTTACCAATTGTTGTTAAATTGTTGTACGCTATTGGAGGAAATTGCGGCTAAGTCAAGTGTAGGTCCAATCAACAAGATGTGGCCTTACACACTTAATTATAGCAAAAAGTCTAATGATATGCATGTGAATTTCATTGAGCGTGCAGCCATATTAATGAGGTGCATGTTGATAGCATAGGAGTTTTGTCGGCCATTGTTTTATAAGTGTGTATGAGAATTGACATTGGCATGTGATCCATTATTTAACTTAACATTTGTCAAACCCACCCACACCAATCGGTCCAATAATTTATTAAGGGGATTAACGGTGGTCGGCCATGGTTGAATAGTTGGAAAATTGTAATGATGAATTGATTGAGTTAATTATTTAATTCACAGTGTAACCTAAATGATAAATAAGGTTTAGTTGACTTAGTTTAGTAAATGGATTGTTATTGGTTGCTAAATAGGTCGCACACACCACTGTTAAACACATGTATATATTAATTTCATAAATCTGGACCACACTATATTGCTAAACCACCGAACCTTTGAGCTGCAACCTTTATTTGGGATGCACTCGATTGGGCGATTGGGTTGGGAAATAGGTAATAGGTTAAAGATTTTTGGTATAGGGGCCGGGAGTGCGATTGGGCCGCGTAGCATTTGAGCACATCCGCGTTGGGCCAGCGGAGGTTAGGCCGAGTGATCACTTAAGCACACTTGATTGGTCTGATGGTATATGTTAAACTAGATTGTGTAATGTGTGATACTGTTCATGTTATTTGATCAATGTGTGTGGTTATATGAAACGTGACCTATGTGCTACATGAATACGTGATTAATGGTATGTGAATCTGATTAGACATAATACCTATGATAGGACGTGATTGAATAGAGTATATTGACAAATAAATTATCTGCCGAGCAAATCGAGGTGAGTTCACACCCTTACTAAGGCATGGGATTCCCAAGGGCTTGGGAATGGGAATAAAGGAATGAGATTGATTAGATTTGTACTGACACAAATACTAGACTACCATACCATCGTCCTCGGTTGTGCAGGACACATACTTATTACTATCCTCGGTTGTGAAGGATACTCACGTAAAACCTACGTGTACTTATACTTATTACTATCCTCGGTTGTGAAGGATACTCACGTAAAACCTACGTGTATTTATACTTACTACTATCCTCGGTTGTGAAGGATACTTATGGTTACGAGTAGTCTAGTGGTTATACAATATGGGAAGCCCCCACCAATAAAACGTACTAACGGCCCAGTAGAGCCACTTATTACATACGGGCTTACTATTATGCAATTATTTTCTGTGAACTCGCTCAACTAGTTGTTGATCCTCTGTTACATGCCTTGCAGGTCGTTAGGTACATGGGGCTTGCACAGGGAGGAGCTGGTCGTTGTGGGCTTGGATCGTGATTGTTTCTTTAAACGCATATGACATTACATACTTATTTACATTGGGTTTTACTTATGCGCTTCCGCTAAACAATGATAACTTACTTATGTTTTGGAAACACCTTTCATATGGATTAGGTTTGGTTTAATTACTATTACTTTAACTATATACATTGTTCTGTATGATTGGTGGCTTGATCCTGGTCAGTCACGCTCCCAAGCGGTGATACTCCGCACGTGGAATTTTGGGGGTGTGACAGATTGGTATCAGAGCCATTGGTTATAGAGAACTTGGTTTTAATATGGGAAAACGTTTTTATTAAAACCAGACTATAACCAGAACAGTGCTCTCAACGATCCACAACGACGCTTCGCTCCACGTGCAAGACTCAACATCCTAGGTAATAAGGTTTATGTTTATTGCCTACATGCTAGAATTTGCATAGAACCTTGCTCGTAGTATGCTTACATTACTTTGCTCACTACTTGTATTTGCTTGAGAACACTTACGTGCTTACACTCTCCTGTCATCGCACTATTCGCGAACCTTTCTCACTTATGTTGCCTTTGATGTGAAGATCAATGGCCGGACGAATCAACATGACTCAAGCCCAGCTAGAGGCTCTCGTTCAAGCTCAAGTTGCTGCGGCACTTGCAGCTGCTCAAGCAGGTAGTATACCCTGCAGATTAGACTCACAGTAGGATCTTTAGATCCTACATTAATTCTCGTATTTAACTTTGTCCTATTCGTACACAATAGGTCAACACGCGCAGCAGCCTGTCTGCACTTTCAAGAATTTCATGGATTGTCGCCCTAGCACGTTCAGCGGCACTGAAGGAGCGGTTAGACTCCTCCACTGGTTTGAAAAGCTCGAGTCTGTGTTCGAGATGTGTGAATGCCCTGAGGCTCGCAGGGTCAAGTATGCCACTGGTACTTTGGAAGGGATCGCGTTAACTTGGTGGAACGCGCAGGTGCAGATCCTAGGGTTGGCAGCTGCTAACGCCACCCCTTGGAATGACTTCAAGGAACTGATTAAACGTGAGTACTGTACTCGGGAAGACATCCACAAGCTGGAGGATGAGTTTTATCATTTGAAGATGACTGGGTCGGAAATCGAGGCCTACACCAAGAGGTCAAACGAGTTGGCCGTGCTGTGTCCAACCATGGTGGACCCTCCATACAAGCGTATTGAGTTGTATCTCAAGGGTTTGGCGCCAGAAATCCAGAGTCACGTAACATCGGCTAATCTCGACAACATTCATGCTATTCAGCGCCTCGCTCACCGCATCACAGATCAGGCAGTGGATCAGAACAGACTGCCAAAGCGTATCAGCGCTACTGCTACCGCTACTGCTTCTACTACACTTGCTACTTCCAGTGAAAGCAAGAGAAAATGGGATGGGGATTCTAGCAAGGGGTCAGCTTCAGTGCAGTCACAAGCTCAGCAACGAAAGACAGACAGTTATCAGAGTCCCAGTCAGCACTCCTCAGGTAGCCATAGACAGGGGGGATATCGAGGAAACCTCCCAAAGTGTAACACCTGCAACCGACACCACAGTGGCCAGTGTAATAAGGGTCGCTGTCAAAGATGCCTCAAGATGGGTCACGAGGCCAAAGATTGTAGAAGCCCTCGACCTGCGAACCAGAATCAGCAGCAGCCCCAAGCACAGCAGAATCAGCAGCAAGGCAACAAAGGGTGTTTTCATTGCGGTGCAGAGGGTCACTTCAAAAGGCACTGCCCTCAGCTGAACAGGAACCAGAACAACAACAACAACAATCATAACAACAATCAGGGTAACGGCAACAATAACAACAACGGAGGGAACAACAATGGCAATGAAGCAAGGGGTCGTGTGTTCGTGTTGGGGCAGGGTGATGCCAGAAATGATCCCAACGTCGTTATGGGTAAGTTTCTTCTCGATGATATTTATGTTACTGTTCTGTTTGATTCGGGAGCGGATACGAGTTATATGTCTTTGAAAATGAGCAAATTGTTAAAACGTGCACCAACACCCCTAAGCACCAAACATGTCGTTGAACTAGCAAATGGTAAAAGTGTAGAGGCCACACAGATAGTTAAGGGTTGTAGCATTGTCTTAGCTGGTCAGACCTTCTCCATCGACCTCATTCCTATAGTTCTGGGTAGTTTTGACATCGTCATCGGCATGGATTGGTTATCCAAGCAGCAGGCAGAGATTCTATGTAAGGAGAAGATCATTCGTATTCCTCGTTCGGGAAAGGAACCTCTCGAAGTTCAAGGCGACAAGAGTGGTGCTGTGGTTGGCATCATCTCTTTCCTGAAGGCTCAGAAATGTTTACGAAAGGGTCATACTGCTATCTTGGCACTGGTTACTGATGCAGCTTCGAAAGAGAAAGGAATAGAGGATATTCCAGTTGTACGCGAATTTCCTCAGGTGTTTCCAGAAGATTTACCTGGCCTACCGCCTCATCGTCAGGTCGAATTTCAAGTCGAGTTAGCTCCAGGAGCAGCACCTATAGCTCGCGCACCGTATCGTTTAGCTCCAACCGAACTGGAAGAACTGTCAAAGCAACTACAAGAGCTCTTGGATAAAGGCTTCATTCGTCCAAGCTCTTCGCCTTGGGGAGCTCCAGTACTATTCGTGAAAAAGAAGGATGGCACTTTCAGAATGTGCATCGATTATCGCGAACTGAACAAGGTCACGGTGAAGAACCGCTATCCTCTTCCTCGTATTGACGACTTATTCGATCAGTTGCAAGGGTCGAGTTACTATTCCAAGATTGATTTAAGGTCAGGGTATCATCAGCTGAGAGTCCGGGATGAGGACGTCTCCAAAACGGCTTTCAGAACTCGCTACGGCCACTACGAGTTTCTAGTCATGCCATTCGGGCTTACGAATGCGCCTGCAGTCTTCATGGATCTTATGAACAGGGTGTGCAAACCTTATCTTGACAAGTTCGTCATCGTCTTCATCGACGACATTCTGATCTACTCCAAGAGTCAGGAGGAACACGAGCAGCACTTACGTCTTATCTTGGAACTTCTTCGAAAAGAGCAACTGTACGCAAAGTTTTCAAAATGCGACTTCTGGCTTCGTGAAGTCCACTTCTTAGGCCATGTGGTGAACAAGGATGGGATTCATGTCGATCCATCCAAGGTAGATTCGATCAGGAATTGGCCAGCACCGCGCACACCAACAGAAATACGCCAATTCCTGGGGTTGGCAGGATACTACAGGCGGTTTATCAAAGACTTCTCCAAGATCGCGCAGCCACTTACTATGCTGACACAGAAAGGTGTCGTTTACAGATGGGGTAATACGCAGGAAACTGCTTTTCAGTACTTGAAGGATAGGCTTTGCGGTGCACCTATCCTCTCATTGCCAGAGGGCACCGACGACTTCGTGGTTTATTGTGACGCATCGATACAGGGGCTTGGTTGTGTATTGATGCAGCGGGATAAAGTTATTGCTTACGCCTCTCGTCAACTCAAGGTTCATGAACGGAACTACACGACGCACGATTTAGAGCTGGGAGCTGTTGTTTTTGCGCTTAAGATATGGCGACACTACCTGTACGGTACCAAGTGCACAATTTACACCGATCACAGGAGTCTCGAGCATATCTTCAAGCAGAAGGAACTGAATATGCGTCAACGGCGATGGGTCGAACTGCTTAACGACTACGAATGCGCTATCAAGTATCATCCAGGCAAGGCCAACGTTGTGGCCGACGCCCTTAGTCGGAAAGACACCCTACCTAAGCGCGTGCGAGCGCTACAGCTTACTATTCAGTCCAGCCTTCCTGCACAGATACGAGCTACTCAGATAGAAGCTTTAAAACCCGAGAACGTCACGGCTGAAGCCTTACGCGGCTCAAGGCAACGCATGGAACAAAAGGAAGACGGCGCCTACTATGTAACGGGGCGTATTTGGGTCCCACTTTTTGGCGGTCTACGAGAGCTTGTGATGGACGAAGCGCACAAGTCTCGCTACTCGGTACACCCAGGGGCAGATAAAATGTACCACGATATCAAAACAACATACTGGTGGCCAAGTATGAAAGCCCACGTCGCCACCTATGTTGGCAAGTGCTTGACCTGTGCGAGAGTCAAGGTTGAATATCAGAAACCCGCAGGTCTACTGCAACAACCCAGGATACCACAGTGGAAATGGGAAGAAATTTCCATGGATTTCGTTACGGGCTTACCTAGATCCCAGCGTGGGAATGATACTATATGGGTGATTGTGGATCGACTCACCAAGTCTGCACACTTCCTAGCGATAAAGGAAACGGATAAGTTCTCCACCCTCGCAGACATCTATCTTAAAGAAGTTGTTTCAAGGCACGGGGTGCCCATATCCATCATTTCGGATCGCGATGCACGATTCACCTCAGAGTTATGGCAAGCGATGCACAAATCTTTCGGCTCACGGTTAGATATGAGCACAGCATATCATCCTCAGACGGATGGGCAGTCTGAGCGAACGATCCAGACTCTTGAAGACATGCTTCGAGCATGTGTCATCGATTTCGGCAACGGCTGGGAAAAGCACCTCCCTTTGGTGGAGTTCTCATATAATAACAGTTATCACACCAGCATTCAAGCCGCTCCATTCGAGGCATTGTACGGACGTAAATGCCGGTCACCTCTCTGTTGGGCAGAGGTGGGGGATAGTCAGATTACGGGTCCAGAGATTGTAGTGGACGCCACAGAAAAGATTGCACAGATACGACAACGCATGGCGGCAGCGCGCGACCGTCAGAAAGCATACGCGGATAAGCGTAAGAAACCGTTGGAATTTCAGGTCGGGGACCGGGTTTTACTTAAAGTCTCACCCTGGAAGGGTGTAGTACGTTTTGGCAAACGGGGTAAACTAAATCCGCGATATGTCGGACCTTTCGAGATTATAGAAAGAATAGGCCCAGTAGCCTACCGATTGAACCTACCAGCTGAACTCGGGCCAGTTCACAATGTCTTTCACATGTCGAATCTAAAGAAATGCCTGTCAGATGAGACCCTTATCATTCCTTTCAAAGAACTCACTATCGACGAGCGGTTGCAGTTCGTCGAGGAACCTGTTGAAATTACGGACCGGGATGTGAAGGTCCTCAAACACAAGAGAATCCCTCTTGTTCGAGTTCGTTGGAACTCCCGACGTGGCCCAGAGTACACCTGGGAACGCGAAGACCAAATGAAAGAAAAGTATCCCCAGTTATTCGGAACCAATACAACCACTGCTGAGGCTGAAGCTACTACCACGGAATTTCGGGACGAAATTCCAGATCAACGGGGGGAGGATGTGACACCCCAGGAAAACCAGTGAACGATGCAACCTATCTAGCTTCCTCAGTGGGTACGTACCAAATTTCAGGACGAAATTTCTTTCAAGTTGGGAATAATGTGACAACTCGAAGTTTCAAGGTTAGTATCTTCGGTTTTGTGACTTCCCCATTCTTGTTTTTTTTCATTTATCTATTCGAACCGTGGCTCTATTTAACGTGATATCATATTTGGTAGATGTGCAATGTGTGTGTGTATTTGTTTGATTCCAAATCATTTTTGGGTTTAGTAAATATAATCGGCCCACATTACGATTTGTTTAACAAACCACCATCGGCCCATTTATTTAGGTTTTGGCCTTATAAATGCAATTGCACGTACACATTCCCTTGTCTCACAATTGCAACATAACAACCCTAAACCCCTACGTGCGACGGCAGTGAGATAACCCCTTTTCCCTATTCGAAGCCATCTGATTCGAATCAACAGCATCTTGAGTAACAGTTGGTATGTATATTATTTCTTCATAGTTTTGGAGTTATATTACTTCTTGATTGTTTGTTTTTGCTATGCTTGCACTCGATTAATAGTAGTATAGTAGTATGTATTTATGCGATTTAGGGTTAGCATGTGGTAGGTGATCATGAGTCAGTACATTAATTGTTAACTTTTGAAGGGTTGCATGTAAATAAACGATAGCCATGTGTAGTTGTAATCTTAATCTTATCGATCCATGTGCTCACCCTAAATAATGTTGTCAGATTTGTCAAATGTGTTAAGCCTTACCAATTGTTGTTAAATTGTTGTACGCTATTGGAGGAAATTGCGGCTAAGTCAAGTGTAGGTCCAATCAACAAGATGTGGCCTTACACACTTAATTATAGCAAAAAGTCTAATGATATGCATGTGAATTTCATTGAGTGTGCAGCCATATTAATGAGGTGCATGTTGATAGCATAGGAGTTTTGTCGGCCATTGTTTTATAAGTGTGCATGAGAATTGACATTGGCATGTGATCCATTATTTAACTTAACATTTGTCAAAGCCACCCACACCAATCGGTCCAATAATTTATTAAGGGGATTAACGGTGGTCGGCCATGATTGAATAGTTGGATAATTGTAATGATGAATTGATTGAGTTAATTATTTAATTCACAGTGTAACCTAAATGATAAATAAGGTTTAGTTGACTTAGTTTAGTAAATGGATTGTTATTGGTTGCTAAATAGGTCGCACACACCACTGTTAAACACATGTATATATTAATTTCATAATTCTGGACCACACTATATTGCTAAACCACCGAACCTTTGGGCTGCAACCTTTATTTGGGATGCACTCGATTGGGCGATTGGGTTGGGAAATAGGTAACAGGTTAAAGATTTTTGGTATAGGGGCCGGGAGTGCGATTGGGCCGCGTAGCATTTGAGCACATCCGCGTTGGGCCAGCGGAGGTTAGGCCGAGTGATCACTTAAGCACACTTGATTGGTCTGATGGTATATGTTAAACTAGATTGTGTAATGTGTGATACTGTTCATGTTATTTGATCAATGTGTGTGGTTATATGAAACGTGACCTATGTGCTACATGAATACGTGATTAATGGTATGTGAATCTGATTAGACATAATACCTATGATAGGACGTGATTGAATAGAGTATATTGACAAATAAATTATCTGCCGAGCAAATCGAGGTGAGTTCACACCCTTACTAAGGCATGGGATTCCCAAGGGCTTGGGAATGGGATTAAAGGAATGAGATTGATTAGATTTGTACTGACACAAATACTAGACTACCATACCATCGTCCTCGGTTGTGCAGGACACATACTTATTACTATCCTCGGTTGTGAAGGATACTCACGTAAAACCTACGTGTACTTATACTTATTACTATCCTCGGTTGTGAAGGATACTCACGTAAAACCTACGTGTATTTATACTTACTACTATCCTCGGTTGTGAAGGATACTTATGGTTACGAGTAGTCTAGTGGTTATACAATATGGGAAGCCCCCACCAATAAAACGTACTAACGGCCCAGTAGAGCCACTTATTACATACGGGCTTACTATTATGCAATCATTTTCTGTGAACTCGCTCAACTAGTTGTTGATCCTCTGTTACATGCCTTGCAGGTCGTTAGGTACATGGGGCTTGCACAGGGAGGAGCTGGTCGTTGTGGGCTTGGATCGTGATTGTTTCTTTAAACGCATATGACATTACATACTTATTTACATTGGGTTTTACTTATGCGCTTCCGCTAAACAATGATAACTTACTTATGTTTTGGAAACACCTTTCATATGGATTTGGTTTGGTTTAATTACTATTACTTTAACTATATACATTGTTCTGTATGATTGGTGGCTTGATCCTGGTCAGTCACGCTCCCAAGCGGTGATACTCCGCACGTGGAATTTTGGGGGTGTGACAGCTTTAAACATGAAAGATGCCGATTCCTGATCCACGATTGCAATCTTGGGATATCCGGCAAGTCAGGTGTTTAATCAAACATAACATCCACCCAAGCCTGACCAGCCTTGGGTGATTTTGGAACACATCTATCCCACCAACATTTTGATTTGTAATATTCTTTAGCACCCTTAACCTTCCTATCAACCATCTTCCAGAAAATGTGCTTGACTTTCCCGTTGAAAATTTTCTCAACTTCAAATTCTCCCTTATCAGCGAAGAATTGATTTGAGATCTCAACTTTTCCCACTTTCTTCATTAAATTTTCCTTTGACAATGGAGGAAATTTTTCATCGTTCACTTCTGGAACAGAAACCACAATATTTTTATCAACCAATGACTCCTCTGATTTTATGTAATCAGATTCATTGTCAGAACTACTTTCTGTTTTTACAATCCATTTTTGTTTACTCAAATCACCTCTTCTTTTGTAAAAATGTTTTGAACTTTCACCTTTTTCAGAACTTGAATTTTCAAACAAATTACCATTTTTCACCAATTGTTCCTATCAACACAAATCTTTTTCAAATTAGAGTTAGAGGAAACTCCCTGTTATTGGTAATTGGTCTTGGGAAAATTCCAAGCTAAGTGACCAATTTCTTGGCATTTGAAACAGGTTCTTCTGTCAACTCTTTCAGCAAACTTTCTCACATTCCTTTTTACTTCAGCAAGAAACTCTTGATTTGATTGCTTCCAGAATGGTTTCTTCTGCTCATCTTCAGAACACCCACCTGAAACAAATTTTGTTTTTGGTTTATAAGTTTTCTGATTTTTATAATTTTCTGACGAACTAAAACCAAGACCTTTCCTTTTGAGATTACCATTATGGTTTGGTTTCTTTTGGAAATTATAACCACAATCGTAACCCATTTTCTTGTTTACTCTTTGTTGAATCCTTGAAGTGTAAGGTTTAGGTTTTGCAGAAAGATTTAAATCTTTTATTTCAGAAATATTAGTTTCTATTAATTTGAAAACCTGTTTGATCATTTCAGTTTTTACACTTCTTATTGGGAATTCCTCATCAGAATATAATTTGTCTGAATCATTCAACGTATATGCTACTTTGACTGATTCGTCATTCAAATTAGATTTTGAGAGCAGGAATTCTTTATTGTAGACTCTCTTCACCGATGAACTCGAACTCTTCTCAGATGAACTTGAACTATCCGACTTAGACTCCGACTTTGACTCTTCATCCATATCCAACCCCTGATCGACAACTCTCTTAACTAACACAGACTCATGATCAGTGTCAGACGCTGTGAATGTGACATCAATATTGTCTGGTAATTCATCAGTGATTTCAGACTTTAATTTGATGTTTAGAGCCTTGTCTACTTGTTCCTCATTTGGTTTCCTGAGGGAATAACGCTCAAAGATAGGAGGCGGACATCTGTTATACTTGACACTTGGTTTCTTACCAGTATCCTCTTCTTTTTCTTTCTTCTTCTTGAAAGCTTCAAGACCTGCAACAGTAGGATAAACCCGATCAATCAGATAATCACAAGTAGTATAACTCAAAAGTAATCGGTTAATCCTTTCACTCTCAATTCTCTCAAGTTCCAACTCATTCTTCAAATTAGCACAATCTTCAATGTAATCATTGATAACGCTTTGCTATGTCATCAAAGTTGCACTCATTTTGTCGTTAGCTTTCTCAATTTCAGAATTTGTCTTTTTCAAGCTATCCACTGTCCTTTTCAACACATCATACGACTCTTTCACATATTTCACATCAGACAGTAAATCTTCCTTAATCTTCTCTAACTCAGCCATCTTTTTGTCTTTCTCATCACAATCTTTGCAAAATTTTAAACATTTCTCACAAGGCTTAGTAACTTCAACCACCTTCTCAATTAACTTTTCAACTTCGACAGTCTTTTCAACTTCAACAAGCTTCTCGACTTCAACAATCTTCTCTATTTCGACAATCCTTTCAACAATTTTCTCAACTTCCACAAGTTTTTCAACTTCGATGATTTTCTCTACCACTTTCTCTACTTCAACAATCTTTTCTATTGCAATCTCAGCAGTTTCTTCATCTTTTGTTTCTACAGCTTCAGTCTTTGCCTTTTCATCAGCAAGTAACTTTGTTGCTTCTAGCTCTCTCTGCAATCGAGCAATCTTCTTCTGATTCAGCATCTCAACTTTATCTGCATAGAAAAAATTAAAACTGTCAGGATCAATGCTTTTTCTACATTTGTTAAGATATTCATTCTCATCATCTGTATCAACATCACTTCCAAGATCTGGAAATATTGGAATCCTTTTCTGACAATCCTCATTTTGACCCAGAATCCTGGTAACAAGTGCCACATCAGATCTAGTTCCGCTAGGTATATACTTGTCCCAGCTAAATCCCTTAGCAACAACCTCATCACTTTGATCTATAATCCCAAAATAAGCTTTCCTATTAGCTTCTTCAATCATTTTCCCATGAGCAGTTGTCTGAACTTTTTGCTGAGGTTGTTGATCGATCTGATGAAAGATTGACTTCTGATAATAATTGCTTTTATCTTGACCCCCAGTTGATTCTTGGTTTTTACATTCCCGTTTAAAATGGCCTTTTCCTTTACAACGGAAACAGGTAACCTTTGACTTGTCAAAACCAAGTGGAGAAGTAGCCTTTCCTCGAAACTCGTCTCTGCCAGTAATCTGTTGAAATTTTTCAGCTCTCCTGCAGGAACTAGCCAAACACCTTTACATCCATCAGCTCAAGCTCTTCTGCATCAATTTGGTCGTACTCTTCTTTTGTGAGCATTGGATTACCAATTCTTCCAGCAATCAAACTTTCATACGACTCTAACATTGCTACAAGAGATGCCATGTGTTGCTTAGCCACTTCAGAAGATAGATTCTGACCATTCTGAATAGTTAAAGTAACATTGCACTGCAGATTACTCGGATTTTGCTGTTGAGGACTAGGTGTATTGCTGTTTGGATCAAAGCTTGAGAATGATGAAGTATATCCACCACTTTGAGTTATAGTACTTGCATTTGGACTTGTAGAATCATCAGCACTGAAAGCAGTACTAATCTTTGGACTTTGACTGGGAGTAGCCTCAAACTTGTTCCCTCTATAGTACAGACTGACATCTTGTTTCGCATTTGGATTCGTCATGATAGCTGTCTTTTGAATATCCAACTCCTGTTCTTCAATCATCTGGATAAACTGTGCCAAGTTCATACTCTTAGACTTCTTCATGAGTTTTACAACCGTCAGATATGCTCCCCACTTCTGTTGGGGTAAAGCCTCAGCTAACTTATCAACCCACTCATCATCTTCTTTCTGAATATCTAATCTTCCCATTTCTAGAACCAGATGATAGTATCTATCTATGGTTTGCTTCGTGGTTTCATGATCAAATGCAGTAAACATGTCAAACGACTTCTTCAATAAGGCCTTTTTGTTTTTGATCATATCAGCACTCCCTCTGAATTTCTGAATTAAAGCCTCCCAGATTGATCTAGCTGTTCAGTTATGTTGAAGTAAGACAAAGATGTCTTCTTTAATTGCTTGCTGTAAAATGCTGACCACCATCTTCTCACTTGTGTATTTCAACTTGTCAGCTTCTTTAAAGTCATTAAAACCCTTTTCCAAACTGCGTTCATTCTTTGGCCTCTCGTAGTCTTTTCACAAAGAACACCAAGCATCGAATCTGTAAGCTTGAACCCAGTTCTCAAACCGGTTTTTCCAACCCTGAAAATCCTCAATATACATCAACTTTGGTGGTTTCTGATGAGTACCCGTCTCATTCTCACTGTACACTGTTTCAGCAGCAGTCACAGGTGCAACCGGTGTCGCAAAAGCATTATAGAACTCTTCGGCCATGATTTGGTAGCACGTTTTTCAAAAACAGTCAATTTCGAGCGAAATAACAATTTGGGGCGAAATCAGAAAGCTAGGTTTGTCTCGAGCGAAATCAGATTATTTGTTTGACAAGAGCGAAATCAAGTTCTTGGTTTGACTGGAGCGAAATTAGATTCTTGAATTTGGAGCGAAATCTTCAAATTTGGAGTTTGGAGCGAAATCAGGTAAACCACTCAAGCGAAATCAGACATCCTCGAGCGAAATCAGGCACCCTTGAGCGAAATTAGACTATGTATTTACCAGCGAAATCAATTCACGAGCCCATTTTTGCTATTTTTAGGTTGAATTTTGACGTGAAACTTTCAAGGATTTGTTTATGTCCAATTTTAGACAGTCTGTGAAAATTTTGTCCGATTCTGAGTGTGAAATCTTCCTGAACAGATAAAAGAAGGTGTAGAAGACAGAAAATGATGCTGTTTTGGCAAGAACTCCTCGTCCTGAGCTCTAATACCACTTGTAGGATCGCGTGCTGACCCAAACGAGTCAATCGGAGGTGTTTTAATCCGTTTCAAGTGCGGAAAACAAGAAACGAACACGGAAAACAGTTCGTTACCGGAAACAAGACGTCTACAACCAATTTCCCTCAGCAGGTATTTATAGGGGAAGGGGTTCGCCCCTAATGACATGTAACCATTTGGAGCGAAATCAGCAATATGCTGATTTCGCTTGAAACTGCTTGGGGCGAAATCACAACCATATCTTGCTAGGAGTGAAATCAACATCCAATAACCCTAAGCTTTGACATTTTTCCGTACAACGTGCCGTAATCTAACAATACTAAACTAAGACTCGATACAAGACGAAGTCGACAGATGTATGCACCAACAGAAACACATGTGCCTACTTGTTACTTTCATGTTTTTTTCGTGTTTTCACATCATATACTTGCTATGTTCATTAGTACATTATTAGTACATGATTTCATTATGTTTTTGCTATGTATGTCCATTGTGTGCATACTTAGTACATCGTTTTACATGACATTTCATGCTATGTATGTTCATCATACTTAGTACATTGTTTTACATCACATCACATGCTATGTGTGTTCATTCAGTTCATACTTAGTACATTCACATCATATCACATGCTTACATTTTGGTATGACATTTGGTTTGTTTAAATGGGACAATATTCATTCATTAACATTGATCACGCCGTTCGTTAGTAGGTAGTGGTACCATAGGAATTGACAACTCCCGTTCCTGACATCCTGGGTATGTTTGGATGGAAGGAATGACCGAATTCGATATACATTTTCACATATAAACCTTTAAACTCGTTTAGGGGTTTATCTCCAAAGTCGCAAGGCTTGAATGTATGCATTGTGACAATTCGTACTTCAGAACCTATATTGTGTTTACTGTGACGTGTATGAACTCTATGTGACTATTTGATATGTTGATATTAGCGAATAAATGCTACATGTTATGTGATTGTATGTGAATATGTATACTTGTCACGCAAGCCTTTAGGGCCGCACACTTCATCTTTCGTTACATCTCTTTCTCGGCCCACACTATGCTTGACTCGAGACCAGGGGCAACCCGTGAAAGGGTTCGGCCCACTCTCTCTCTCTACGCATACGCATATACTTGGTGGGTGTAACTTCTCATTAGTTGCAAAACAAGGAAACACGCACAAACCCTAAACCTCTTTCTCTTTCTCTCTTGGAACTCAACGGCAACCCTCACACGGAGACTTTCTCTCGGTTCAATCCAACCCCTTCAATTCGGTTAGTGTTTTCATGATACGTGTTTGATTAATGTTGTTATGAATCCATGTTTTGATTAAATGATTATGGTTGCATGTATGATGAACAATAATGTACTACATGAATATGTTCTTGTGAATCGGATGTGTGTGATGATGATAATCGGTTACCATAGCTTGCTTTCGAATTGATTACATGATGAACTAGGACCGAATGCTTGTTAATCGGCTGTGATGTTATGATTTGTGGTATTAATTGGTTTATTGTACACATGACTTAGAGTTGCATGATAGTCTTTAAATTCATTAATCATATGATCCGAGATTATGTATCCCTTACGATATTGTCTTACTGTTCTTGGATTGATGATGTTTGCGGTGATATGAACATGTTTGAATGTTGAATGATTGTGATTTGATCTGATTGTGAAACTGCCAAAACTGTTAGCAATTGTTACGGAAATCATGAGCTGCAATTAAGGAAATCTGTTACACATGCATAGTCTCGACACGGGTTGCGAGTCGAGAACTCATAGTCTCGACTCGAGACCACGACGCCGACTCAAACAGCATGACCCGAGACCACGGTTGCGGGTCCGGTTGCGACTCGAGACCGTGTAGTCTCGACTAGTACATGATGACCCGAGACCTTCTTGGTTGCGACTCGAGATCTTGAGGCTAGCACAACTCGAGACCGCCCTGTCTCGACTCGAGATTTCTAGTCTCGACTTAAGACCATGAACACATGCACACTGTTTTGGACTTTGCACACTGTTACGAGCCCAACCATTTGGGCCGCATACTTGGACTTGTTTACGTGACTTTGTTGTTGATGAACTGCCTTAGTTATACGTGCATGCTATGATCGTTGCTTGTGTACAATACATGTAGAATATATGTGCACTACTTGAATACAAACCTGACTTGTATGGTAACCATGGTAGGACGTGGTTGACCACCTTATAGCTTAATTGAACTTTTCTGTGTATCTGCCGAGCAAAACCAAGGTGAGTTCACACCCTTACTAAGGCATGGGTTCCCAGGGTCGGGAATAGGTTTCTGGATGATTACTCGTACTTAAGTTATTATCGAGATTACGTACTATGGGCCTCGGGAGAGGGAGGCTATTGATAGATACTGCTAGACTAGTGATACCTGTACTTCTCTTCGCACACACGCCGGGGTTGGCTGCGATAATAGAACTAATCTTCACACACATGCCTAGAATGGCCGCGAACTATACATTAAACTTCGCACACATGCCAGGTGGGCTGCGATACAAATATACCTAGTCTAGAATATTTGGGAAACCCCCACTAAACTTCGCACACATGCCTAGAGGGCTGCGATACAAATGCATACGATACTTGGATTACTAAACGAACATACGATTTACAATACGATTACTATAACTGAACAAACCAACTGTGAACTCGCTCAACTAGTTGTTCACTCTCTGTTACATGCCTTGCAGGACCATAGGTATTCATGGAGCTTGCATGGGAGACACAGTTGTTGTGGACATGGATCGTGGATGTTTTGCTAAACCCCTATGACAGTTGAAAAACTTATTAATTACGTTGGATTTTATACTATGCTTCCGCTACTTAAACTACGTTATTTGAACACCATTCATATTGTGGGTTGATATACACTTACGTTTATTATTACTTATTATGTTCGATATGATTGGTGGCTTGATCCTGGTCACGTCACGCCTCCAAGAGGTGGTACTCCGCGGGTGGATTTTTGGGGGTGTGACAGATTGGTATCAGAGCCATTGGTTGTAGGGAACTCGGTTTTAATAAGGGAAAAACGTTTTTATTAAAACCAGACTATAACCAGAACAGTGCTCAATGATCCACGACGACGCCTCGCTCCACGTGAAAGACTCGACATTCTAGGTAATATGGTACATGTTATATTGCCTACTTGCTAGATTACATAGAACTTTGCTCGTAGTATGCTTAAGATACACATGACACTATTGCTTGAGAACACTTATGTGCTTACTCTTTTCTGTCATCGCACTTTTCGCGAACCTCTCTCACTATGTTACCTTTATTATAAAGATCATGTCTGGACGCGTTAACATGACTCAAGCCCAGTTGACGGCTCTCATTAACGAACAAGTTACTGCGGCACTTGCAGCCGCCCAAGCAGGAGGTATACCCTGCAGTTGTAACTCACACTAGGGTCTTTAGATCCTACACTTTTAGACCAACTCTTGTGTTTAACTTTGCCCTATTCGTACACAATAGGTCAACACGCACCGCAACCAGTTTGCACTTTCAAGAACTTCATGGACTATCGGGCAAGCACGTTTAGTGGCACAAAAGGAGCGGTTGGACTCCTCCATTGGTTCGAGAAGCTCGAGTCGGTGTTTGAGATGTGTGAATGCCCTGAGGCTCGCAGGGTGAAATACGCCACTGGTACTTTGGAAGGAATTGCGCTGACTTGGTGGAACGCGCAAGTTCAGATTTTAGGGTTGGTAGCTGCTAACGCCACCCCTTGGAACGATTTTAAGGAACTAATCAAGCGAGAATACTACACTCGTGATGACATCCACAAGTTGGAAGTGGAGCTTTATCACCTGAAGATGACAGGATCGGAAATCGAGGCTTATACGAAACGGTCGAACGAACTGGCCATCTTGTGTCCAACTATGGTGGACCCTCCAATCAAGCGCATTGAGTTGTATCTCAAGAGTCTAGCGCCAGAAATCCAGAGCCACGTGACATCGGCTAATCTCGACAACATCCAGGATATTCAGCGACTCGCTCATCGCCTCACGGATCAGGCAGTGGAACAAGACAGGCTGCCTAAGCGCATCAGTGCAACTACTACTGCTACCACTTCTGCTACTCCCGCTACCCCCAGTGACAACAAGCGGAAGTGGGATGGGGATTCCAGCAAGGGATCAGTTTTTGTTCAGTCTCAAGCACAGCAGCGCAAGACAAATGACTACCAGAATCCGAGTCAGCAGCCATCAGGCAGTCAGGGACAGGGTGGATATCGGGGAATTCACCCACTGTGTAACAGATGCAAGAGACACCACAGTGGTCAGTGCCGCAAGTGTCACACCCTGGCTTTGCGGAAGCGTGGTTAATTTGGTGTGACTTCTTAATACCATAGCTTAACCATAACAAGCTATATGAATTTAAAATCATGCAAAGTCATCCATTGAAAATAAAATTGTCAAACATTGTCTAAATGGGTAAACACCCAACAACCATTACTTGTCTTAAACAGTACAACCACTACCATAATGCAACATAAATAAACATGGTTCAGGGGCTATGGCTTGTCCAGGAAAGAGCCATAAGCCTTGAACCCGGATGACTCTGAGTCTAAATGCAGCGGGAAATCCTGCTAAACCGTGCCAGATCCTTAATTCCCTGAAATACATGTAAGTTGAAAAATCAACAATAATGTTGAGCGAGTTCATGCGAAAATGAGTAAATAAACCTTTATCTTTATCAAAAACCCTGGTATGTAGCAAATAAGGAAATAAAAGAGATCACCAATGGGTTGCAAGTCCACTGATATGTGTGAAGTGCAAGTAGGGATGACTCAAACCTAGCGGATTTATGCGTCGGGCACTAAGTCACCCCGAGGTCCGTTCAGCTGGACCTGGGGCTGGGCTCGCTACACCCAGATAGATCTACCGCTCCTGTCCCTCGGTCCTCAACGAGGATTAATGGCCTCAAGTTTCTGCCTACCCACTCACATGATCTAAGTAATAACCCTCCTTATGCTAACCATACCATGTATAACATATCCATAATCATTGTAACATGTATTTCACCCCCGCAGTTTATAAAACTGAAAACAGTTAAGAGAAAAGGGGGACATGAACTCACAGTGAACGCGTCACAAAATCAAGCAATCCAATATCCAAGTGCTGTGCAACGACCTACATGTGCTAATTCTATTAGACGGATGGCCGTGCTTTAGCTTCATAGATTATATTTTTGGGAAACAGTTAGACAACCGTTCCGTATATATGTTTGATACGCATTCTCCTTCCCAAGGATGGGGGATTTAAATACATGTGTATTTATATCATTTTATTAAGTCCCACTTAATATATTTTATTTCTTATTTCAAAATATATTTATTTTTCTCAAAAATAATATATTTCCTTTTTCTCATAATATTTTCCCAAAATAATATATTGACAACATACGCGCTTATGAATACTTCTGGATAAAGCGTAAGTTACGTTTTGGTGATTAAGTGGTAATGATAATTACCGTTGTAACTTATTTTCTTGACGTATAAGCGTTTGTATTATTTCGGGCTTGACAAGGTTAGTAAATATTATTTTTACTCTAAAAATAATATTTATACATTTTCACAAAATAATCATAAACAGTGAGGTGGCAAAATATATTTACCGAATATATACTTATCTCGTTTATTTTTGTAAAAATCCCACCTCCGATTATTTGTAAATAAAGTTGTGGCGAAATATATTTGAAAACATGTCAAAGTAGTCTAACACTTGTAAATAATTCTAAGTGTTAGATTTTTAGAAAATTTCGCCAGAGTTTCCCCTGTAACTGGAGGTGGCCACGCTTTCAAGCGTATCATTTTCTTTTACAAATCATCTCAACAATTTATCAAATCAACCGAATAAATCTTTAATACTTCAAATAGAAGATTAGTTAGTAAAATTGCATCGTTTTCTTGAACTTGTAGTTTTTACAAAAACTACGGTGTAGATCTCGTTACATTTAGTGGATCTATATATAACATAACTTAGTCTTGCAAAAACCTCGTTTTTGGAACAAATCACTTCTTACAACTTCCCGACAATTTTTGTAAACATTGTTATTTTGTCGGATCTTTTATTCTACAAGTGTTTCTACACTTGTAGTTTATAGAAATCGTATTTGTTAACACTTTATCCACTTTTATAAAAACATGATTTTCTCGACACCCGGTCCTACGAATATACCACTTGTACATACGTAGATCGGCTTGTTTTAAAAACTATTTTTCATGTTAAAACACTTTTATACAAGTTCATGTTTCTCGTATGGTGGAGTTTCACCTTTTAACCCTTGAACCGCTGGCATCTAGTGTATGCCAAAATTCGAGATCTTAACAAAGTCGGGTTAAACGATGATAAGAGCCACCATATCGTAGATCGGGTCATTTTAATCAACATGTTCAAATACTACGACATTTACACGCGTTTTGAGCTTTTATCCAACGATATACACGTTTTAGTAAACTTTAAAGTTCCATTAAGCGGGTTACCGACATTCAACCGACAAATATCCTTTTAACCACTTTAGACATGACCAAAAATGAGTTTTAAACGTTATACCTCTAGCTCGGGGCTAGGGAAGAAACGAGTCGAAAACTGCGTGGATAATAGCAAACGGTAGAGGTCCTTCGCGTTCCGTTTGTTCCGAGCTCCGTTGTACGTAACCACCGACACTTGTATGGACTTGGAATTGCAAGACTTGAACTCGAAAGCGGGTGGGTGGTGGTGATAGTGTTCGGCCGAGAGGGAGAGGGGAGAGGGAGAGAGAGAGTGAGTGAAGTGTGTGTGTGTTTGTGTGTGTAAGATGAGGATATTTATAGAAAAAGTCGTCTCGATCTTCGCGTAATCTAATATAAAATAATAAAGGACGTACTCTCCCGGTCCCACTAGTTGGCCGATTCCATTGAGTTGTAATGGTACTCGGTTCGTTTTCAATCGTTCAGTTATGGTTCAGTTTGGTTAAGTGCGTTAAGTGCGAGGTCTAACCCCGTTAGTTGCTTTAGTGCATTAAAAGCGGGTGTTAGGGTAATCAGGGACCCTAACTGGCTCAGAAAAGTACTAATATTAATTTTGGCAATATTTGTATGTTCCGGGTATTGTCCGGTTGTTCGGTCGGATAGTAATCCGTTAAAGTGCTTAAGATATCCGTTAAGCGTCATAAATAATATTTTTAGCGACACAATTTATTCTGCAAAGTGTCGGGAATAATTCCTCATATTTTGGCACTTTATTAATTAGCTAGAAGCTAGTGTGTTGATAAAAGTGCTGTGTTCCGTGCTTAAAGTATGTTTTAGGCACATCCAAATCTCTATATCTTATTCCTAGAGACGTAATCATACAACCCTTGTATCCCTACACACACTATGGGTGTAGTAAAATAATTCTGGCTCATTCAGGCCTTTAGAGGCAGTGTTTGCCTGATGCTGGCTATACCAGCATGTTCACTGTGTATCCGTTTAGTGCTACTGTGCTTTTTGTGCATCATGTTTGTCACTAAGGTTCAGTAAATAAGTAGTGTAGTGACAGGAATATCAAAGTATGATGCAGATATGTACAAGTACCAACAATCAAGTAGCAGTTTATCAGCAAACTCAGTAAAGCACAGTAATTAGGCAACAATTAATAATTAATTAAGTCGTACGGATACCTGGTTTTGAGAGGGTTGTCACATTCTCCCCCCGTTAAATAAATTTCGTCCCGAAATTTAGGTTCTGCTTGAAGAAGCAGGGTTCTTAGGAAACAGGTGGGGGTATTTCTCTTTCATTCGGTCTTCACGCTCCCAGGTGAATTCAGGACCATGTCTAGCATTCCAGCGAACTTTGACGAGCTTGACACTGCTCCGGCGGGTCTTGTTAACTTTCCAATCCGTGACCTCAACAGGTTCTTCAACGAAGTGGAGCGTGTCATCAATATGAATTTCGTCGGTAGGAATGGCAACGTTAACTTGAGTTGGACTCCTCGTTAGATTGGATACATGAAATGTATCGTGAACGTTATTCAGCTCGGCAGGTAGATCCAACTTGTATGCTACTGTTCCAATTTTCTCCAAAACCTTAAAAGGACCAATGTAGCGTGGATTCAACTTCCCACGCTTCCCAAAGCGTGCCACACCCTTCCAGGGTGATACTTTCAACAAAACCATATCCCCAACCTCAAACTCTTGAGGTTTCCTTTTCAGATCTGCATAGGTCTTCTGGCGATCACGAGCCGCGCTAATGCGATCTCGGATTTGTGCGATCTTATCTGTAGTTTCCTGAACTACATCGGGACCTACCAATTGTCTATCACCTGCGTCAGACCAACAGAGCGGCGACCTGCACTTGCGCCCATATAAAGCTTCGAATGGCGCGGCACCAATACTGGTGTGGTAGCTGTTGTTGTATGAAAACTCAACCAGGGGTAAATGCTTATCCCAGCTACCGCCTAAATCCATCACACATGCTCTCAGCATGTCTTCCAATGTCTGAATCGTCCGCTCACTTTGGCCGTCGGTCTGCGGGTGAAACGCGGTGCTCATATTCAGCTTCGAGCCAAAAGCTTCCTGGAAGGATTGCCATATCCTCGATACGAACCTTCCATCTCTATCAGAAATAATCGAGAGAGGTACTCCATGGCGAGTGACAATTTCTCTCATGTAAATCTCAGCCAGTTTGCTTGTATGATCCTTTTCGCGGATAGGCAAGAAGTGTGCTGACTTCGTCAAGCGATCCACTATCACCCAGATAGTGTCATGACCCTTAGGCGTTCTTGGCAGCTTCGTAACAAAATCCATGGATATTTCTTCCCACTTCCATTGGGGAATTTTTGGTTGCTGCAGAAGTCCCGAAGGCTTCTGGTATTCTGCCTTAACCTTAGCGCAAGTCAAACATTGGCTCACATAAATAGCAACATCGCCTTTCATCCTAGGCCACCAATAATAATCCTTAAGATCTTGGTACATCTTATCCGCTCCCGGGTGGATAGAGTACCGTGACTTGTGAGCTTCATCAAAAATAACCTCTCTTAAATCACCAAACAAAGGAACCCAAATCCTTTTCTCAAAACATAACGTTCCTTCCTTGTTTGGAACCAATATCTTCTCCATCCCACGGAGATATTCTTTCTCAAGGTTCTCCTCCTTGAGAGCTTCTTTTTGCGCTGCTCGAATGCGCGAGGAAAGATCGGTTTGGATAATCATTTCCATAGCCCTAACCCTTATGGGCTTGATTCTCTCCTTGCGACTTAGGGCATCGGCGACCACATTCGCCTTCCCCGGATGATACTTGATCTCGCAGTCGTAATCGTTCAACAACTCAACCCATCGCCTTTGCCTCATATTCAACTCCTTCTGGTTGAATATATGCTGGAGGCTTTTGTGATCTGTAAAGATCGTACACTTTGTCCCGTAAAGGTAGTGTCTCCAAATCTTCAAAGCAAAAACCACTGCGCCTAGCTCCAAATCATGCGTGGTATAGTTCTTTTCGTGCACCTTCAGTTGGCGTGATGCGTAGGCGATAACCTTTTGACGTTGCATCAACACACAACCCAATCCTTGACGCGATGCGTCGCAGTATACCACAAAATCGTCGGTACCTTCCGGTAGAGCTAAGATTGGCGCGTTGCAAAGCTTATCCTTCAACAACTGAAATGCTTCATCCTGTTTGATTCCCCAATCAAACTTTTTATCCTTTTGCGTGAGGAGCGTCAATGGCTGAGCGATCTTTGAAAAAATCCTCAATAAATCTTCGATAATAGCCAGCCAAACCCAAGAATTGCCGGATCTCGGTTGGCGTCTTTGGCGCTTCCCAATTCTTGATCGCCTCGATCTTGGTTGGATCCACATGAATTCCACTTTCATTCACCACGTGCCCAAGGAATTGCACGTCTCTCAGCCAAAACTCACACTTAGAGAACTTGGCGTACAACTGCTCCTTTTTCAGTAGCTCTAAAATAGCTCTGAGGTGTTGCTCGTGTTCTGCCTTCGTCTTTGAGTAGATCAAGATGTCGTCGATGAACACAATCACGAACTTATCCAGATACGGCTTACAAACTCGGTTCATCAAATCCATGAACACTGCAGGTGCGTTTGTTAAACCAAACGGCATGACAAGGAACTCGTAGTGCCCATAACGAGTTCTGAAGGCTGTCTTCGGGATACTTTCCTCCTGTATCCGAAGTTGATGATATCCAGATCGAAGATCGATCTTGGAGTAGAAACTTGAACCTTGAAGTTGGTCAAACAGATCATCAATCCTTGGCAAAGGATACCTATTCTTGATCGTCGGCTTGTTCAATTCTCTGTAGTCAATGCACATACGGAAACTACCATCCTTCTTCTTGACAAACAAAACTGGAGCTCCCCAAGGCGAGAAGCTTGGTCGAATAAAACCCTTATCCAACAACTCTTGAAGTTGCGTCGATAGCTCTTGCATCTCAGACGGGGCAAGTCTATAAGGTGCCTTAGCCACAGGCGCGGCGCCTGGAACTAAGTCGATGCGAAATTCTACTTGCCTCTGAGGCGGCAAGCCAGGCAAGTCTTCTGGAAAGACTTCCGGATACTCCCTTACGACAGGGATGTCTTCGATCTTCGGCTCAGCAGCCTTTTTATCCACAATGTGTGCTAGAAAAGCAACACACCCTTTCTTTAAACACTTCCTTGCTTTCAGACAGCTGATAATCCGCAACGGCGTCTCATGCTTCTCTCCATGAACAACAATGGTCTCACCATCATCGGTCGGAATACGAATAATCTTCTCGTGACAAACAATCTCTGCTTTGTTACTTGCTAACCAATCCATCCCTACTACCACGTCGAAGCTTCCCAACTGGACTGGTAGTAGATCGAGAGCAAACTCACGCTCTCCTAACTCGATTACGCAACCTCTAATCACTTCATTGGCTTCTACTAACTTCCCATTTGCTAGCTCGATCGACTAAGGAATATCTAGCTTACTAGCGGCTAAACCAAGCATGTTCTTAAATTCTAGCGATACGAAGCTATAATCGGCACCAGTATCAAACAAAACAGACGCATAGCGTTGGTTTACAGGGAACGTACCAGTAACAACATTGGGATCCTGGCGCGCTTCCCTGGCCTCCATGTTGAAAACTCTTCCACGAGCTTGGTTTAATTCCGGGCAGTTCCTCTTGAAGTGCCCTTGATCTCCACAATTAAAACATCCGGGCCTCTGCCCGTTTCCACCATTGTTCCCAGCTTGGTGGTTTCCCTGGTTTCGGTTCACGGTGCCTGCTTGGTTAGCACGGTTTCCATCTCCTCCCTGATTTCCTTGTGGGCGGTTCCCATTACCACCACGGGTATTTCTATTCCCATTTCCTCCTTGGCCTCCCCGGCCAGCATTAGCCCAACAGAAATCCTTCGTATGACCAGTCTTCCCACAAGACTCACAAACCCTTAGACTGCAGCGACCAGAGTGATGTTTTTGACATGAGTTGCACTTGGGCTGTGCACCCATGTATCCCCTGCTCTTCTTTCTACCACCAACTGAATCTTGAGCTGGTGCATTCGATTCTCCCTTCTTGACCACCGTCCCGGTGCTTTGCTTGAAACTCGAAAACTTCCGCTTATTACCACTAGATGACTCCACATGAGTCTCCTTTTTCTTGGGTTCAATCTCATCGAACTTGTTTAACCGAATCGCTTCTTCAGTGAGAGCCACACTGAGATCAATGGCCTCTGTGATGGTTGCGGGTTTGGAAGAAGTCACCATACTGATTATCTGAGGAGCCAATCCCCAGATGAAGCGCTCAACCCTCTTAAACTCGGGCGTAACCATATAAGGTACCACGTGAGACAGATCGTGGAATCTCTGGACATATTCCGCTATCTTCGACCCTTCCATCTTCAGGTGCCAAAACTCGGTCTCAAGCTTTTGAATCTCCGCGCGAGAGCAGTACTTCTTCCGCATAAGCTCTTTCAATTCGGCCCAAGACAGGGCGTAGGCGGCGGCTTCGCCTAGAGTTTGCACTTGAAGGTTCCACCAAGATAGGGCTCCATCTAGAAACAGCCCTGAAATGTAAGTGACCTGCTGGTCGATCGCACATTTGCTCATGCGGATGGTGGAATCAGTCTTCTCTGCCCAACGAACGAAGGCAACAGCACCGCCCGTGCCGTCGAAGTTTGTGGGCTTACAGTCCAGAAACTGCTTGAAGGTGCACCCTGCACATTCGTTTCAATATAGGAACTGTATTAGCAATTGCTACAGGAATCCAATTAGACCATGGTACGTCGTAAAGACTTAGGGTTACCATGAGGGGGATTCTGGTTGCCATTGCCGTTGGAGCTACTCCAGCTGGGTCCTCCCTGCGATGCAGCATACTGAGCAATCGCGGCAGCAATGATTCCTTGCAGTTCTTCTTGAGTCGTGGGCATCGGCTGCGGTTGACGTCTTGGTGCCATTTTCTAAAGATGCGTACGTTGATTAGGCCATAGAAATCATACGTATATAGTAATAGTAATAGCATATAACATCTCATGTTATCAATATATCACACACAACATCCCATGTCCAAATACAAAAATAATCAATCAAGTAAATCAGATATGATGAGAATGCGGCGATTGCATATATATCAAGACCATAAGCATAGTAAGTGTGTTAGTACATCCATCAATCACATAGGGGTTACATCACCCCTGTACAAAATACATCATATCAGTGTTACATACAATCAATACATCACATGTATCAACAAAAATCTGTGTAGTCAAATGGTCTTCAAAAGCTGTGCATAACAATCGCGGCTGTCTCACCCGTGTCTACCCTGGTAACGTCGATGAGCTCTAGACGGGTGGTGGTGGTGGAGGAGGATAGAAAGGATAATGCAAGCGGCGAAAAAGAAGCCAGTCCTCCTCTAAGGCCTGCTGGGTGCGGATCACGGATGCAATCTGCTGCTCTAGGATCGAAAGTCGAGCGGCAATGTCAGGAGGAAATGACCGAAATGGCTGAGCAGATGAGGATGACGGACCATGACATGAATAAGGAGGCATCTGAGCTCTCTCGAGCTCCTGCAAACGCTGAGAATGGGAATCATGCTGAAGAACAAATGACATCAGCAGGTCCTCTAGGGTATGCCCCATATGAGGTGGATCGACGGGTGGCATAACGGGTAGCGAAGACCAGAAGGAAGGCTCGCTGACAGTGCCAAAAGGCATAACGGAAAAAGATGAAGTGGATGCTGAAACAGGAGATATGACAGGTAAAGGCATCGGTACATGGCCTAATGGATGGGCGGAAGAGCCCTCTCCAGGCCCTGCTGGAGGTATGACTGAAGGAATCTGAAACGAGAACTCAGGATGGTGAGCATCAGTGTGGTGAGGAGGAAGCGGCGGAACATCCTCGTCAGCCGGTATCCAACCGTGCTGAGCCTCCTCGTCAGGGGGATCCATGTGCTCTGCAAACAGAGCATGCTCGGGCTCAATAGGTAAGGGATCAACAGGAGCTAAAGCAGGATCAACGTGAGCAACAACAGGATCAATATGATCGACATGAGGGTCAACTGGGACGTCAGCGATCGGAGGGTCAACAAGAGGATCAGCAACATGGTCAGCATCTAACAAAGGAATATCATCAACAGGAAAATCGCCAAGTGGCTGACCCGCCAAAATAGGATCAACAGGAACATCAGCATGCGCCAAACCATGCTCATGTGCGGGATCGAAAGCAGCGGCCTGCTCTGGAGCTACTGCAGGCTCGGGATCGACAAACGCCATATCGAAGTCAAAGTCCGGATCGATAGGATCGAAAGGGTTGGCAGGGTCAACGGGGTCCTCTACAGGCTGGTCCATGTGAACGAACTCAATATCACGGTCTGGATCGAATCCAGGGGGAAATACAGGGTCAGAATCCTCGATATCGTCATGCTCAAAAACAAAGCTCGGCATAGGGGCGGCAGATGACGCCTGGTCAGGATCCGAGTCATGAACGAAAAGCTGCGTGCTCGCCACATGTGATGGAGCAGATGCCACAGACTCAAAGGAGTCTGGGGCTGGAGAATGAACAGGCGAGTCTCCGACAGGAGCACCGGCGATCATCAAAAGACCGCCAGCGGGCAAAAGAGCTGGGTCAGGAACCTCGTCCTCGTATAGCTCATCATCGAAAAGATCAATATCGCCACCAGCCTCGGCATCAAGCATAAGCTCATAAGCTGGGTAGGATGCAAGAGGAATCGGGGCGGGAATCACAGCGAGAGGAAGATCCGCAGCAGGACCACCAACGATGGGCTCATCGACGCCGTCAGGTAGTGCGAACGGCTGAAAGTCGTCGTCGTCTGTACTGGTATAATCCGAGGTGTGCACCTCGTGCTCTGATGACATAATCTCGTCTGACTCCATGGGTCGGGGTCCAGTAGTGTCCGAGTCTCCAGTATCTGAGGTGTCCATGAGTCTGTAATACAATCATAAGTATGTACAAATATCAGTAAATCAGGTAATCACACAAGTTACCACATAATAATCACATATTCCTCCTAGTCCCACTAGCCTCCCAGCCTCCCAGACTGTTCTTCCTAGTCCCACTAGCCAACTTTTCCCAGCCTCCCAGACTGACTCCCTAGTCCCACTAGACAACTACCTCGATCCGTTAGATCGAGCCTCGGCCTCCCAGACCGAGCCTCAGTCTCTCAGACCGAGCCTCAGCCTCCCAGACTGAGCCTAAAAATAATAAAATATGCTCAACATTTGTTTAAAAAAAAAGTTTTGGATCTGGACTTAAATGGTATGCAGAAAAACATTTTCGTGAGAGCCCTAGTGATCATAGTCTAGACTCAAAATGAACCCTAGTTCGCTATGAACCTGGCTCTGATACCAAGCTGTCACACCCTGGCTTTGCGGAAGCGTGGTTAATTTGGTGTGACTTCTTAATACCATAGCTTAACCATAACAAGCTATATGAATTTAAAATCATGCAAAGTCATCCATTGAAAATAAAATTGTCAAACATTGTCTAAATGGGTAAACACCCAACAACCATTACTTGTCTTAAACAGTACAACCACTACCATAATGCAACATAAATAAACATGGTTCAGGGGCTATGGCTTGTCCAGGAAAGAGCCATAAGCCTTGAACCCGGATGACTCTGAGTCTAAATGCAGCGGGAAATCCTGCTAAACCGTGCCAGATCCTTAATTCCCTGAAATACATGTAAGTTGAAAAATCAACAATAATGTTGAGCGAGTTCATGCGAAAATGAGTAAATAAACCTTTATCTTTATCAAAAACCCTGGTATGTAGCAAATAAGGAAATAAAAGAGATCACCAATGGGTTGCAAGTCCACTGATATGTGTGAAGTGCAAGTAGGGATGACTCAAACCTAGCGGATTTATGCGTCGGGCACTAAGTCACCCCGAGGTCCGTTCAGCTGGACCTGGGGCTGGGCTCGCTACACCCAGATAGATCTACCGCTCCTGTCCCTCGGTCCTCAACGAGGATTAATGGCCTCAAGTTTCTGCCTACCCACTCACATGATCTAAGTAATAACCCTCCTTATGCTAACCATACCATGTATAACATATCCATAATCATTGTAACATGTATTTCACCCCCGCAGTTTATAAAACTGAAAACAGTTAAGAGAAAAGGGGGACATGAACTCACAGTGAACGCGTCACAAAATCAAGCAATCCAATATCCAAGTGCTGTGCAACGACCTACATGTGCTAATTCTATTAGACGGATGGCCGTGCTTTAGCTTCATAGATTATATTTTTGGGAAACAGTTAGACAACCGTTCCGTATATATGTTTGATACGCATTCTCCTTCCCAAGGATGGGGGATTTAAATACATGTGTATTTATATCATTTTATTAAGTCCCACTTAATATATTTTATTTCTTATTTCAAAATATATTTATTTTTCTCAAAAATAATATATTTCCTTTTTCTCATAATATTTTCCCAAAATAATATATTGACAACATACGCGCTTATGAATACTTCTGGATAAAGCGTAAGTTACGTTTTGGTGATTAAGTGGTAATGATAATTACCGTTGTAACTTATTTTCTTGACGTATAAGCGTTTGTATTATTTCGGGCTTGACAAGGTTAGTAAATATTATTTTTACTCTAAAAATAATATTTATACATTTTCACAAAATAATCATAAACAGTGAGGTGGCAAAATATATTTACCGAATATATACTTATCTCGTTTATTTTTGTAAAAATCCCACCTCCGATTATTTGTAAATAAAGTTGTGGCGAAATATATTTGAAAACATGTCAAAGTAGTCTAACACTTGTAAATAATTCTAAGTGTTAGATTTTTAGAAAATTTCGCCAGAGTTTCCCCTGTAACTGGAGGTGGCCACGCTTTCAAGCGTATCATTTTCTTTTACAAATCATCTCAACAATTTATCAAATCAACCGAATAAATCTTTAATACTTCAAATAGAAGATTAGTTAGTAAAATTGCATCGTTTTCTTGAACTTGTAGTTTTTACAAAAACTACGGTGTAGATCTCGTTACATTTAGTGGATCTATATATAACATAACTTAGTCTTGCAAAAACCTCGTTTTTGGAACAAATCACTTCTTACAACTTCCCGACAATTTTTGTAAACATTGTTATTTTGTCGGATCTTTTATTCTACAAGTGTTTCTACACTTGTAGTTTATAGAAATCGTATTTGTTAACACTTTATCCACTTTTATAAAAACATGATTTTCTCGACACCCGGTCCTACGAATATACCACTTGTACATACGTAGATCGGCTTGTTTTAAAAACTATTTTTCATGTTAAAACACTTTTATACAAGTTCATGTTTCTCGTATGGTGGAGTTTCACCTTTTAACCCTTGAACCGCTGGCATCTAGTGTATGCCAAAATTCGAGATCTTAACAAAGTCGGGTTAAACGATGATAAGAGCCACCATATCGTAGATCGGGTCATTTTAATCAACATGTTCAAATACTACGACATTTACACGCGTTTTGAGCTTTTATCCAACGATATACACGTTTTAGTAAACTTTAAAGTTCCATTAAGCGGGTTACCGACATTCAACCGACAAATATCCTTTTAACCACTTTAGACATGACCAAAAATGAGTTTTAAACGTTATACCTCTAGCTCGGGGCTAGGGAAGAAACGAGTCGAAAACTGCGTGGATAATAGCAAACGGTAGAGGTCCTTCGCGTTCCGTTTGTTCCGAGCTCCGTTGTACGTAACCACCGACACTTGTATGGACTTGGAATTGCAAGACTTGAACTCGAAAGCGGGTGGGTGGTGGTGATAGTGTTCGGCCGAGAGGGAGAGGGGAGAGGGAGAGAGAGAGTGAGTGAAGTGTGTGTGTGTTTGTGTGTGTAAGATGAGGATATTTATAGAAAAAGTCGTCTCGATCTTCGCGTAATCTAATATAAAATAATAAAGGACGTACTCTCCCGGTCCCACTAGTTGGCCGATTCCATTGAGTTGTAATGGTACTCGGTTCGTTTTCAATCGTTCAGTTATGGTTCAGTTTGGTTAAGTGCGTTAAGTGCGAGGTCTAACCCCGTTAGTTGCTTTAGTGCATTAAAAGCGGGTGTTAGGGTAATCAGGGACCCTAACTGGCTCAGAAAAGTACTAATATTAATTTTGGCAATATTTGTATGTTCCGGGTATTGTCCGGTTGTTCGGTCGGATAGTAATCCGTTAAAGTGCTTAAGATATCCGTTAAGCGTCATAAATAATATTTTTAGCGACACAATTTATTCTGCAAAGTGTCGGGAATAATTCCTCATATTTTGGCACTTTATTAATTAGCTAGAAGCTAGTGTGTTGATAAAAGTGCTGTGTTCCGTGCTTAAAGTATGTTTTAGGCACATCCAAATCTCTATATCTTATTCCTAGAGACGTAATCATACAACCCTTGTATCCCTACACACACTATGGGTGTAGTAAAATAATTCTGGCTCATTCAGGCCTTTAGAGGCAGTGTTTGCCTGATGCTGGCTATACCAGCATGTTCACTGTGTATCCGTTTAGTGCTACTGTGCTTTTTGTGCATCATGTTTGTCACTAAGGTTCAGTAAATAAGTAGTGTAGTGACAGGAATATCAAAGTATGATGCAGATATGTACAAGTACCAACAATCAAGTAGCAGTTTATCAGCAAACTCAGTAAAGCACAGTAATTAGGCAACAATTAATAATTAATTAAGTCGTACGGATACCTGGTTTTGAGAGGGTTGTCACAGCAAGGGCCGCTGTCAGAGATGTCTCAAGATAGGGCACGAAGCTAAGGATTTCAGGAGCTCACGACCTGCGAATCAGAACCAACAACAACCACCAGCGCCTCAAAACCACCAGCAGCAGCAACAACGAGGCAACATGGATGCTTCCAGTGTGGGGCTTAAGGCCATTTCAAGCGGGATTGCCCCCAGTTAAACCAGAATCGCAACAACAACAACAATCAGGGGAATGGTAACAACAACGATGGAAACAATAATGGCAACGAAGCTAGGGGACGCGCTTTCGTACTGGGGTAGGGAGAAGCAAGGAATGATCCCAACGTAGTCATGGGTAAGTTTCTTCTCGACGACTTTTACGTTACTGTTTTGTTTGATTCGGGTGCGTATACAAGTTATATGTCTTTGAAAGTTAACCAAATGTTAAAACGTACGCCCACACTTTTGAACACCAAGCATGTCGTAGAGTTAGCTAATGGTAAGAGTCTAGAGGCCACGCACATAGTTCAGGGTTGTAATCTTATCCTCGCGGGTCAGACTTTCTCCATCGATCTTATTCCCATAGTTTTGGGTAGTTTCGACATCGTCATCGGTATGGACTGGTTATCTCAACATCACGTAGAGATCTTGTGCAAAAAGAGAAGATTGTTCGTATCCCTCGTTCCGGCTAGGGACCTCTCGAAGTTCAAGGCGACAAGAGTGGTGCCGTGGTAGGCACCATCTCCTTTCTAAAGGCCCAGAAGTGTTTGCGTAAGGGCCACACTGCCATTTTGGCACTTATTACCGATGCATCAGCAAAGGAAAAGAAATTGGAGGACATTCCAACAGTTCACGACTTTTCTCAAGTGTTTCCGGAGGAATTACCTGGTCTACCGCCTCATCGCCAGGTCGAGTTTCAAATCGAGCTAGCTCCTGGAGCAGCACCCATAGCTCGTGCACCGTATCGATTAGCTCCATCAGAGTTGGAAGAACTCTCTGCGCAGCTACAGGAACTCTTGGATAAGGGATTTATCCGACCTAGCTCTTCGCCTTGGGGAGCTCCAGTACTATTTGTGAAGAAGAAAGATGGAACTTTCAGGATGTGCATTGACTACCGTGAACTGAACAAGGTGACGGTGAAGAACCGTTATCCTCTTCCTTGTATAGACGACTTATTCGACCAGTTGCAAGGGTCAAGCTGCTACTCCAAGATAGACTTGAGGTCAGGTTACCATCAGCTGAGAGTCCGGAATGAGGACGTCTCCAAAACCGCATTCAGAACTCGCTACGGCCATTACGAGTTTCTAGTCATGCCATTCGGGTTAACGAACGCACCGGCAGTTTTTATGGACCTTATGAACAGGGTGTGCAAACCCTATCTAGACAAGTTTGTGATTATATTCATCGACGACATCCTGATCTACTCCAAGAGTTAGGAGGAACACGAGCAGCACTTACGGCTTATCTTGGAACTTCTTCGAAAGGAACAACTGTACGCCAAGTTTTCAAAATGCGGCTTCTGGCTTCGTGAAGTCCATTTTCTAGGCCATGTGGTAAACAAGGATGGGATCCATGTCAATCCATCCAAGGTAGATTCGATCAGGAACTGGCCTGCACTGCGTACACCAACGGAAATACGCCAATTCTTGGGTTTGGCGGGGTATTACAGACGATTCATTAAAGACTTCTCAAAGATTGCTTAGCCACTTACGCTACTGACACATAAGGGTGTCACCTATCGTTGGGGTAATACTCAGGAAACCGCTTTTCAGCACTTAAAGGATAGACTTTGCGGTGCGCCTATCCTCTCATTGCCAGAGGGCACGGACGACTTCGTGGTTTATTGTGATGCATCCATTCAGGGTCTTGGATGTGTGTTAATGCAGCGCGACAAGGTCATTGGTTACGCTTCGCGCCAACTCAAGGTTCACGAACGGAACTACACGATTCACGATTTAGAGCTGGGAGTTGTTGTTTTCACGCTTAAGATATGGCGACACTACCTGTACGGTACCAAGTGCACTATCTACACCGATCACAGGAGTCTCGAGCATATCTTCAAACAGAAGGAATTGAACATGCGTCAACGTCGATGGGTGGAACTACTTAACGATTACGAATGCGCCATCAAGTACCATCCAGGCAAAGCCAATGTTGTGGCTGACGCTCTCAGTCGAAAGGACACTCTACCTAGACGCGTGCGAGCACTACAGCTTACTATTCAATCCAGTCTTCCTGCACAGATACGAGATGCTCAGGTAGAAGCATTGAAACCAGAAAACGTAAGGGCTGAAGCCTTGCGCGGCTCAAGGCAACGACTAGAATGGAAGGAAGACGGTGCCTACTATGTAACGGGACGTATTTGGGTCCCACTATATGGCGGTTTACGAGAACTTGTGATGGATGAAGCACACAAGTCTCGCTACTCGATACATCCTGGTTCAGATAAGATGTACCACGATATCAGGACGACGTATTGGTGGCCTAGTATGAAGGCCCACATTGCAACTTATGTCGGCAAATGCTTGACCTGTGCGAGGGTCAAGGTGGAATATCAGAAACCGTCAGGCCTACTTCAGCAACCCAAGACACCACAGTGGAAATGGGAGGAAATTTCCATGGATTTTGTTACTGGCCTGCCTAGATCCCAGCGTGGGAACGATACCATTTGGGTGATCGTGGATCGACTCACAAAGTCTGCATACTTCCTAGCTTGGACACATATCATGTGCTTGAGACCTTTCGAAGGAGTTTCACCATAAACATACAATATATCGCCGTTAGCGAGCGCGAATCGAATCATCTTATCAAAGCACACAACTTCAGCATGATTTTCACGAAGAAAGTCCATGCCTACTATGATGTCAAAACTTCCGAGCTGCATCGGAATAAGGTCGATCGGAAAGATGTGATTGTTGAGTTCTAGAGTACAATCACGAAGAGCAGAATTAACAGCGATGGTTCTTCCAGTGGCGACTTCGACATCGAATGTTGAGGAGAGATGGGAGCTCTTGCGATTTAGGATCTTTTCGAACTCAAACGACAAAAAGCAGTTATCGGCTCCAGTATCAAATAAACACGAAGCATAGGCACCATTCACAAGAAACGTACCATTAACCACGTTGTTGTCGGCTTGTGCTTGGCGCGCATTGATGTTGAACGTTCTGGCACGGGCGGCTTGTTGCTGTTGCTGTTGAGGCTGTTGCTGCTGCTGTTGGTGAGGCTGCTGCTGCTGGGGCTCTTATGTCACAACCCTATTTGGGCACATGTTCGCAAAGTGGTTAGGATCACCACATGCGAAGCAGACTCGGGCGTTGACCGCGGGTGCCTGAGCCGCATATTGGCCTTGAGGGGCTGGGAGCAGAGCTTAATGAGCAGTGGCTTGAGCTGGTGGTTGGCAGGGACCAGTACGTCAGTTTGCAGTAAAGTGGTCGTACATATTGCAATGCGCGTAAGAACGGCAGGCGAGACCCACCAGGTGATGATAGGAGCATGTCAGGCAGGCAGGGTGGGGACCAGTATATGCACGCTTTGCGGACGGTGCATAGGTGATTGGAGCTGGAGCTGATCGGTGTTGTTGTTGCTGAGCTGGTACCGCTTGAAGTGGAGCAGCGGTAGTGATAGCACAGTTCTTATTGCTGGAGCTGTTGTTGTTGTTCTTCCTCTTGCGACGAGAGGACTTTGATGACTGCGATACGGTGGCGGTGGTGTCGGTAGTTGGTGCGGCGGTGGCTTGGTGCAGGTTCTTCGAAGTTTCATCCAAAAAACCAGCTTTTACTCGCTTGTCGTTGATTTCAGCGGCAAGCAAGTAAGTTTCTTTGATTGTTGCTGGCTTGGAAGCTTGCACAAAGTTGGCAACACAATCCGGCAGAGCGCGGATATACTTCTTAATCGTCATGTCGGTCGTCTTCACCTGATCGGGACAGATAATGCTGAGCTGCTTGAAGCGAGCAGTCAGGGCAGCGTTGTCACCTTCCTTCTGCTGAATGTGCCAGAACTCGTCCTCCAGCTTTTGGCGCTCATGGGGAGGGCAGTACTCTTCGAGCATCACGTTCTTCAACTCGTCCCATGACAGACCATAGGCTGCATCATTTCCGCGCTTGTTCCTTTCGGCCGTCCACCAGTCTAGGGCGTGGGACTGGAAGACGCCGGTCGCGTTCAGTGTGCAGAGATTATCAAGACATCCGCTCTGTCGCAGGGTGACTTCGATCGAGTCAAACCATTGAAATAAAGCTGTAGGGCCTTCTTCGCCGGTGAACTCTTTCGGTCTGCATCCCTTGAACTGTTTGAAGGTGAAAGCAGCTTTGGGAGTAACCTTGGGAGCTTCGGTTCTGGATTCCTCCGATGATTTGCTCATGTTCTTGTATAGTTCACTCACGATCTGAGGAACAGTCTTAGCCACTTGCTTAGCGATCATGGCAGCGAGGCATTTGTCTCTCTATTCTTGACGAGAAAGTCGTGGGTGACGGGGTCCTGATGACGACATCGTCTGCAGCAGACATCGCCATAGGGCTCAATTACAATAAAATCTAATCTCACCTCACACGTCTAATACTATCACAGCTCAGGAACACGTTTTCGTAACACATAAACACATAGACACATAACCACGTATTCACATAAGCACAGAAGCACATAAGCACGTACGGCATAGAAACACAGAAGCATATAAGCACGTAATTTGCCTAGAAGAACACAGAGGCAGTCAGAATACAGAAACCTATCATTCACAGTCCGCGAGCGTTCGAAAGTAGCGATGGCGAATAATATAGCGACTAGTATAGCATAAGCGAATAATGATAACAACTACACGACGTATGGTCGTTCTACGAATGGTAGTGATTTGTTAACGTTTTGAGATAGAGGTGTAGTGCGGGTCGAGTGTGTCGATCAAAGCGAAGGGCGAAAAACGAATAATTCACCAAAAATCGTAACATATAAACAGGTAAAATCACATAAAACACATAAATCCATATAAAATAGCAAACATCAGAGTCGGCAGTAGCGATCTCAGAATCGAAACACATAAAATCGAGAAATAGATTGTCTGCGGCTAGATAGACATCGACTAACCAAGGTGGTTTGACTATTCACAAGGACCTTTTGTACGCACTTTGGCTTTCAGGACTGTGCTCTCGCCTCAATTCTGGGCGATCGGCACGCATCCTTTCAGTTACAGTGCGTCTTCAAGTCGTTGGAGTCCGTCGAGACTTTGGTGAGAGTTTTGTAAAACAAAAATTAGGGCGGAATAAGTCGTCAAGGTTCGGGTTTCACCCCTAACTTGACAACTTTGCTCTTGTTTTGATAAAATAGAGACGGAAGCTTGCGTTAAATTATGGATTTCACTCCTGATTCAACGCAAAGTCTCGTGTTTATAGATAAAAATGCGGGGCAAACAAGCAATTTATGTCACACCCCCAAAAATCCACCTGCGGAGTATCACCGCTTGGGAGCGTGACTGACCAGGATCAAGCCACCAATCATACAGAACATTGTATAAAGTAAAAGTAATCACATTATAATCCAAACCATTTCCATATGAAAGGTGTTTCCAAAACATAAGTAAGTTAACATTGTTTAGCGGAAGCGTATTATTGTAAAACCCATAGCAAATAAGTATCAGACATCAAAAGTGTTTAACAAGGTGATCATGATCCAAGCCCCACAACGACCAGCTCCTCCGTGTGCAAGCTCCAAGTACCTAACGATCTGCAAGGCATGTAACAGAATGATCAACAAACTAGTTGAGCGAGTTCACAGTAAATAAGTACGTAACAGTAAGTACAGGTTGGCTCTACTGGGCCGATAGTAAGTTATATAGGTGGGGGCTTCCCATGTTATGTGACCACTAGACTATTCGTATTATCCCTGTTCTTCGTCCGAGAACAGTAGCGCGTATGAGGTGTGCGTAGCACGTATCCTTTGCATCGAGGATAGTAATTAGTATATGACCACGTAGGTGTTATCCCAACCTACGGAAGAAGTAAGTAATGCGTACACGTAGGTTTTACGTGCGTGCCTGACATCCGAGGCAGTAATGGCATATGACCACGTAGGTGTTATCCAACCTACGGAACCACGTAGGTGTTATCCCAACCTACGGAATTAGTATATGACCACGTAGGTGTTATCCCAACCTACGGAACCGTCCTGACATCCGAGGACTATGATAGGTGATAGTCTAGGAAAAGCGTTTGTACGTTTATGTCAATTGAAACCTTTAACCCATTCCCACGACCCGGGAATCCCATGCCTTAGTAGGAGTGTGAACTCACCTTGGTTTGCTCGGTATGCTAGGTTATGCACTCACAAGTGATTAATCACGTCCTAGTGTATGCACGTATAACAAATCAGTTCATGTTCAAAATGATACGCATGCAATTAATTGTTCACATTGCAGTCAGTTTGCATATCAGCACGGCACGTAGTATTGCACGTTCATCACTAAGCATGGCATGTCAATTAAATCAACGTATGTTCCACTGTTCAAACATTATTCAAAACCCTAGTATCCTTCGACTCATACTATCATCTTTCGAAAACAAGTGTCACAATGATCCTTCGGGCCGAATGTCATGTTTCGGACCATGACATCTTTCGGTCCTAACTATCCTTCGGTCCAACTATCTGTCGGTCAACCAGTATCCTTCGGTCAACTATCTGTCGGTCAACCAGTATCCTTCGGTCAACTATGGTTCGATCAGATTATGGTTCGGTCAAACTACCATGGTTCGGGCCATTGCTATCTTTCGGTCATGGCAGTTACGTTTTATCCATTAACACAATTTCACTAATCAGTTATTGTCAACAGGATCAAACAAGCATAATCACAAGGTTTCACTCAAGAACCCTAATTTGATTAACAAGCATAACACTTTATCCTATACGATTCCGTTTTCAAGAACAGTGAACAATAACAATCCGTAGTGTATACATCACAACCAATCCACAAGCCTTATCATTAACCCTAATCACAACAGATCCAATTTGCATACAAAACCGATGAACATCCAAATCCTACCAATATGCACAACCGATTAACATACAACCCTAGTATCTTTCAAAACATCCATACTAACCGATCATAAAAACACATATTGCAAAACGATCAGGCAATTATAACATTCATATCCCATTAACATACATAATCGATTAGCATACAAGTCCGATCAACAACATATTGTAAGGCGATCGATAAATCATGAAAGCATATACATTAAACACTAACCGATATTGAAAACAGGGAATTGATCAGCAAGAAGTCTCCGTAAGTTTGTGGTTGCCGTCACAAGTAAAGATGCTCTAGGGTTTTTAGAAAAATAACCACTGATTTCATGCATTCCCATATATACGTATCACAGTAATGGGCCAAGCCCATTGGAAAGACTGGGCCGAAACATATCGAAGGATATGTTTCGTGCTCGAAGGATATGTTTCGTGCTCGAAGGATATGTTTCGTGCTCGAAGGTTATCCTTCGTGGTCCTTCGAATCCTTCGAACTACATGTCATCCTTCGAGGGCTAGGTTAAAGTTAATATTATAATAATAACAATTCTAATATTATTTTCTATCACCACAAATAGTAACATATAGGCAAACAACTCGTATAATTCAAGTCCACAATCCAACAACTAAACAGTCAAAGTCAAAGTCAACGCGCAATAAATGCGAAAGTGAAAGTCAAACACTCGAGTTGTCACATTATCCCCAACTTAAAAGAAATTTCGTCCCGAAATTTAGTACGCACTTACTGAGGAAGCTAAGTATCGTTCACTGGTTTTCCTGGGGTGTCACATCATCCCCCCGTTGATTTGGAATTTCGTCCCGAAATTCAGTAGTAGTAGCTTCAGCCTCAGAAGTGGATGCATTGGTTTCGAATAGCTGGGGGTACTTTTCTTTCATCTGGTCTTCGCGTTCCCATGTATACTCCGGGCCACGCTGGGAGTTCCAACGAACTCGAACAAGAGGGATTCTCTTGTGTTTGAGGACCTTAGCATCCCGGTCCGTGATTTCAACTGGTTCCTCGACGAACTACAACCGCTCGTCGATAGTCAGTTCCTTAAAGGAACTATGAGGGTCTTATCTGACAGACACTTCTTCAGATTCGACACGTGAAATACATAGTGAACTGCACCGAGTTCAGTTGGTAGGTTCAGTCTGTAGGCTACTGGGCCTATTCCTTCAGTGATTTCAAATGGTCCAACATACCGTGGATTGAGTTTGCCTCGTTTACTAATTCGAACCACACCCTTCTAGGGTGAGACTTTCAATAAAACCCGGTCCCCGACCTGAAATTCCAAGGCTTGCTACGCTTGCCCGCGTAGGCCTTCTGACGGTCGCGTGCTGCCGTCATGCGTTGTCGTATCTGTGCAATCTTTTCTATAGCGTCCACTACAATCTCTGGACCCGTAATTCGACTATCCCCCACCTCTGCCCAACAGAGAGGTGACCGGCATTTACGTCCGTAGAATGCCTCGAATGGAGCGGCTTGAATGCTGGTGTGATAACTGTTATTGTACGAAAACTCCACTAAAGGGAGGTGTTTTTCCCAGCCGTTGCCGAAATCAATAACACACGCTCGAAGCATGTCTTGAATAGTTCGCTCAGACTGCCCATCCGTCTGAGGGTGATATGCTGTGCTCATGTCTAAACGTGAGCCAAACGCTTTGTGCATCGCATGCCGTAGTTCTGACGTGAATCGTGCATCCCGATCCGAAATAATAGAAATGGGCACCCCGTGCCTCGAAACAACTTCCTTGAGGTAGATATCTGCGAGAGTGGAGAACTTATCCGTTTCCTTAATAGCCAGGAAGTGTGCAGACTTGGTGAGTCGATCCACGATCACCCATATTGTGTCGTTCCCACGCTGAGATCTCGGTAGGCCTGTAACAAAGTCCATGGAAATTTCTTCCCATTTCCACTGTGGTATCGTAGGCTGTTGAAGTAGGCCAGCTGGTTACTGATATTCGACCTTGACTCTCGCACAGGTCAAGCATTTTCCAACGTACGTAGCAATGTGGGCCTTCATACTAGGCCACCAATATGTAGTGCTGATGTCGTGGTACATTTTATCCGACCCTGGATGTACCGAGTAGCGAGACTTGTGTGCTTCGTCCATTACGAGTTCGCGTAAACCGCCATAGAGAGGGACCCAAATCCGGCCCGTGACATAGTAGGCGCCGTCCGCCTTTTGTTCCATTTGTTGTCGTGAGCCGCGTAAGGCTTCAGCCTTGACGTTTTCGGGCTTCAGGGCTTCTGTCTGAGCAGCTCGTATCGGAGCAGGAAGGCTAGACTGAATCGTAAGCTGTAGCGCTCGCACGCGCCGTGGTAAAGTGTCCTTTCGACTAAGGGCATCCGCCACAACATTGGCTTTGCCTGGATGATACTTGATAGCGCATTCGTAATCGTTAAGTAACTCGACCCATCGTCGTTGACGCATATTCAAATCCTTCTGCTTAAGGATATGCTCGAGACTCCTGTGATCGGTGTAAATCGTGCACCTGGTACCGTACAGGTAGTGTCGCCATATCTTAAGCGCGAAAACAACAGCTCCCAGCTCTAAATCGTGCGTCGTGTAGTTCCGTTCATGAACCTTGAGTTGCCGAGAGGCGTAAGCAATAACTTTATCCCGTTGCATCAATACACAACCAAGCCCTTGTATCGATGCGTCACAATAAACCACGAAGTCATCCGTGCCCTCCGGCAATGAGAGGATAGGTGCATTGCAAAGTCTATCCTTTAGGTGCTGAAAAGCAGTCTCCTGGGGCTCTCCCCAGCGATAGGTAACACCCTTCTGTGTCAGTAGCGTAAGTGGTTGCGCGATCTTTGAAAAGTCTCTAATAAACCGTCTGTAGTAACCTGCCAGACCCAAGAATTGACGTATTTCTGTCGGTGTACGCGGTGCAGGCCAGTTTCGGATCGAATCTACCTTGGATGGATCGACATGAATCCCATCCTTGTTTACCACATGGCCTAAGAAGTGGACTTCACGAAGCCAGAAGTCGCATTTTGAAAACTTTGCGTACAGTTGCTCTTTTCGAAGAAGTTCCAAGATCAGGCGTAAGTGCTGCTCGTGTTCCTCCTGACTCTTGGAGTAAATCAAAATGTCGTCGATGAAAACGATAACAAACTTATCAAGATACGGTTTGCACACCCTGTTCATGAGATCCATGAAGACTGCTGGCGCGTTCGTAAGCCCGAATGGCATGACAAGAAACTCGTAATGACCGTAGCGAGTTCTGAAAGCAGTTTTGGAGACGTCCTCATCCCGGACTCTCAGCTGATGATACCCTGACCTCAAATCGATCTTGGAATAGTAACACGACCCTTGCAACTGGTCGAATAAGTCATCTATGCGTGGAAGAGGATAACGGTTCTTCACCGTCACCTTGTTGAGTTCACGGTAGTCGATACACATCCTGAACGTACCGTCTTTCTTCTTCACAAATAACACTGGAGCTCCCCAAGGCGAAGAGCTTGGACGAATAAAGCCCTTTTCCAAGAGCTCTTGCAGCTGTTTCGACAGTTCTTCCAGTTCGGTTGGAGCTAAACGATATGGTGTGCGGGCTATTGGCGCTGCTCCAGGTGCCAATTCGATCTGAAACTCGACTTGGCGATGAGGCGGTAAGCCTGGTAAATCTTCAGGAAACACCTGAGGGAAGTCACGTACAACTGGGATATCCTCCAGCTTCTTTTCCTTTGCTGATGCATCTGTAACGAGAGCCAGAATGGCAGTATGCCCCTTTCGTAAACATTTCTGCGCCTTCAAGTAAGAGATGATGCCAACCACAGCACCACTTTTGTCACCTTGTACTTCGAGAGGTTCTTGACCCGAATGAGGAATGCGAACAATCTTTTCTTTGCATAGGATTGCTGCTGGCTGTTGCTGCCGGCGATTCCGATTTGCAGGTCGTGGACTCCTGAATCCTTAGCTTCTGCTGTGCTCTGGTGATCACTATTCTTGCGCTGCTGTTGTGCTTGAGACCGAACGGTAGCTGAACCCTTGCTGGAATACCCATCCCATTTCCGCTTGTTGTCACTAGGAGTAGCGGGAGTAGCAGAAGTGGTAGCGGTAGTAATAGCGCTGATACAACTAGGCAGCCTGTTCTGTTCCACTGCCTGATCCGTGAGGCGATGAGCAAGACACTGAATGTCTTGGATTTTGTCGAGGTTAGCCGATGTAGCTTGGCTCTGAATCTCTGAGGCTAGACCCTTGAGGTACAATTCGATACGCTTGTTTGGAGGGTCCACCATGGTTGGACACAAGATGGCCAGTTCGTTCTATCGTTTCGTATGAGCTTCGATTTCTGACCCCGTCATTTTCAAATGGTAAGGCTCCACTTCCAACTTGTGGATGTCATCACGCGTGTAGTATTCCCTTTTAATGTGTTCTTTGAATTCGTTCCAGGGGGTGGCGTTAGCAGCTGCCAACCCTAGTATCTGTACTTGCGCGTTCCACCTGGTTAGCGCGATTCCTACCAAAGTACCAGTGGCGTACTTGACCCCTGCGGACCTCAGGGCGTTCACACATGAAGTTCTTGAATGTGCCACTGAATGTGCTTGAGTGACAGTCCATGATGTTCTGGAATGTGTGCGTTCTGACCCGTTGCGCGAGAAAGATAGATCAAGGTTAAGCGCGAAAGTTGGGTCACGAGAGTAGGATCTAACATCCTAGAATAGGTCTGGGATAGCAGGTTATACCTCCTGCTTGTGCGGCTGCAAGTGCCGCAGCAACTTGTTCGTTAATGAGAGCCGTCAACTGGGCTTGAGTCATGTCAACACGTCCAGACATGATCGAACAGTAAAGGTAGCATAAGTAAGAATGGTTCACGAATAGTGCGATGACAGAAGAGTGTAAGCACGTATGTGTTCTCAAGCAATAACAAGTTGTGAGCAAAGTAATGTAAGCATACTACGAGCAAAGTTCTATGCAGTTCTAGCAAGCAGGTAATAAACATAAACCTTATTACCTAGGAAGTTGAGTCTTGCACGTGGAGCGAAGCGTCGTTGTGGATCGTTGAGAGCACTGTTCTGGTTATAGTCTGGTTTTAATAAAAACGTTTTTCCATATTAAAACCAAGTTCTCTATAACCAATGGCTCTGATACCAATCTGTCACACCCCCAAAAATCCACCTGCGGAGTATCACCGCTTGGGAGCGTGACTGACCAGGATCAAGCCACCAATCATACAGAACATTGTATAAAGTAAAAGTAATCACATTATAATCCAAACCATTTCCATATGAAAGGTGTTTCCAAAACATAAGTAAGTTAACATTGTTTAGCGGAAGCGTATTATTGTAAAACCCATAGCAAATAAGTATCAGACATCAAAAGTGTTTAACAAGGTGATCATGATCCAAGCCCCACAACGACCAGCTCCTCCGTGTGCAAGCTCCAAGTACCTAACGATCTGCAAGGCATGTAACAGAATGATCAACAAACTAGTTGAGCGAGTTCACAGTAAATAAGTACGTAACAGTAAGTACAGGTTGGCTCTACTGGGCCGATAGTAAGTTATATAGGTGGGGGCTTCCCATGTTATGTGACCACTAGACTATTCGTATTATCCCTGTTCTTCGTCCGAGAACAGTAGCGCGTATGAGGTGTGCGTAGCACGTATCCTTTGCATCGAGGATAGTAATTAGTATATGACCACGTAGGTGTTATCCCAACCTACGGAAGAAGTAAGTAATGCGTACACGTAGGTTTTACGTGCGTGCCTGACATCCGAGGCAGTAATGGCATATGACCACGTAGGTGTTATCCAACCTACGGAACCACGTAGGTGTTATCCCAACCTACGGAATTAGTATATGACCACGTAGGTGTTATCCCAACCTACGGAACCGTCCTGACATCCGAGGACTATGATAGGTGATAGTCTAGGAAAAGCGTTTGTACGTTTATGTCAATTGAAACCTTTAACCCATTCCCACGACCCGGGAATCCCATGCCTTAGTAGGAGTGTGAACTCACCTTGGTTTGCTCGGTATGCTAGGTTATGCACTCACAAGTGATTAATCACGTCCTAGTGTATGCACGTATAACAAATCAGTTCATGTTCAAAATGATACGCATGCAATTAATTGTTCACATTGCAGTCAGTTTGCATATCAGCACGGCACGTAGTATTGCACGTTCATCACTAAGCATGGCATGTCAATTAAATCAACGTATGTTCCACTGTTCAAACATTATTCAAAACCCTAGTATCCTTCGACTCATACTATCATCTTTCGAAAACAAGTGTCACAATGATCCTTCGGGCCGAATGTCATGTTTCGGACCATGACATCTTTCGGTCCTAACTATCCTTCGGTCCAACTATCTGTCGGTCAACCAGTATCCTTCGGTCAACTATCTGTCGGTCAACCAGTATCCTTCGGTCAACTATGGTTCGATCAGATTATGGTTCGGTCAAACTACCATGGTTCGGGCCATTGCTATCTTTCGGTCATGGCAGTTACGTTTTATCCATTAACACAATTTCACTAATCAGTTATTGTCAACAGGATCAAACAAGCATAATCACAAGGTTTCACTCAAGAACCCTAATTTGATTAACAAGCATAACACTTTATCCTATACGATTCCGTTTTCAAGAACAGTGAACAATAACAATCCGTAGTGTATACATCACAACCAATCCACAAGCCTTATCATTAACCCTAATCACAACAGATCCAATTTGCATACAAAACCGATGAACATCCAAATCCTACCAATATGCACAACCGATTAACATACAACCCTAGTATCTTTCAAAACATCCATACTAACCGATCATAAAAACACATATTGCAAAACGATCAGGCAATTATAACATTCATATCCCATTAACATACATAATCGATTAGCATACAAGTCCGATCAACAACATATTGTAAGGCGATCGATAAATCATGAAAGCATATACATTAAACACTAACCGATATTGAAAACAGGGAATTGATCAGCAAGAAGTCTCCGTAAGTTTGTGGTTGCCGTCACAAGTAAAGATGCTCTAGGGTTTTTAGAAAAATAACCACTGATTTCATGCATTCCCATATATACGTATCACAGTAATGGGCCAAGCCCATTGGAAAGACTGGGCCGAAACATATCGAAGGATATGTTTCGTGCTCGAAGGATATGTTTCGTGCTCGAAGGATATGTTTCGTGCTCGAAGGTTATCCTTCGTGGTCCTTCGAATCCTTCGAACTACATGTCATCCTTCGAGGGCTAGGTTAAAGTTAATATTATAATAATAACAATTCTAATATTATTTTCTATCACCACAAATAGTAACATATAGGCAAACAACTCGTATAATTCAAGTCCACAATCCAACAACTAAACAGTCAAAGTCAAAGTCAACGCGCAATAAATGCGAAAGTGAAAGTCAAACACTCGAGTTGTCACAATTTACTCGAGAGTTTGTGGTTTCCACACCTAATCTCGGCCTGATTTCTCGTTTATTTTGAAATAATAGAGTGTAGTGTAGCGTGCGCGAGGATAGCGAGATTGGCAAGCATGCTCGTACAGTACCCCTAAGGATACGCACAAGTCGGTCCGTTGGTACCTAACTATAGACTAGGTCATTTCTAAGACGTCGGCCCGGACTAGGTCGAGTCTTGCCTAATTCCCTATAGTTATGGCTCTGATACCAATCTGTCACACCCCAACCGATGGCGGAAACATCGGGGCGCGGCACTGAGCGAAACAGATTGTCCAGAAGTTTCCATAACAACTATATTTACCAAATATTTAAAGCAACACGTCCCATACCATGTCATAAATGATAATACAATTATTACAGACAAGATCTAGTCAAATTGTTCTGTTCCGACAACTCAGATTCTTATTACAGACAATTGTTTATTGTTGACCTAGGTCTTTCCTAGCCTCGATTTCACAGCCAAGAAAGCAAATAAGCATCCTAAGCACCTGTCACATACGTTAAAGTAAAAGTCAATACACATAGTGTAAAGGCGAGCATACAAGTTTCATAGATATAATAGAGTTCGAAATTGATTATGCATAACCAGCACGTACACATAGTGAAATGAGGCATGTTAGTTATCGACATGAAACTATCGATACCAATGACTACGGGTTGACTGCCCAAGGCAGTTCGCGATACACACTCACCATTGTGGGCCATGTAACTAATTGTCCTTAACAACCCCTGAGTGAACAGGTGATGAGTCCAAGCTATAGTACTATCGTTGCTAAGGCAGGTAGACAACATCCATGTGTAAACATAACAAACAAGCATTCATTAAGTCACGTATAACATGCGGTAACGGTTTGCGTTAAAGCTATTGCGTAGTGGGTTCGATGTGATTTTGAATAAGTAACGTATGTAACACCCAAAAGTGCATAAAGCAAAAAGTGATCGAGTATACTCACAACGATTGAGGGATTGAAGGGAGCGCTAGAGAGTAAGGTTAGCCTGATTAGAATGATAGCATAACGGTAAGTGACGCGTAAAACGATGCAAGTATTAGTGGGTCGGATAGTAGTTCGATCGGACGGTAGTCCGATTGGACAGCCTGTCGTGCGAGCGTCCGATCGGACAGCTTGTCGTGCGAGGGACAGTCCGCTCGGATGGTCATCCGGTCGGTTGACCTTTCGAGTTGATTGTTTCTTCCTTCAGGAAGGATGTGTTTGTGTATGATGGCTTGACTTTTGAAGTTTTCGTTGTAGCATTTAGAAAACACAGAAGTTTGTCATTCGATCGGATAGTAGTTCGATCGGGCGACAATCCGTGGGGTTGAACATGTTGAAAATTGTTTAGGTGTTGAAGTCTGACCATTACATGGATGAGTGGGAGTCCGTTCGGACGGTGATCTGACCGGTCAGCACTTAGTTCAATGTTCATCCTTCGAGGTTTTGAAAAATAAAGGTTAAGTGTCGGGCCAAGGTGCAGATCGATTTGGTGACAACCCGTTCGGATGACAGTCCGATCGGATGGTAGTCCGATCGGACGGCATTCCATTCTGTTCGTTTCATTCTTCTGACACTTGGTTGTTTTGATAGTTTGTCGTTTTATCGAGATGTGTTGATATCGTGCTAACCAACAGAATCCCATCATAAACCCTAGTGACCCGATTGAACAGGAACCACCCAAGTTCAGTCAGTCCATCGGTTCAAGACGGTTGTTGTTGGTTAACCCGGAATCGGTAATCTCGTGGATAGAATCCAGGTCTTGAACCAACACAACCACAAGATTGAGTAGAAAGTCGGTACAAGCTCCGATTCTATCGGTTTTGAGTGTATTGAGTGTAAAAGAGTTGAAAGAAAGTTGGAAAACCATCTTTCATCCCTTTTTCACCGTGGATATGTTTAGATCTATGAAAGATCTTTGTTTGTTTATGTGGAAATCGGTTAGATCTAAGTTGTTCTCGGTGGATTGAGGCCAAAACATGAAGTTCCTAAGAACACTATTGTCACACCCCGATATTTCCACGTGTTACCGGTGGACCCGGTGGGGAGTATCGTGACGTAGTTGATATCATCATAGTCAAACAACACAAATTATAAAATGCACAGCGGAAGCAAAAGATAGATTTATTTCAACCAAATAAATGGTAATATTAAATATCACAAGATAGTTGAAACAGATCCACAGGCGGATCAAATAAAAAGGAAAACTGTTCAACAGACTTTAACATCTAGAGCTTGCGAGACTTGATTATTGATGCCTGGAGTAGCCAGCCTATATCGTATAGTACCTGCACTTAGCCTTTTTGGAAAATACGTCAATTTACACTGGTAAATACAACTTAACTGACTCGTTTTGAAAATTGATTTGAATGCACTTCGGCAAAAATATCTTTTATAACTTGGGACAATTATTCAAAAATAATCTTGTACACAGTTTTACTTATTTGTCATCCATTAGGGCCGGTTTGTAGGGCCGAACTTAAGTTAACTGACACACCATAGGTATAATGCCCACAAGTTTGATTCCTTTAAGTGGATTACCAGTTTTTACATAATGCAACTGTCTGGTGTACGCCTACACCCCGTGCTTAGGTCGTGGCCATTTCTTTGAATGATGCCAAGGATATGCGGGACATGGTCATTTAACCCCCAAAAGCCATACACCAAATAATACAGATTAAAACGGGTTATGTAAATACATCAATCACAATACGATTTAAATGACTACATACCTGACCAAGCAGTATTATTATAATACCGTATCCCAAGCCCGTATAGGGAAAATAAGTTAAGAGTATTTACCTGAGCTAAATATAAATTCAATCCCAGCCGTATATCAAATCAGCAAGTACAGATAGCGTTTACCGGGCTCCTAATCTGGAACTAAGGTTTTTAATAACCTATTAGAATCCTAACGGGTCTTTAATTAAGCTTAGACTTAGACCGGTTAGTTTTCAAAAGGAAGATACAGTTCAAACGCATGATAAAGCGAAGACCGGTTTAGAATGTGGTTTTGACCCGACAAGCTTGTATGCTTGTTTAATATGGGTAACTTAAACACATTCTGGATTTTGAGACAAAAACGATATGGTTTGACCCGTTTCGGCTAATATATGCAAACTAGTTACATAAGCCGATCCGAACGCGAAAATGCATAACGGGTAACCAAATGAGTCATATACAAGTTTCCTAAGTTAATATGCCTTAAATATGTTGTGACATCAATAAGATATCTTCTATTGTGCCCAAAACGATTTTAAACTCAAACTGTGACACTCTAGGATTTCCCGAGCAAATATCTTGTAATTGTGTGTATATATGTTATTAAATGAAAGTTGTGTTTATCTTGATGTTCCATGTGATCCTAGCACTAAGTATGTATACGTGTATATATATATATAAGTATGTAGTGGGTCGAAACCATGAACCTGACTCAAGACCACTCGGTCTCGAGTAAACAGTAAACAGTTGGGCCGGTTGGGCCATGCACCCTTAAAATCCACTCGGAAACCCGTTAGGGTGTACCCACTCGAGGCGGGTATAAAACCCTTGGACCTAGCCAACAATGCCATTCTTGGCAACAATCATTTGTGCACCAAATCCCTAGAAACATTCCCCTCATCCCTCTCACCTCATCCACTTTCTCTCACTAGAAACCCTAAACCTCACTAACCACTCTCCACTTCTCTCGGATTCAACCGGAAGCAAAAGGGCTCTCGGAATCAGCTCATTATCATCATTCAGAAGCTAGCTCATCAATCCTTTATGCCCTCAACATCTAGCCGGTTAGTATTTGTGGGTTATTTGGCCTTTAAGGTGATTTTTGGATATTTGATGATACTATATTGTTGAATGAATGTATAGCATAATAGGTGCTTACTGTTTTGAATGTTTGATTGGATAAATGATTGATGATAAACCTTATGCAAGCATGCTTTTATATTATTAGACATGCTAGATTTAGGAACCGATAATGATGATACTAATTTGAGTTCATGCTAGGATAGATTTGTTTGAGTAATCATGATTACAAAAGGAAAATAAAATCGCTTGACTATCATAAGAACTGTTTGAATGTATGATGAACTGCTTGAAGAGGTGATAAATATTTGAAATATGTTGTTTTGATCTATTTTGATTAAAGGTTAGACAAGAAAACATGTTTGTGTGATTTGATTGGGTAGTACACAATTACATGAAATTGCAATTCCATTGGTTAGTACATCAGAGGTACTAGAAGAACGTCATGTGCACGTATCCATGGTTACGAGTCGAGACCTTCGGTTGCGACTCGAGACCACCAAGGTGACAACTCGAGACCAAGAGGCAGGCATCAAGGAACCGAGACTATCACGATCTCGACTCGAGATCTCCTGTGCTCGACTCGAGACTAAGCTCGAGACTCCCGAGGTTGCGACCCATGCCGGCATTACTCGAGATCTCATGGTTGCGACTCGAGACCGCCCGTTCTCGAGTCGAGACCACCTCGTCTCGACTGGGCTGCTTTTCTCCGTTATTGGGCCAAAGTGTGTGGACTGTGCATACTGTTTTATTTGGACTCTGTAATGCTGTTAACTGTTAGTATGCTTGGCTAGGCCCAATAACACTTATGATTTGTATGTTAGGTGTTGACGGTTACTGTTTAACTGCTTAAGTATTAGATCAGGCCCAATAACTTGGTGGATATTTATATGTTATGCATGCAATGTGTTAGCTATGTGTAGAATATACGTGATCTTCTTGTACCCCAAACCTGACCTATACTGGTAACCATGTTAGGACGTGGTGACCAGTAAGCTTGACCAAGTAAGCTAATCTGCCGAGCAACCCAAGGTGAGTTCACAACTTAAAGCATGCATTCCTGGTGGATTGGGAAACGGAACTAAAAACAACACTATCCCCTTTTGAGGGATACAAACTTGCTTTTCTTCCCTTGTTACTGGGAATAAACTTACTTTTCTCCCCTTGTGTGGGACTCTTAGTTAATTACTGTTTATACGGAATGCAATGGGCAACACTAAACGAAACTCTATCACTCAAGTCTCTACTACGTAATACCGATAAGTCGCCGGGGCCAGGCGAACGGGTTATTAGTTGATAGCGCTATTTAGGTCTTACCAGCCTCACACCGTGCCCGTGTATGGGATCGGGAGTGAACTAATAGACTCTGGCAAATCCGTCAATGATGATAGAACATTGACAAACAGGGCACTTTACGGAAATGTACGGTCACATGAAGTATTCGGTATTGGAAAAACAGTTTAGTCGCTTACTTTGGGGTAGCTCCCCATGGCATGTATAAACGGACAAATTAACTGGTGAAACAAGTTTTTGGTAACTAAAAACTGGACAACTCGTGAACTCACCAACATTATGTTGATACCCTACTGCATGCTTTGCAGGTACCTAGTGACTCAGGAGCTTGCAGCTTGTGGATGTGTAGTGGCCGTTTAACCCATGTGTTGGGTTCTAAATAAACTTGAACCATGAACTTTATTTTAAATTGTTTTGTCTACGCTTCCGCTACTTATGTTACTATTTGAACATAAAACTTTTGAACTTGATTATGATATTTGCTAACCCTGTGGTTGGTGAATATTACTTTTGCTATTAATTAAATTGCTCAGTATAAAGGTGGCTGGATCCTGGTCAGTTACGCCCCCAAGCGGTGGTACTCAGTATGTGGATTTTGGGGATGAGACAGATTGGTATCAGAGCCATTGGTTATAGTGAACTTGGTTTTAAAAAGGGGAAATCTTTTTGAGAAAACCAGACCATAACCCGTGACTGGTGACGACACTACACTCCAAGTGCAAGACTCAACCCATTAGACCTCATAGCTCGGACCAGTGTTTACTTGCTTGCTGGCTTTATGCTTTATGCCTTCTGTTCTGCTATACGTACTAGTTTGCCTAGTTAGATAGATAAGCCTCCCCCTTCTATCTCATTCTCGCTATATTACGACATCACACTCATACTATGTTTTCTGGTTATGAAGACAATGAGTGGACGCGGAAGAGGAAACGTTAACATGACTCAGGCTCAGTTCACTAACCTGATCAACACGGTGGCTGTAGCTTTCGCAGCTCACCCTGGAGGTAAGCTCGTTATTTTAGGATGTTTAGATCCTACCGCTGCAACGTCTTTTCACCCGTAAACCTATTTCGCTTCACTTCTCACAACAGGTCAGCATGCGCCTGCGCAACCACGTGTTTGTACTTTCAAGACCTTCATGGATTGCAAGCCTCTCCCTTTCAATGGCATTGAGGGTGCCATAGGTCTTCTGCACTGGATCGAGAAGGTCGAAGCTGTGTTCGCTGTCTGCGAGTGTCCCCCTGCTAATTGGGTGAAGTTTGCTACTGGCACACTTGAAGGAAACACGCTTTCATGGTGGAAGGCACAGATTCAAATGCTTGGTTTGGAAACCGCTAATGCCACTGCATGGGAAGATTTCAAGGATATGATCAAAGAAGAGTACTGTCACAGGTATGACATCCACAAACTCGAAAACGAGTACTTTGAGCTTAAGATGGTTGGGTCAGAGATTGAGACCTACACCAAACTGTCCAACGACTATGCTGCTCTTTTCCCAAACATGTCTCGACCTATGTACCGAAGGATCGAATTGTACATCAAGGTTTTGGCCCCAGAAATTCGAAGCCATGTGACCTCAGCCAACCTCAATACCATTCAGCCCGTCGTCCGTCTTGCACACAAACTCACTGATCAGGCTGTGGAACAGGGCAAGTTACCCAAAAGGATCAGTGCTACTGATGGAACTTCTGGTGATAACAAGCGTAAGTGGGAAGGAAACCAAAGCAAGGATGCTAACCCCACTCAGGCCCCGACTCAGCAAAGGAAAACTGAAAACAACAAAGGCCCTCAGTAACAGGGTGGCTATCGAAGGAACCACCCTAAGTGTAACAAGTGTAACCGACACCACAGCGGGCCGTGTGGCAAAAGTCAGTGTCAGCGATGCAACAAGATGGGGCATGAAGCCAAAGACTGTAGGAGTCAGTTTCCAGCTAGGCAGAATCAGCAACAACCACAACAACAACAACAGCAAGGGAACAACCGTGGATGCTACAAATGTGGGGCAACGGGGCACATGCGAAGGGATTGCCCTGAACTGAACCAGAACCGCAAAAACAACCAGGGAGCTGGAAACAACGATCAAAACAACAACAATGCTGGGAATGGTGCAAGAGGAAGGGCTTTTGTGATTGGAGCTGGAGAAGCAAGGAATGACCCCAACGTCATGGCGGGTAAGTTCCTACTCGATGATCGTTATGTTTCTGTATTATTTGATTCTGGAGCTGATGCTAGTTATGTATCCCTCCGTATTAGTAAGAAGCTTAAGCACCCGCCTACGTTACTAAGTACTAAGCATACCGTCGAGTTAGCTAATGGAAGAAACATCGAGGCCTCACACGTCATCAGCAACTGCAAACTAGTATTGTCTGGTCAGACGTTTAACATCGATCTTTTCCCTATCGTTCTTGGAAGCTTTGATGTCGTCATTGGTATGGATTGGTTATCCAAACATCTGGCTGAAATCCTCTGCCAAGAGAAAATGGTTTGTATTCCCCGCCGTTCTGGCAAACCCCTCACTGTTCAAGGTGACAAAGGCGGAGAAGTCACAGGCATCATATCATTCTTAAAAGCCCAGAAGTGTTTACGAAAAGGGCACACCGCCGTCTTAGCACTTGTCACCGACACACAGGAGAAGGAAAAGAGGATTGAAGATTTTCCAGTGGTACGTGACTACCCCGAGGTATTTCCTGAAGAACTACCTGGGCTCCCTCCCCACCGTCAGGTCGAATTCCAAATCGAGCTAGCTCCCGGAGCAGCGCCTATAGCTCAAGCGCCTATAGCTCGAGCGCCTTATCTACTAGCCCCCGCGGAACTAAAGGAACTTTCTACGCAACTACAAGAACTATTGGATAAAGGATTTATCCGTCCTAGTTCGTCACCCTGGGGAGCACCCGTGCTCTTTGTTAAGAAGAAGGATGGCACATTCCGAATGTGCATCGACTATCGTGAGCTAAACAAGGTTACCATCAAGAATCGCTACCCTCTCCCACGTATCGACGATCTATTCGATCAGTTGCAAGGATCGAGCTACTACGCTAAGATTGACCTACGATCAGGCTATCATCAGCTAAGAGTCCGTGACGAAGACATTTCTAAAACTGCATTTAGAACTCGTTATGGTCATTACGAATTCCTTGTCATGCCCTTTGGAATGACCAACGCGCCTGCGGTATTCATGGACCTCATGAACCGAGTGTGCAAGCCTTACCTCGACAAATTCGTAATTGTGTTTATCGACGACATCCTGATCTACTCGAAAAGTCAAGAGGAGCATGAACAACATTTGCGTCTTATTCTCGAACTCCTTCGCAATGAGCAACTGTACGCCAAGTTCTCGAAATGTGACTTTTGGCTTCGAGAAGTCCATTTTCTTGGACACGTGGTCAATAAGGACGGAATTCACGTCGACCCAGCTAAGATCGACTCTATAAAGAAGTGGCCTACACCTAAGACTCCGACCGAAGTTCGTCAATTCTTGGGATTAGCAGGATACTATCGCAGATTCATCAAGGGGTTCTCGAAGATTGCTCAACCTCTCACGACACTCACCCAGAAGGGGTATTGCTTACAAGTGGAATGAAGCTCAGGAATCGGCTTTTCAGAAGCTGAAGGATAACCTCTGTAGTGCTCCTATTCTCTCGTTACCTGAAGGTACCGACGACTTTGTGGTTTACTGCGATGCGTCTATTCAATGGCCTCGGTTGCGTGTTGATGCAACGCAAGAAAGTTATTGCCTACGCAGTGGTTTTTGCCCTTAAGATATGTAGACATTACTTGTACGGTACCAGGTGCACCATTTACACTGATCACAGGAGTCTTGAGCTTATCTTCAAGCAAAAGGAGTTAAACATGAGACAACGACGATGGGTCGAACTCTTGAATGATTACGAATGCGCCATCAAGTTCCATCAGGGCAAAGCCAATGTCGTGGCAGACGCCCTCAGTCGAAAGGACACTATACCTAAGCGCGTGCGAGTGCTGCAACTTACCGTCCAGTCTAACCTCCCTACTCAGATTCGAAATGCTCAAGTTGAAGCATTGAAACCAGGGAACATCAGGGCTGAGTCCCTGCGAGGATCGAGGCAGCGGCTAGAACAAAAAGAAGACGACGCTTACTATGTAACAGGGCGCATTTGCGTTACTCAGTACATCCTGGTTCGGATAAGATGTACCACGACCTAAGGACTACGTATTGGTAGCCTGGCATGAAAGCCCACATAGCAACATATGTCAGCAAATGTTTGACTTGCGCAAGAGTCAAGACAGAGTACCAGAAACCAGCAGGCCTACTCCAACTGTAACAATTGTGCTTGTAATCATTGTAAACAGTTCAATTATCAATAAAATAATGTAATTTGATACCAATGTTTGTTTCATTGTGTTTTACAATTTTCATGTTTTGACTTTTATTCAATTCCAAACTCTACATCGCTTTCTGGAGAGTTATACGCTAACTAGTGCGTAAACGTACTCAGTTTAATGCGACAAATACTCCGGAACATCAACATATACTCAACGTACCTTAAATAACCTATACATAACTTAGAAATAAGTTTTGAAGGCTTTGGTATAGCAAAAACAAGTTAATTCGCTTACAGGGACTAAACTTGACAAACTGCGAAAGTATGCCAATTTGAACTGTAACGAACATTCCGGGACATGTCCATAAGTTAAACATACCATAAATATCCTTTACATAGCTTAGAAATAGGCTTTGAGAGGTTTGGTATGCTAAAACAAACTTTTGGATCATTCAGGGACTAAAAGTGTCAAAAAGTGCCTAAGTTTGCACTTTCGCGCATAACTTACGTTCTGAATACATCCGGACATCCAAAAATTTATGTAAGCATCATTATATTATGCCTTAGTGTTTGGCATGAGAAAAATCCATTCGTCGCGTCATTTGGATCGTCTTTCACGCTTATGCGCATTCCGTCGTAATTAAGCGAACATCGCGATCGTACGGCCAAACGAACCGACATCCGACATATTTTTGGGCATGTTTCATGTCCACAATGTTTAGGCATCATTTTAGGGCCTTAAAGATGGCTTTACAGGTCTTAGAAGGGCTGGAAATAGCTTAAACACGCAACAGGGACCAAAAGTGTAAATTCTGCAAGTGGTGTGTCACACCCTGGCTTTGCGGAAGCGTGGTTAATCTGGTGTGACTTCTTAATACCGTAGCTTAATCATAACAAAGCTATATGAATTAAAAACATGCAGGATCATCCATTAAGTTTTGAAAATCCAAATACAATACCATTGTTTTAACGGGAATACACCCTAACAACCATAATCTTGTTCAACAACCAAACAAACATAAACACAGTTTAAGGACTGTGACTTGTCCAGGAAAGAGTCACATTCCCTAAACCCCGGATGACCTCGGAAACTAGTGCAGCGGGAAAACGTGCCATACCGTGCCAGATCCTTTAATTCCCTGAAATACATGTAAGTTGAAAAATCAACAATAATGTTGAGCGAGTTCATGCGTTTAGTACGTGCGCGCGAATAAACCTTTATAATCATTGTAAATGTGAATATTTTGTAAACTCTGGTATGAAAGCAAATAAGGAAACATATCAGTTAATGTGTAACCACATGGTCCAACCTGCGGGCGCATGGGAGGGGATAGGACAAGGTCACCACATGGTCCAACCTGCGGGCGCATGGGTGGTGTTACGACAAGGTCACCACATGGTCCAACCTGCGGGCGCATGGGTGGTGTTAAGACAAGGTCACCACATGGTCCAACCTGCGGGCGCATGGGTGGTGTTAAGACAAGGTCACCACATGGTCCAACCCGCGGGCGCATGGGTGGTGTTGTTATGCTCAAATAGGCCTATCACTTCTATCCCTCGATCGTACTACGAGGACTAAAGTTCTTTAAGATTTCGCCTACCCAATCACATAACCTAACAGTTCCTTCCGTAGCTGACCATACCATGTAAGAAATATTCGTAATCATAGTAACATGTATTTCACCCCCGCAGTTAAGTAAACTGAAAACAGTTAGAGAAAAGGGGGACATGAACTCACAGTGAGTGCGTCACAATATCAAGTAATCCAAATGTCCGAAAGCTGCGCAACGACCTACATGTGCTAATTCTATTAGACGGATGGTCGTGCTTTAGCTTCTTAGTTTATATTTTTGGGAAACGGTTAGACAACCGCTCCGTGTGTCTACTTGATAACGTATTCTCCTTCCCAAGGATGGGGGAATTAATACATGTGTAATTATATCATTTTATTAAGTCCCACTTAATATATTTTATTCCTAATTCCAAAATATATTTATTTTTCTCAAAAACAATATATTTCCTTTTCCATATAATACCTTCCCAAATTAATATTTTGGCAACACATGCACTTATGAATATTTCTGAATAAAGCGTACGTTACGTTTTGGCGATTAAGTGGTAATGATAATTACCGTTGTAACTTATATATTCGTCGTGTAAGCGTTTGTATTATTTTGGGTTCATCAACGTTTGTAAATATTATTTTTACTCTAAAAATAATATTTATATATTTTCACAAAATAATCATAAACAGTGTGGTGAATAATATATTTATCGAATAAATATTTATCACGTTTAGCTTTGTGAAAAATCCCACCTCCGATTATTTATAAATAAAGTTGTGGCGAAATATATTTGAAAACATGTCAAAGTAGTCTAACACTTGTATATAATTCTAAGTGTTAGATTTTAGGAAAATTTCGCCAGAGTTTCCCCTGTAACTGGAGGTGGCCACGCTTTCAAGCGTATCATTTTCTTTTACAAAATCATTTCAATACTTCCTTTAAATCAACCAATCAATTTCCAATACAATCAACAAGTTTCAACACTTCAAATTTGTAGATTAGAATGTGAAATCGCATTATCACACGAACTTGTAATTTTTCCGAAAGTCGTTTTGTAGATCACTTTATATTTAGTGGATCTATACATAAAATAACTTAGTCTTGCAAAAACCCCGTTTTTGGAACGAATCACTTCTTACAACTTCCCGACAATTTTTGTAAAAATGGTTATTTTGCCGGATCTTTCATTTTATAAGTGTTTCTACACTTGTAGACTTTGAAAATCATATTTGTTAACATGTTAACCAACTTTTATAAAACATGATTTTCTCAATACCCGGTCCTACGAATATACCACTTGTACATACGTAGATCGGCTCGTTTTAAATACTATTTTTCATGTTAGAACACTTTTACACAAGTTCATGTTTCCCGTGTGGTGGAGTTTCACCTTTTAACCCTTGTATTGCTAGAAACAAGTGTATGTCAAGATTCGGGATCTTAACAAAGTCGGGTTAAACGATGATGAGAGCCACCACATCATAGATCGGGCCATATTAATCAACATATTCAAATACTACGACATTTACACGCGTTATGAGCTTTTATCCAACGATATACGCATTTTAGTAGACTTTAAAGTTTCATTAAGCGGGTTACCGACATTCAACCGTCAAAAATCCTTTTAACCACTTTAGACATGACTAAAAACGAGTTTTAAACATTATACCTCTAGCTCGGGGCTAGGGAAGAAACTAGTCGAAAACTGCGTGGATAATAGCAAACGGTAGAGGTCCTCCGCGTTCCGTTTGTTCCGAGCTCCGTTGTATGTAACCACCGACACTTGAGTATACTTGGAATGTCAAGACTCGAACCGAAAAACGGATGTGGGGGTGGTGGTGATCTCGGCCGAGAGGAGGGGGCAAGGGAGAGGGAGTGGTGGTGAGGTGAAGTGTGTGTTCAAGTGTGTGAGAGATGAGAGTATTTATAGACAAATGTGCCTCGTTCTTCGCGTAATCTAATTTAATATAATAAAGGACGTACTCCCCCGGGGCCCACTAGTTGGCCGATTCCATTGAGATGTAAAGGCACTCGGTTCGTTTCCAAACGTTCAGTTACGGTTTAGTTTGGTTAAGTGCGTTACTTTTAAGGTCTAACCCCGTTAGTTGTTTTAGTGTATTAAAAGCGGGTGTTAGGGTAATCAGGGACCCTAACTGGCTCAGAAAAGTACCAATATTAATTTTGGCAATATTTTTATGTTCCGGGTATTGTCCGGTTGTTCGGTCGGATAGTAATTCGTTAAAGTGCTTAAGATATCCGTTAAGCGTCATAAATAATATTTTTAGCGACACAATTTATTCTGCAAAGTGTCGGGAATAATTCCTCATATTTTGGCACTTTATTAATTAGCTAGAAGCTAGTGTGTTGATAAAAGTGCTGTGTTTCGTGCTTAAAGTTCGTTTTAGGCACATCCAAATCTCTATATCTTATTCCTAGAGACGTAATCATACAACCCTTGTATCCCTACACACACTATGGGTGTAGTAAAATGATTCTGGCTTATTCAGGCCTTTAGAGGCAGTGTTTGCCTGATGCTGGCTATATCAGCATGTCAAATAGGTTATCCGTTCAAGTGCTACTGTGCTTTTGTGCATCATGTTTGTCACTAAAGTTCAGTAAGTAAATAATGTAGTGACGGAAAAATCAAAGTATGATGCAGATATGTACATGTATCAACAATCAAGTAGCAGTTTATCAGAAATCTCAGTTAAGCACAGTAATTAGGCAACAATTAATAGTTAATTAAGTCGTACGGATACCTGGTTTTGTGAGGGTTGTCACATTCTCCCCCCGTTAAATAAATTTCGTCCCGAAATTTTAAATTCTGCTTGTAGAAGCAGGGTTCTCAGGAAATAAGTGGGGGTATTTCTCTTTTATTCGGTCTCCACGCTCCCAGGTGAATTTAGGACCATGTCTAGCATTCCAGCGAACTTTGACGAGCTTGACACTGCTCCGGCGGGTCTTGTTAACTTTCCAATCCGTGACCTTGACAGGTTCTTCAACGAAGTGGAGTGTGTCATCAATATGAATTCCGTCGGCAGGTAGATCCAACTTGTATGCTACGGTTACAATTCTTTCCAAAACCTTGAAAGGACCTATGTAGCGCGGATTCAACTTCCCACGTTTCCCAAATCGTGCCACACCCTTCCAGGGTGATACCTTCAATAAAACCATATCCCCAACCTCAAACTCCTGAGGTTTCCTTTTCAGATCCGCATAGGTCTTCTGGCGATCACGAGCCGCACTAATGCGATCTCGGATTTGCGCGATCTTATCTGTAGTTTCCTGAACTACATCGGAACCTACCAATTGTCTGTCACCTGCGTCAGACCAACAGAGTGGCGATCTGTATTTGCGCCCATATAAAGCTTCGATCGGCGCGGCGCCAATACTGGTGTGGTAGCTATTGTTGTAAGAAAACTCGACCAGGGGTAAATGTTTATCCTAGCTACCGCCTAAATCCATAACACATGCTCTCAGCATGTCTCCCAACGTCTGAATCGTCCGCTCACTTTGGCCGTCGGTCTGTGGGTGAAACGCGGTGCTCATATTCAGCTTTGAACCAAAAGCTTCCTGGAAGGATTGCCATATCCTCGATACGAACCTTCCGTCTCTATCAGATATAATCGAGAGAGGTACTCCATGGCGCGTAACAATCTCTCTCATGTAGATTTCAGCCAATTTGCTTGTATTCCCCTTCTCGCGGATAGGCAAGAAGTGCGCTGACTTCGTTAAACGATCCACTATCATCCAGATAGTGTCATGGCCCTTTGGCGTCCTTGGCAACTTCGTAATAAAATCCATGGAGATTTCTTCCCACTTCCATTGGGGAATTTTCGGTTGCTTCAGAAGTCCTGAAGGCTTCTGGTATTCTGCCTTAACCTTGGCGCAGGTTAAACATTTGCTCACGTAGATAGCAACATCGCCTTTCATCCTAGGCCACCAATAATAATCTTTCAGATCTTGGTACATCTTATCCGCTCCAGGGTGGATAGAGTACCGTGACTTGTGAGCTTCATCAAAAATAACCTCTCTTAAATCACCAATCAAAGGAACCCAAATCCTTTTCTCAAAACATAACGTTCCTTCCTTGTTTGGAACCAATATCTTCTCCATCCCACGGAGATATTCTTTCTCAAGGTTTCCCTCCTTGAGAGCTTCTTTTTGCGCTGTTTGAATGCGTGAGGAAAGATCGGTTTGGATAATCATTTCCATAGCCCTAACCCTTATGGGCTTGATTCTCTCTTTGCGACTTAGGGCATCGGCGACCACATTCGCCTTCCCTGGATGATACTTGATCTCGCAGTCGTAATCGTTCAACAACTCAACCCATCGCCTTTGCCTCATATTTAACTCCTTCTGGTTGAATATATGCTGGAGGCTTTTGTGATCCGTAAAGATCGTACACTTCGTACCGTAAAGGTAGTGTCTCCAAATCTTCAAAGCAAAAACCACTGCGCCTAGCTCCAAATCATGCGTGGTATAGTTCTTTTCGTGCACCTTCAGTTGGCGTGATGCGTAGGCGATAACCTTTTGACGTTGCATCAACACACAACCCAATCCTTGACGCGAAGCGTCGCAGTATACCACAAAATCGTCGGTACCTTCCGGTAGAGCTAAGATTGGCGCGTTGCAAAGCTTATCCTTCAACAACTGAAATGCTTCATCCTGTTTGATTCCCCAATCAAACTTTTTATCCTTTTGCGTGAGGAGCGTCAATGGCTGAGCGATCTTTGAAAAAAAATCCTCAATGAACCTTCGATAATAGCCAGCCAAACCCAAGAATTGCCGAATCTTGGTTGGCGTTTTTGGCGTTTCCCAATTCTTGATCGCTTCGATCTTGTGAATTCCATCTCTATTCACCACGTGCCCAAGAAATTGCACCTCACGTAGCCAAAATTCACACTTAGAGAACTTGGCATATAACTGCTCCTTTTTCAGCAACTCTAAAATAGCTCTAAGATGTTGCTCGTGCTCAGCCTTTGTCTTTGAGTAAATCAGAATATCATCGATGAATACGATCACAAACTTATCCAGGTATGGCTTACAAACTTGGTTCATCAAATCTATGAACACTGCAGGTGCGTTTGTCAACCCAAACGGCATAACCAGAAACTCGTAGTGCCCATAACGAGTTCTGAAGGCTGTCTTCGGGATACTCTCCTCTTGTATTCGTAGCTGATGGTATCCAGATCGAAGATCGATCTTGGAGTAAAAGCTTAAACCTTGCAGTTGATCAAACAGATCATCAGTTCTTGGCAGAGGGTATCTATTCTTGATCGCCGACTTGTTCAGCTCCCGGTAGATGATGTTTATCTGAAAACCATCATCCCTCTTTTGACGAGTGGTAATGGGGTTACCCAAAAAGGAAATTTTGGTCTGTTATCTTACTTCTCTACCCATTGCTAAAACTTCTCTGCCATTCCTTGCATCTCCGAAAACGTAAGTTGCTACGATGCATTGACTATGGGTGCAGTGCTTGGAATTTATTGTGGAGGGGACGATTCCGGCAAATCTTCGAGGAAGACTTCGGGGTATTCTCCAACCACAGGGATGTCTTCGGGTTTTGGTTCTTCGGCTTCTCTTTCCACGACATGAGCCAAGAATGCAACACATCCTTTGCGCGAAAATTTTCCTGTCTTCTCTGCCTGATAATCCGTAGGAGCGTACCCTGCTCCATGAATCACAATCATTTCTCCGTTCGTCGTCGGGGTGCGGGTGACAATTTCCGCCGGGTTGTTCGACAACCAGTCCATCCCAATTATCACGTCGAAGCTTCCGATAGACTTGTTCTATCGAGAACTGGGTATCTAGGTTAATTACTACTAAAACAACTATATTTTCTGAAGCTAAAATTTGACAATACTGTCGAATAGAGCGTAACTTTGACTATTATGAGACGTACCGATATCCACGCTTGGATTCTATCCCCGCTGTTGAGCTTTCATCCACGTGCCTGAGTGTTCTTAGGGCAATACTTCCTGAAATGCCCCACATCACCGCAATTAAAACATGCTTGGCCACAGCCTTGATCGTTACCATCCCTGCCTTGATAGTTGTCGTCGTTGTTATTTCCTCCGCGATTTCCGTTACCATCTTGACCTCTATTTCCATGTTCAGTTCCTTGCCGACATGTTTCCTTGACATGTCCCACCTTACCACAGTTACCACACTTTCCATATCTACACCGCCCGTTATGGGGACGTCGACAGTTGTCGCACTTCGGTAGGATACCCGTGTACTCTTTTCTCTTTTTGGCCTTGTCGTCGCTACTCGACTGGGTACCCTGTTTGAAATTCGCCAACTTCCTCTTGTTGTCCCCAGATGACTCTACATGAGTCTCCTTTCTCTTCTCAGAGGCTGAAAATCTGTTCATCCTGATTGCTTCTTCTGTCAGGGCTACACTTAGATTGATGGCCTCAGAGATTGTTGCAGGCTTTGATGCCGTTACCATGCTCATGATTTGGGGTGCCAATCCCCAAATGAAACGCTCAATCCTTTTAAACTCTGGATCTACCATGTAGGGAACGATACGCGATAGAAGTTGGAACTTCTCCACATACTCAGCTATTTTTGGACCATCCATCTTCAAATTCCAGAACTCAGTTTCTACCTTCTGGCTTTCTGTTCTTGAACAGTACTTTTTATGCATTAGCTCTTTCAGCTCGTCCCACGATAGAGCATACGCAGCAGCCTCGCCCATTGTCTGAACCTGAAGCTTCCACCATGACAGAGCCTCATCTCGAAACAGCCCGGTAATGTACGTGACCTGGTCTCTTGGGGCGCATTTGCTTGCACGCAAAACAGTGTCCGTCTTCTCAATCCAGCGGACGAAGGCTATGGCACCCCCAGTGCCGTCGAAATGTAGAGGCTGGCAGCCTAAGAACTGCTTGTAGGTGCAGCCGTTGGGTGGGTTATTTCCTGAGGTACCTCCGTTGCGCTCGGAGTGATGGGCCTCGTATTGTGCGATGACTGCAGCAATGATTCCCTGGAGTTCCGCCTCATTGGTGGGTATGCGTACATCCTGTCTTGGAGGCATTTTCCTATGATGATTGTACGGGTCAGGTCATAGTAAGTAAAATGTGCGTAGGTATACAGCAATATCAACACATAACATCTCATGTTATCAATAAATCAATAACATCTCATGTTATAGAACATAAACAATAGATCACTTTGATTGCATTGCCACAATTTGAGACCAGAATGTAAGGTTTACAGGTATCCAACTGTATCATACAACATCAATGACTTAGTAGGTGACGACCCTAGGCAAGTCGTGCGATCGCTGGACATGTTTAGAAATCTCTGGTTCGTCCATTCAAATTCCAGAACTTCACCTTAAGCTTCTGGATTCCAGTCCTAGAACAACATTTCTTCTCAATCATTTCCTTGAGCTCGTCCCAGCTCGTGCATAGGCAGCATTTGTACCAAAGGTCTGAATATGATGGTCCCACCATGAGAGTGTGCCGTCTAGTAATGACCTTGAGGTAAAGGTATCACTCCATTTGGGGCGAATAGTTTGTCTTTCTTAGAATGGAGTCAATCTTTTCAGACCAACGAACAAAAGCAATGGCGCCTCCTGTTCCATCGCAGTTCAAGGCCTGCAGTTCAGGAGTTGCTCATAGGTGCAGCTAATTGGAAGGTTACTTCTACTAGTGCCATTGCTGTGCTAAAAGCGAAGGGCTTTATGTCGTGCAATTGCCTGGGAGATGCGTTTGCAGCTCGGCTTCCATCCTTTGCAACGTACTGGTGTTTGTGTCACGCCTGGGTGGCATCCTCTTTTGCCGAAGTGGTATGAAGTGGGTTAGACAACTAATTGTCTTATAAGATACATAGCACCGTAAGCCATCATGTACTCACCCAATTTTACACATAAATATACTCAATGTATGGGTGGGGAAATAAATTACTGAGCCTTCACATAGGCTTGCCAATTTGGCTTGTTGCTTGAAATAGGATGAACTCAAGGCTTCATCGCCTTGGTCATTCGTGTTCGAGTTATTTCCTGCCACATTAGTTTTCATTAGCTTGACCCGCAGAGTCCACCAGGATTTCTGTGCACTACAAGTCGTTATTACGTGGGCCCCCGTAATAATAAATTGTCTTGCACAGTTACCCCAAATTTTCTCTCGTCCAAGCAGATGATCAATCAAGGAGCAACAGCAGGTGCATTGGCATGAACAGGGTCATGCCCTAATGCGGTGTTAGGAGCGATGCCTGGCTCAGGGGCCACGGCTGGCTCCGGATCAACAAACCCCATCTCAAAATCAGCTGGATCAACCATCACAGGGGGTTACAGGATCCTCCAAGGGCTGGCCTAAGCGTATGAACTCAAGGTCATGGTCTGGATCAAAACCAGATAGAAGAACAGGATCACCCTCAATACTGTGATCAAACTCAAAGCTGTGTGCGGGAAACGGTGCAGCTGATGATGCCGTATCAGGGTCGGCGTCGTGTGAATGGTGCTGCACTCCCTGTATATGCGAAAATGCGGATGTCAGGAACTCAAATGAGTCCGGGACAGGGAAATGGGCATAAGTCTCCCCTGCAGGAGCGTCCGCAAGCAGTAGGTTGATACCAGCAGCAATAGGGCCTCGCCCTCGAATGGGTCCTCCACTAGTAGCTCGTTATCGTCATCAGAGGCCACGTCGGGGGGGCATATCAACAACAGAATAAGCGGCAAGGGGCACAGGAGTAGGGATCACCGCGAGTGGCAAATTCCCAACAAGATGGCCATCAGTAGGCTCTGCTACGACTTCAGACAGCGCAAAAGGGCTGATAGTCGTCATCGTCTGTGCCGGTAGTATCGGAGATGTACCCTTCGTGCTCCGATGAAACTATGTCGTCTGATACTATGGCCATGGGATTCGTAATGTCCATCTTTCTAGTACATGATGAAGGCATGACGTTTGTACCACAAACACACATACGTATAATAATCAATCATATATTCATATAAACATGTAAGTCAACAATAAACAATCAAATAATTCTCCTAGTCCCACTAGCCTCCCAGTCTCTAAGACTGCTCTATCATCCACCTCGACCCCTTAGATCGAGCCTCGGCCTCCAAGACCGAGCCCCAGCCTCCAAGACTGAGCCTAATAATGAATAAATGGAATGTGCTCAACATTGTTTGTAAAAAACGTTTTGGATCTGGACTTAAGTGGTATGCAGTAAAAATGTTTTCGTGAGAGCCCTAGTGATCATAGTCTAGACTCGAGAAGGAATCCTAGTTCGCTATGATCAGAGCTCTGATACCAAGCTGTCACACCCTGGCTTTGCGGAAGCGTGGTTAATCTGGTGTGACTTCTTAATACCGTAGCTTAATCATAACAAAGCTATATGAATTAAAAACATGCAGGATCATCCATTAAGTTTTGAAAATCCAAATACAATACCATTGTTTTAACGGGAATACACCCTAACAACCATAATCTTGTTCAACAACCAAACAAACATAAACACAGTTTAAGGACTGTGACTTGTCCAGGAAAGAGTCACATTCCCTAAACCCCGGATGACCTCGGAAACTAGTGCAGCGGGAAAACGTGCCATACCGTGCCAGATCCTTTAATTCCCTGAAATACATGTAAGTTGAAAAATCAACAATAATGTTGAGCGAGTTCATGCGTTTAGTACGTGCGCGCGAATAAACCTTTATAATCATTGTAAATGTGAATATTTTGTAAACTCTGGTATGAAAGCAAATAAGGAAACATATCAGTTAATGTGTAACCACATGGTCCAACCTGCGGGCGCATGGGAGGGGATAGGACAAGGTCACCACATGGTCCAACCTGCGGGCGCATGGGTGGTGTTACGACAAGGTCACCACATGGTCCAACCTGCGGGCGCATGGGTGGTGTTAAGACAAGGTCACCACATGGTCCAACCTGCGGGCGCATGGGTGGTGTTAAGACAAGGTCACCACATGGTCCAACCCGCGGGCGCATGGGTGGTGTTGTTATGCTCAAATAGGCCTATCACTTCTATCCCTCGATCGTACTACGAGGACTAAAGTTCTTTAAGATTTCGCCTACCCAATCACATAACCTAACAGTTCCTTCCGTAGCTGACCATACCATGTAAGAAATATTCGTAATCATAGTAACATGTATTTCACCCCCGCAGTTAAGTAAACTGAAAACAGTTAGAGAAAAGGGGGACATGAACTCACAGTGAGTGCGTCACAATATCAAGTAATCCAAATGTCCGAAAGCTGCGCAACGACCTACATGTGCTAATTCTATTAGACGGATGGTCGTGCTTTAGCTTCTTAGTTTATATTTTTGGGAAACGGTTAGACAACCGCTCCGTGTGTCTACTTGATAACGTATTCTCCTTCCCAAGGATGGGGGAATTAATACATGTGTAATTATATCATTTTATTAAGTCCCACTTAATATATTTTATTCCTAATTCCAAAATATATTTATTTTTCTCAAAAACAATATATTTCCTTTTCCATATAATACCTTCCCAAATTAATATTTTGGCAACACATGCACTTATGAATATTTCTGAATAAAGCGTACGTTACGTTTTGGCGATTAAGTGGTAATGATAATTACCGTTGTAACTTATATATTCGTCGTGTAAGCGTTTGTATTATTTTGGGTTCATCAACGTTTGTAAATATTATTTTTACTCTAAAAATAATATTTATATATTTTCACAAAATAATCATAAACAGTGTGGTGAATAATATATTTATCGAATAAATATTTATCACGTTTAGCTTTGTGAAAAATCCCACCTCCGATTATTTATAAATAAAGTTGTGGCGAAATATATTTGAAAACATGTCAAAGTAGTCTAACACTTGTATATAATTCTAAGTGTTAGATTTTAGGAAAATTTCGCCAGAGTTTCCCCTGTAACTGGAGGTGGCCACGCTTTCAAGCGTATCATTTTCTTTTACAAAATCATTTCAATACTTCCTTTAAATCAACCAATCAATTTCCAATACAATCAACAAGTTTCAACACTTCAAATTTGTAGATTAGAATGTGAAATCGCATTATCACACGAACTTGTAATTTTTCCGAAAGTCGTTTTGTAGATCACTTTATATTTAGTGGATCTATACATAAAATAACTTAGTCTTGCAAAAACCCCGTTTTTGGAACGAATCACTTCTTACAACTTCCCGACAATTTTTGTAAAAATGGTTATTTTGCCGGATCTTTCATTTTATAAGTGTTTCTACACTTGTAGACTTTGAAAATCATATTTGTTAACATGTTAACCAACTTTTATAAAACATGATTTTCTCAATACCCGGTCCTACGAATATACCACTTGTACATACGTAGATCGGCTCGTTTTAAATACTATTTTTCATGTTAGAACACTTTTACACAAGTTCATGTTTCCCGTGTGGTGGAGTTTCACCTTTTAACCCTTGTATTGCTAGAAACAAGTGTATGTCAAGATTCGGGATCTTAACAAAGTCGGGTTAAACGATGATGAGAGCCACCACATCATAGATCGGGCCATATTAATCAACATATTCAAATACTACGACATTTACACGCGTTATGAGCTTTTATCCAACGATATACGCATTTTAGTAGACTTTAAAGTTTCATTAAGCGGGTTACCGACATTCAACCGTCAAAAATCCTTTTAACCACTTTAGACATGACTAAAAACGAGTTTTAAACATTATACCTCTAGCTCGGGGCTAGGGAAGAAACTAGTCGAAAACTGCGTGGATAATAGCAAACGGTAGAGGTCCTCCGCGTTCCGTTTGTTCCGAGCTCCGTTGTATGTAACCACCGACACTTGAGTATACTTGGAATGTCAAGACTCGAACCGAAAAACGGATGTGGGGGTGGTGGTGATCTCGGCCGAGAGGAGGGGGCAAGGGAGAGGGAGTGGTGGTGAGGTGAAGTGTGTGTTCAAGTGTGTGAGAGATGAGAGTATTTATAGACAAATGTGCCTCGTTCTTCGCGTAATCTAATTTAATATAATAAAGGACGTACTCCCCCGGGGCCCACTAGTTGGCCGATTCCATTGAGATGTAAAGGCACTCGGTTCGTTTCCAAACGTTCAGTTACGGTTTAGTTTGGTTAAGTGCGTTACTTTTAAGGTCTAACCCCGTTAGTTGTTTTAGTGTATTAAAAGCGGGTGTTAGGGTAATCAGGGACCCTAACTGGCTCAGAAAAGTACCAATATTAATTTTGGCAATATTTTTATGTTCCGGGTATTGTCCGGTTGTTCGGTCGGATAGTAATTCGTTAAAGTGCTTAAGATATCCGTTAAGCGTCATAAATAATATTTTTAGCGACACAATTTATTCTGCAAAGTGTCGGGAATAATTCCTCATATTTTGGCACTTTATTAATTAGCTAGAAGCTAGTGTGTTGATAAAAGTGCTGTGTTTCGTGCTTAAAGTTCGTTTTAGGCACATCCAAATCTCTATATCTTATTCCTAGAGACGTAATCATACAACCCTTGTATCCCTACACACACTATGGGTGTAGTAAAATGATTCTGGCTTATTCAGGCCTTTAGAGGCAGTGTTTGCCTGATGCTGGCTATATCAGCATGTCAAATAGGTTATCCGTTCAAGTGCTACTGTGCTTTTGTGCATCATGTTTGTCACTAAAGTTCAGTAAGTAAATAATGTAGTGACGGAAAAATCAAAGTATGATGCAGATATGTACATGTATCAACAATCAAGTAGCAGTTTATCAGAAATCTCAGTTAAGCACAGTAATTAGGCAACAATTAATAGTTAATTAAGTCGTACGGATACCTGGTTTTGTGAGGGTTGTCACATGGTGCAGATCAGAGGGGCCAGGCGGCCCGCGTAAGGATTTCCCAAAACATGAGGCGGGCCGCGTGGACATGTCTGACAGAAGATTTTGCATTTAATGCAGAATCTGGCCTTTCGTTCGATCAAAGGGCGATGCCTTTTCACCCAAATGAAGGGCCAAGGGTCAAGTTCACTGAATCTAACCCCTGGACACATGTACGCATGAGATCAAGGCACGATATTCGATAAAACGATCCTAACGGTTCCACCTTTCCTATAAATACCCCCCCCCATTTGAGTAAAAACCCACAAAATCAGATCTAAAGCTCTAAGTTGAAACCATTGTTTCATACCTGAGCTATTTGGTCTTGATTAGCACTCGGGGACCCTCCGTAAGTCTTCTTTCGCTCTTTTATTCGCTTTTCGAGTCCGAAAGTCAACATTTTGTTGACTTTCTGCATTGACCAGCTTATGGTCGATGCGAAGTTCATGGAACTTCATAACGTGAGCGTGATCACGATGGTTATGGTCCATAGTGACCATATTTACTGATCACCACGTTATCTAGGCTCAGTGACGAGTCGTAGTTTCGGCCAAAATGTGCATTCTTGCGTGTTTTGTAACCAAACTACTCGTGGGCATCAAAGCCGTTTGTTTTGATGCCAAACCTGTTTTCAAACTTAGTTAAGCATGTTCTAACATGCTTAGCTCGTCACTTTTAGTTTAGTGCTTATATAGGGTCGTAAGGTAAGCGATCTAAACCATCGCTTATCCTTTCGAACCCGACCCATTTGGTCGGTCATTAGGACCTGACCAAACACATTAGGTGACCATAGCTATAACCTTCCGAGGTTATACCTTGTGGTCACGATGTTAGGCGTTCCGAACGCGTTCTACGCGAACGACGCGTAAGGTGGCATAAGCTACCTAAACGGGTCGTGATGGACCGTAAGCACTTAGGTTAAGTTTCATTTTAGTATGTAGGCTTTGTTAAACCATATTACACGAGTCTCCATACTCGTTTGGTTTTCGAACCCGCGTACCGTCCGATCCTTCCGATTTTGGTCCGGTATATTAATATAGCTACCTATTAGGTACCGTTTGATATCCCGTGACCTCTAGCATTATCTGGTTATTATACAAGGAATTCAAAGCAATCTCAGGTGAGTACATAGAACCCCATCTTTTACTGTTTTCCAAACTGTTTTGGGGTGAAACACATGTGCCTATCTGTTACTTTCATGCTTTCCATGCTTTCACATCGTATATCTGCTATGCTCATTAGTACATTATAGTACATGATTTCATTACATTTTATGCTACGTATGCCCATTGTGTGCGTACTTAGTACATTTGATTCACATTACATTTCTGTTACATATGTTTACTCAGCATATGGACACATTTGATTTACATGAACATTTCTGTTGCATATGTTTACTCAGCATATGGACACATTGATTTACATGAACATTTCTGTTGCATATGTTTGCTCAGCATATGGACACATTGATTTACATAAACATTTCTGTTGCATATGTTTACTCAGCATATGGACACATTGATTTACATGAACATTTCTGCTTCGTATGTTTACTTAGCATACTTAGTACAATTGTTTACATCACATGCCTTCATTTTGTTATGACATTTGGTTTGTTTAACATGGGACAATACATTCATTAACATTGATCACGCCGTTCGTTAGTAGGTAGTGGTACCATAGGAATTGACAACTCCCGTTTCTGAAGTCCTGGGTTTGATAGGACTAGAAGGAATGACCGAATTCGATATACATAACTTAGATAAACCTTTAATTTGTTTAAGGGTTTATCGCCGCAGTCTCAAGGCTTGGATGTATGCATAGTTTACAATACCACATAAATGTTAATATCAATAGAGCATGCATATCCCGCAGAACATAACGCTGATTTAAACCACGTTTTACTTCAACGACTTGTTTTGTGCATATGGTTTAAGTTGATACGTTTCGCTTACCATACATGATACATTTTGGGATTACACATTACATGATTTACATTGAACATAAACACGTCGACATTGACATACACATTTGGTGGTTTACATTTGAACATAAACATTTGACATGGTTTACAATAACACTTGACATTTGGTTTACACATGAACAATTTACATGGTGGATTGGTTTGGGTAAATGATTTAAGTAACGTGGCATATGTAATATGATACAAACATGGTGGATACGCCGCTGGTACTTCCTATATATAAATGTTTGTATGATATTACATATCGTGGCGTTATCTACGTCATTTCAGTTTAGACACATCACATTTTACATAAATAACATTTTCTTCACAAGACATTATTTTCACAAACAACTTATCTTATTCAACTCATTTTACTTGGTTATTCGTTTAACCTTGCACTTATCTATACATATCGTTTGATGTTATCGTTTTTCAAATGATTTACAAAGCAAAACAAATTACAAGGTTCATGACTGACTGTTATTAAACATTCTTCAAAACTCAAGTCATGAACCCCATTTTCACAAAACCTATGTATCTCACAGGCATTTTTATGCTGACGTACCTACTTTCACATGTGTTTTCAGGAGCTATTCCATAGGACGATGATCATGATTCTAGGGCGGACCTGTGCCTTAGAGCCTAAAAATGAAGTTTGAACTAGCTTAATTATGTTTTGATTTCCGTACTCTCTTTCTAAGACAATGTAACACCTTTGTTTATAAATAAAATACAACTTGTATGCCATGGTTATGTAACAATTTAATTCTGTCCACAACACTCCCCGACGTTTTCCGCCGCGGTTGCATGTTATACGCGGTCGGGGTGTGACAGAAGAGTTGGTATCAGAGCCAATGGTTATAGGGAACTAGGTTATTAGTAATGCTTTGACCTAGACTATAACTTTAGGACCCTAACACAATTTATCTTGTGTTTAGAGTTTAAAACATGCACATCACCTATCCTTAGGTGGTAACCACAACGGGAACTTCGGTTCCGAATCCGCTTTGAAAATTAATCATCTGTTCTAGGATGATTGATTACTAGGTTTTGAACCCTCTATTATAAGGTTTTGAACCCCTTTGGATTTTCAAAAATCCCGTCAAAGTGTTGGGTTAATAGTGTGAACACGTGCGAACTGGAAGGGTGAATGCCTGTACCCTGAGTTTTCTGTCTAAGGCTAGAGTGTTCGTACAAATCCACATAATCGGACCAGTCACTCTTACCTGGGAACTCTTGGGGTGAGTGTTCACTTATAGGCGAGCATGTCTTCGCGATACACTAATTCTAACCCATTTACTTTGACTAGACATTTCACGTCGCTTGTTTGCATTGCGATACATAACCACCATCTTTGCTTTTGTTGATTTTGCTTCATCTCATTCTCTTCATCCAATCATCTCACTCGTTTCATTTCATGTTTTTCTCTTCTAGAATGCCTCCTCGACGCGACAACCAGATAGCTACTGCCGAGCTGGCGGAGATTATTGCGCAGCAGATGGCTGCTCAATTTCCGAATCTCTTTGCTCAATGGAACCAGGCCAACAACAACAATGGTACATGCAAATACAAGGATTTTAACCAGGCTAAGCCACTCAAGTTTAGTGGTTCTGAAGGAGCAACTGGGCTTCTTCAGTGGTTCGAGAGCATCGAGAACACTTTTCGCCATGTGCAGTGTCCTGACAATCGCAAAGTCGAGTTTTCTTCGAGTGTGTTTCAGAAGAGGGCTCTTACATGGTGGAATGGGGTAATGAGAGACCGTGGTGCAGAAGTTGCTCTAGCTCAAACATGGGCTGAACTAAGAGCTCTTATGATGAGGGAGTTTTGTCCTCATCATGAGCAACGAGCGTTGGAGAAAGAATTTTATGTCTTGAAGCAAGATAGTGGCGAGCACAGGGCTTATACGGATAGGTTTGAGGAGTTGAGTCTTCTTTGCCCGACTATGGTTACCCCACTCGATAAGGCCATTGAAAGATACATCGACGGCCTACCTGACTCAGTACAAGATATCCTTACTGGTAGCAACCCTACCACACTCCGTCAGGCAATCGAGTTATCGGCGACGTTGACTGAGTCGCAGATCCGAAAGAATAAACTACACAGGAAGTGCGACAAGGGCAAGAAACAGTCGGCTGACAAGGAAGATAGCAAGAAAGGTCAAAACAAGAAGGGAAAGGACTCTGGTTCCTCAAGGGGGTCAAGGAAGCGTAAGGCTTCCCAAAATTTTGCTGTCACTACCCAAGCAAACCAGGCAGCTCCCAACCAACCTCCAGCAAAGAAACCCTACTCAGGAAGTGCACCTTTGTGCAATCGATGCAACAGTCACCACCAGCCACAATATCAGTGCCGTTTCTGTACTAACTGTGGGAAATCGGGTCATCTTGCCGATGTTTGTCGGTTTGCTCAGAATCACGCAGTCCAGAACCCTGCTCAACAGGTTGCTCAACAACAGGGTCAGGCTGCACGACCAAACTACCCACCAGGTGCATGTTATAATTGTGGGGATCTGACCCACTACAGAAATCGGTGTCCAAGACTAGTCAACCAGAACCAGAATGCAAACCAGAATCCGGCACCGGCTCGAGGTCGAGTCTTTAACATGAATGCACAAGAAGCACAAGCAGACAACGAGGTGGTGAACGGTACGTTCTTTATTAATAATCAGCCAGCATCTGTTCTTTTTGATTCAGGTGCCGACAAGAGCTTTGTGTCATTGTCTTTTGAGACAATGCTTCGCGTGTCTAGAACGAAACTAGGTAAACCTTTGACAGTAGAGGTTGCCAGTGGTGAACCCATTGTTCTTAATTCTGTTCTACGCAACTGCCAGTTGAACCTTAACGACCATATTTTTCCTATTGACCTCACGCCAATGCAACTTGGAAGCTTCGATGTTATTGTGGGAATGGATTGGTTATCTAAGCATCGCGCAGAGATAGTATGTTCTGAGAAGATTGTTCGTATACCGCTGTCGACAGGCGAGATCCTACAAGTTCGTGGTGAGAAGCCTGCCGGTGGTCTCAAACTCATGTCTTGTTTTAAAGCACGGAAGTATCTGCGAAAGCACTATGTGGCTTTCTTAGCACATGTTACAGCAGATAAAGGCAAGTGTAAGTCTATTTCAGATATTCCTGTCGTTCGGGATTATTCCGAAGTATTCCCTGAAGACTTACCTGGTCTACCTCCAGCACGCCAAGTCGAGTTCCGTATTGATCTCGTACCTGGTGCAAACCCCATTGCCAGAGCTCCATACCGTCTTGCACCATCAGAGATGCAAGAATTATCTAAGCAGCTTCAGGAGCTCTCCGACAAAGGTTTTATCCATCCTAGCTTTTCACCTTGGGGTGCTCCCGTTCTCTTTGTAAAGAAGAAGGATGGATCTTTTAGGATGTGTATCGATTATCATCAGCTTAACAAGCTTACCATCAAGAATCGATATCCCCTACCTCGCATTGATGATCTCTTTGATCAATTGCAAGGTGCTTCATACTTTTCAAAGATTGATCTACGATCTGGATATCATCAGCTTCGTGTACATGAAGAAGACATTCCCAAGACAGCGTTCCGTACTCGTTATGGACATTATGAGTTCACAGTCATGCCATTCGGTTTGACTAATGCTCCTGCTGTTTTCATGGACTTAATGAATAGGGTCTGCAAGCCTTATTTAGATAAGTTCATCATCGTTTTCATTGACGACATTTTGATATATTCTAAGACGCGAGCTGATCATGAGCAACATCTTCGTCTTACATTGGAACTCCTAAAGAAAGAACAACTTTTCGCCAAATTCTCCAAGTGTGAATTCTGGCTTAAAGAGGTTCAATTCTTAGGACATATTGTCAACGAACAAGGTATTCATGTAGATCCCTCCAAGATCAGCGCGATTAAGGATTGGGATACACCTACTACCCCTACTGAAGTTCGTTCTTTTCTTGGTCTAGCGGGTTATTACCGCCGCTTCATAGAAAATTTCTCGAAGATTGCAGTTCCTCTAACTGCTCTAACTCAGAAGAACAAGCCATTTGATTGGGGAGTCAAACAAGAGGAAGCGTTTCAGACTTTGAAACAAAAGCTTTGCGACGCGCCTGTCCTAACATTGCCTAAGGGCAACGATGATTTCGTCGTTTATTGCGACGCATCTAAATTAGGACTTGGCTGCGTCCTGATGCAAAGAAACAAAGTCATAGCATACGCATCAAGGCAGTTGAAGATACATGAGAAAAACTACACCACTCATGATCTTGAGTTGGGTGCAGTTGTCTTCGCTCTTAAGATCTGGAGACACTATTTGTACGGAACAAAATGTGTGGTTTTCACAGACCACAAAAGTCTTCAACATATCTTTAATCAAAAGGAACTCAACATGAGGCAAAGACGTTGGGTTGAACTTCTAAACGACTACGACTGCGAGATTCGCTACCATCCTGGTAAGGCTAATGTCGTAGCCGATGCATTAAGTCGCAAGGAACGTACTAAGCTTCATTGTGTACGTGTCCAATCTGTTGTTCCAACCGATATCCAAGCCCGTATTTCTCAGGCTCAACAAGCTTGTGTTTCACAAGGTTTAATGGATAAGGAATTCCCTTATCACATAACACCCGCTCTCGAACTGAAAGACAATGGATCGTACTATTTCATGGACCGTTTGTGGGTCCCAAGCCAAGATGATCTTCGTACCTTGCTTATGGATGAAGCCCATAAGTCTCGTTATTCCATTCATCCTGGCTCAGATAAGATGTATAAGGATCTTCGTATTCAGTATTGGTGGCCTGGTATGAAGAAAGACATTGCCTTATACGTATCCAAATGCCTTACTTGTCTTAAGGTTAAGGCTGAACATCAGCGTCCTTCTGGTTTATTAGAGCAACCAGAGATCCCAGTCTGGAAATGGGAAAACATTACTATGGATCTCATTACCAAACTCCCGCGCACAAAGAAAGGTCACGATGCCATCTGGGTAATCGTTGATCGTCTTACCAAATCAGCGCATTTCTTGCCAATCCGTGAGGATTTTTTGGCTGACAAACTTGCTCAAATCTACGTGGATGAAATTGTAGCTAGACATGGTGTTCCTTTGAGCATCATTTCTGACAGAGATGCTCGTTTCACTTCTCACTTTTGGAGAACCATGCAATCTGCTATGGGGTCCCAACTTAATCTGAGCACAGCTTATCATCCGTAAACGGATGGTCAATCTGAAAGAACAATCCAGACACTGGAGGATATGCTTAGAGCTTGTGTGATCGACTTTGGTGGTAGTTGGGATTCACATCTTCCATTGATTGAATTCTCTTACAACAACAGTTATCACTCCAGCATCAACATGGCTCCTTTCGAGGCTCTCTATGGTCGAAAATGTCGTTCACCAGTCTGCTGGAATGAGATCGGTGAGGCTCAACTTACTGGACCTGCCCTCATTTTAGAGACGACAGAAAAGGTAAAGAAAGTTCGTGATAACCTTCAGACAGCTAGAAGCCGTCAAAAGAGTTACGCGGACCTAAAACGCAAACCCTTGGATTTTCAAGTCGGTGATCGTGTATTACTTAAGGTCTCACCTTGGAAAGGTGTGATCAGATTCGGAAAGAAAGGAAAACTTGCACCTAGATATGTTGGACCATTCAAGATCGTCGAAAGAATCGGTAAGGTAGCCTACAGACTTGAGTTACCTCCTGAACTTGGAAATGTTCATCCAACCTTTCACGTATCCAATCTCAAGAGGTGTTTAGCTGATGAAAACCTCCACATACCGCTTGACGAAATTCGTGTTGATAAAACACTGAAGTTTGTTGAGAAACCGGTAGAAATCATGGAATGTGAAGTCAAGTGGCTTAAACGCAAGCGCATTCCTTTGGTCAAGGTTCGTTGGGAATCTAAACGTGGACCCGAGTTTACTTGGGAACGTGAAGACCAAATGAAGGCAAAATATCCGCATCTTTTTCCATCAGTTTCCTCTAAATAAATTTCGGGACGAAATTTCCACAAGTAGGGGACTGTAACAATTGTGCTTGTAATCATTGTAAACAGTTCAATTATCAATAAAATAATGTAATTTGATACCAATGTTTGTTTCATTGTGTTTTACAATTTTCATGTTTTGACTTTTATTTAATTCCAAACTCTACATCGCTTTCTGGAGAGTTATACGCTAACTAGTGCGTAAACGTACTCAGTTTAATGCGACAAATACTCCGGAACATCAACATATACTCAACGTACCTTAAATAACCTATACATAACTTAGAAATAAGTTTTGAAGGCTTTGGTATAGCAAAAACAAGTTAATTCGCTTACAGGGACTAAACTTGACAAACTGCGAAAGTATGCCAATTTGAACTGTAACGAACATTCCGGGACATGTCCATAAGTTAAACATACCATAAATATCCTTTACATAGCTTAGAAATAGGCTTTGAGAGGTTTGGTATGCTAAAACAAACTTTTGGATCATTCAGGGACTAAAAGTGTCAAAAAGTGCCTAAGTTTGCACTTTCGCGCATAACTTACGTTCTGAATACATCCGGACATCCAAAAATTTATGTAAGCATCCTTATATTATGCCTTAGTGTTTGGCATAAGAAAAATCCATTCGTCGCGTCATTTGGATCGTCTTTCGCGCTTATGCGCATTCCGTCGTAATTAAGCGAACATCGCGATCGTACGGCCAAACGAACCGACATCCGACATATTTTTGGGCATGTTTCATGTCCACAATGTTTAGGCATCATTTTAGGGCCTTAAAGATGGCTTTACAGGTCTTAGAAGGGCTGGAAATAGCTTAAACACGCAACAGGGACCAAAAGTGTAAATTCTGCAAGTGGTGCAGATCAAAGGGGCCAGGCGGCCCGCGTAAGGATTGCCCAAAACATGAGGCGGGCCGCGTGAACATGTCTGACAGAAGATTTTGCATTTAATGCAGAATCTGGCCTTTCGTTCGATCAAAGGGCGATGCCTTTTCACCCAAATGAAGGGCCAAGGGTCAAGTTCACTGAATCTAACCCCTGGACACATGTACGCATGAGATCAAGGCACGATATTCGATAAAACGATCCTAACGGTTCCACCTTTCCTATAAATACCCCCCCCCCCATTTGAGTAAAAACCCACAAAATCAGATCTAAAGCTCTAAGTTGAAACCATTGTTTCATACCTGAGCTATTTGGTCTTGATTAGCACTCGGGGACCCTCCGTAAGTCTTCTTTCGCTCTTTTATTCGCTTTTCGAGTCCGAAAGTCAACGTTTTGTTGACTTTCTGCATTGACCAGCTTATGGTCGATGCGAAGTTCATGGAACTTCATAACGTGAGCGTTATCACGATGGTTATGGTCCATAGTGACCATATCTACTGATCACCACGTTATCTAGGCTCAGTGACGAGTCGTAGTTTCGGCCAAAATGTGCATTCTTGCGTGTTTTGTAACCAAACTACTCGTGGGCATCAAAGCCGTTTGTTTTGATGCCAAACCTATTTTCAAACTTAGTTAAGCATGTTCTAACATGCTTAGCTCGTCACTTTTAGTTTAGTGCTTATATAGGGTCGTAAGGTAAGCGATCTAAACCATCGCTTATCCTTTCGAACCCGACCCATTTGGTCGGTCATTAGGACCTGACCAAACACATTAGGTGACCATAGCTATAACCTTCCGAGGTTATACCTTGTGGTCACGATGTTAGGCGTTCCGAACGCGTTCTACGCGAACGACGCGTAAGGTGGCATAAGCTACCTAAACGGGTCGTGATGGACCGTAAGCACTTAGGTTAAGTTTCATTTTAGTATGTAGGCTTTGTTAAACCATATTACACGAGTCTCCATACTCGTTTGGTTTTCGAACCCGCGTACCGTCCGATCCTTCCGATTTTGGTCCGGTATATTAATATAGCTACCTATTAGGTACCGTTTGATATCCCGTGACCTCTAGCATTATCTGGTTATTATACAAGGAATTCAAAGCAATCTCAGGTGAGTACATAGAACCCCATCTTTTACTGTTTTCCAAACTGTTTTGGGGTGAAACACATGTGCCTATCTGTTACTTCCATGCTTTCCATGCTTTCACATCGTATATCTGCTATGCTCATTAGTACATTATAGTACATGATTTCATTACATTTTATGCTACGTATGCCCATTGTGTGCGTACTTAGTACATTTGATTCACATTACATTTCTGTTACATATGTTTACTCAGCATATGGACACATTTGATTTACATGAACATTTCTGTTGCATATGTTTACTCAACATATGGACACATTGATTTACATGAACATTTCTGTTGCATATGTTTACTCAGCATATGGACACATTGATTTACATAAACATTTCTGTTGCATATGTTTACTCAGCATATGGACACATTGATTTACATGAACATTTCTGCTTCGTATGTTTACTTAGCATACTTAGTACAATTGTTTACATCACATGCCTTCATTTTGTTATGACATTTGGTTTGTTTAACATGGGACAATACATTCATTAACATTGATCACGCCGTTCGTTAGTAGGTAGTGGTACCATAGGAATTGACAACTCCCGTTTCTGAAGTCCTGGGTTTGATAGGACTGGAAGGAATGACCGAATTCGATATACATAACTTAGATAAACCTTTAATTTGTTTAAGGGTTTATCGCCGCAGTCTCAAGGCTTGGATGTATGCATAGTTTACAATACCACATAAATGTTAATATCAATAGAGCATGCATATCCCGCAGAACATAACGCTGATTTAAACCACGTTTTACTTCAACGACTTGTTTTGTGCATATGGTTTAAGTTGATACGTTTCGCTTACCATACATGATACATTTTGGGATTACACATTACATGATTTACATTGAACATAAACACGTCGACATTGACATACACATTTGGTGGTTTACATTTGAACATAAACATTTGACATGGTTTACAATAACACTTGACATTTGGTTTACACATGAACAATTTACATGGTGGATTGGTTTGGGTAAATGATTTAAGTAACGTGGCATATGTAATATGATACAAACATGGTGGATACGCCGCTGGTACTTCCTATATATAAATGTTTGTATGATATTACATATCGTGGCGTTATCTAAGTCATTTCAGTTTAGACACATCACATTTTACATAAATAACATTTTCTTCACAAGACATTATTTTCACAAACAACTTATCTTATTCAACTCATTTTACTTGGTTATTCGTTTAACCTTGCACTTATCTATACATATCGTTTGATGTTATCGTTTTTCAAATGATTTACAAAGCAAAACAAATTACAAGGTTCATGACTGACTGTTATTAAACATTCTTCAAAACTCAAGTCATGAACCCCATTTTCACAAAACCTATGTATCTCACAGGCATTTTTATGCTGACGTACCTACTTTCACATGTGTTTTCAGGAGCTATTCCATAGGACGATGATCATGATTCTAGGGCGGACCTGTGCCTTAGAGCCTAAAAACGAAGTTTGAACTAGCTTAATTATGTTTTGATTTCCGTACTCTCTTTCTAAGACAATGTAACACCTTTGTTTATAAATAAAATACAACTTGTATGCCATGGTTATGTAACAATTTAATTCTGTCCACAACACTCCCCGACGTTTTCCGCCGCGGTTGCATGTTATACGCGGTCGGGGTGTGACACCAACAACCAGAAATCCCGAAATGGAAATGAGAGCAAATTTCCATGGATTTCGTCACTGGCCTACCTAGGTCCCAACGCGGGAATGACACTATTTGGGTAATAATAGGTCGATTGACCAAGTCTGCGCACTTTCTGGCTATTAAAGAAATAGACAAGTTCTCTACCTTGGCAGACATTTACTTAAAGGAAGTGGTTTCGAGGCACGGAGTGCCAACCTCCATTATTTCCAATCGAGACGCACGTTTTACTTCTGAGTTGTGGCAAGCTATGCACGGAGGGCCAAACAGACTTGGAACTAGGAGCAGTGGGTAAAAAGTTTGATATCATAAATCGGGTTTAGATAGGCTATACGCTAATTACGCCATTTAATTAATAAAAAGCTTCTCATTTACGCTAATGAGCATAACTCCTAATCTAGACCTCAAACTGATGTCAAATTTTAGGGACAAGTTTATAAATCAATAGTGAAGGTTTCTATTCTTTCACTTTTTCAAAAATCACATTTTATGGTGAAAGGGGCATAATAGTCAACATTTAAGCATTTTACGAAATCATGCATATGAATCGGATAACTAATGAACCAAGTTGTATAATCTCAGATGGTTATACTTATAGGTAACTTGGTCCTAATAAAGCTCTAAGGCATTCCTAAACTATGCTCAAACGGTTCAGAACTGAAAGTCAAAGCAAAAGTCAAAGTATGCGACTTTCGGTTCCAATCCGAGCTTAAACTGAAAATTGTCGGGTTGAACATGTTTAGACATGTTCTTACATTAATTACCAAGTTATATAAGGGATAAAACAGGTTGCATAGCTTCTACATTGCTAATTATGCATTAATTTGAAAATAAGCTTCCTGCTGACTTTTTATAATCAAGTTTGACCCGACAATTGACCTACTTAAAGTGGGAATCAGAGAATACCCTTTTAAGGGTGTATTGCCCTCATAATTACCAACTCATAGGTACATTCAATTTGAAATTTGACTGGACCAATTAATATTAATGACGAAGTCAAATCTTAATTACGACGGTTTGACTTTTTGGTTTATAAGCTAATTAAAAGAACTAAACAAGGATTAGAACTCTTACTTATGGTCCTTGCTATCTTTTCTACACTTCTTAATCTTCTCCCAAGTCAGCTACCTCCAGAAATGAGTGCTTGAATTGTTGCAAGTGAATGAGTACTTGAACAAGTGAACTCATGGCCCTTATATAGGTTTTCTAGAGCTCTATGATCATTCCAACAAGGTCTATGGATGTTATGGGATCATTACAGGTGTCCCTAGGCCATAATAAACCCTCAACCAAGCCCATAGAATCGAAAACAAGCTCCATAAGTCGGTTAAACCGGCTGAACAGGCATCTGTGATGATTTTCTGATGCTGGGGGGCTCAGGCGGCACGCGTAAGGATTGGGCCTAGCCTTACGCGGCCTGTGTGAGGGTCAGGTCTAGCCAGCAAGTTTCAAATATTGCATTTTAGGCCCCTGGTCCTTCCAAACTTGATTTTAACATGGTTTCTTGCACTTTTAGCCCCGAATCTTGACTTTTAAGGTCCCCAAGTCATAAACCACCTTTGTTAAGTCCCCGGTTATTCACACGATCACCGAAAAGTCTTAAATTTCAACGTTGACGCTTTTAACCCCTCGTATACGAATTTTGTCATAACTTTCTCATACTTAATCGAAACGTTGTGAAATTTTTATCATGCATTCTAGTGAGCATAATTAATCATTACAAAACTTTGGGTTTGCTAAAAGTGTTAGGATCGGAGACTGTCATGATTGTGCTTGTTTGTATAGATTTGACAAAACAATGAATATAAAATAAGATTAAGTGCAGCGGAAATGAAAACAAACTTTGTGAACACACTCAAAAGAGAAAATAGTTTGGTAAACAAATGCTTCTCATTAAGTTAAATGATTGAAATATAAAGCAAATGATAACAAGCATGCTTACAAAACTAAACTCCCCCTCAGCCTGATACCCCAAGGTTGGTTGCACAAGATGAAAGGATTGGACTAGAGAAGAAGAATCCACTCAGTCAATCAAATGTAACAGTACACGGTACTGTTCTGTCACACCCCCAAAATCCACCTGCGGAGTAGTACCGCTTAGAGGAGTGACTGACCAGGATCCAGCCACCAATCATATTGAACAAGCATATGAATAGTTATAAAAGTCTAACCAATACAATTGGTGTTCAAACAAAACATAGTTTAAGTTGCAAGCGGAAGCATAAGTCTTAAAATTTAAAACATAAGTTCAATTGTTTTCAAGTTTAACATGGCACGCAGCTATCCATGTCCCACAACGACTCTCCTCCATGCAAGCTCCAGCTAAGTACCTATGGTCCTGCAAAGCATGTAGTAACGAGTCAACAACTAGTTGAGTGAGTTCACAGTTGGGTGTTCGTTTTAATTTGTTTCGAAAACAGTTTCCTTTATCTGGCATCCTGCCGTGGGGGTTACCCCATAGTTGCAAACGTGACTTGTTTATTCCCAGTTACTCTGGCATTCCAGCCGTGGGGGCTACCCCGTGTTAGTTATCTGGCATTTCGGCCGTGGGGGCTACCCCTTGTATGCACTAGACTTGTTACCATATCGACTGCTGACTGTAGTCATGTTTATGTGCCCTGAAACTGTCAATGTCTATCATCATTGACGTGCCCCAGATCCACTAGTTCACGCCCGTCCTCTGCGGCACGGTGTGAGGTTTGTCAGACCTAAATAACGCTATCTAACTAATGACCCGCTCGCCATTGGCCCGGCGATTAAGTCGATATAAAAGGAGGGACTTCGTGATAGAGTTTTGGTCTAGTATGAGTGATCTGTCCGTGAGGACGAGGAATTACATTACTGAACCATTGCTGTCCTACCCAAGGAGGACGAGGAATCTACGTTCCTTAACCCCATTCCCAACCTAGGGAATCCCATGCTTTGTAGAGGGTGTGAACTCACCTTGGTTTGCTCGGCAGATACACAGAAAAGTCAATCAAGTTGTAAGTGGCCAACTACGTCCTAACATAGATACCATTCAAGTCAGGTTTGTATCCAAGTGGTGCACGTATGTTCTACACGTATTGTACACAAGTAACAATCATGGCATACATATCTAGTATGGCAGTTCAACAACAGTTCGCAACAAGTTCCACAGTAACATTCATGTAATAACCAAAGTCTAAGTGTGACCCAAACAGTTGGTCTCGTAATAGCACGCGAGCGCAAAACACGCATTCAACAGTAACATAAGAAGCCCATAAGTCCGGCCCAATTACCCAAGCCCGTAGCAATGTGGAAGTCCAAATAGTGTGTACATGCATATGGTCTCGAGTCGAGACTGTGCGGTCTCGAGTGTAGCTTACAAGATCTCGAGTTGCAACCGGACTCGCAAGCAAGGTCTCGAGTCATGATGTTTGTGTGATGATCATGTGTGGTCTCGAGTCGAGACTAGGGGTTCTCGACTCGCAATCTGTGTCGCAAACTGAGGTCTCGAGTTTTCATGTTCATGGTCTCGAGTCGAAACCAAAGGTCTCGACTGGACACCTGCTGATCATTCACAGTTGTACTATCCAATGGAATTTTGGTTTCATGCAACATGGTGTACTATCCATACAAACATGTTTTGTTGTCTAACAATTAACCATAATGGATCAAACACCTCAATTTCAAATATTCAAGGCACATTCATAGCTTATTCATGTTGTTCATCATACATTCGAATAGTTCATTATTTTAGGGTTTTCATTTTAACAACATGCTTCATCAATAACATCTATCCTAGCATGAATTCGAGCTAATAACATCATCGGTTTTTACATCTAGCACATTCAATCAATGCAATAACATTCTTAAATAAGATTTATCATCAACATATGCTAGTCCGATTTCATGAACACAAACCTCCTAAACATAACCAAGCCATTCGGATTTAAACCCATATAAAGCCGATTTCTAACATTTCATCATCACATAATATCATCATTTGACAACAAGTAACTATTTTCTATCAAGCAAACATCTTTATCATAGATAAACAATCATTTCTCATGTATTTGTCATTATACCACTAAATGAGACACTAACCGGCTAGAGGATAGGAAGGGTGAACTCCGAAAGCCGATTCCAAGCTTGAACCGAAGGTCCTAGTGTTGCCGGTTTGAATCCGAGAGGATGAGAGAAGAAGGATGTTGAGACTTAGGGTTTTTGTGAGAGGAAGGGAGAGTGTGTGTGTAGGAGAATGTGTGTGAGTTGTCCAAAAAAAATGGCAAGGTTGGTTATCATCAAGGGTTATATACTAGTTCAAGTTGATGCACCCTAATGGGTTTCGGATGAGGTGCACGGCCCAACCGGCCCATATGTTGCACTGTTCACTCGAGACCACATGGTCTCGAGTCGGGTTCTTGTGTCTCGGGTCGCATTCATACAAGCATATATATAAACATAACATATAATTCACATATATCATTATACCAACACGTCAACTAATCACATAACGTTTCAAGTAGGTTACATCGAGATACAATGAAAGGTTCTAAATTTCGAGTTGTCACATCATCCCCAAGTTGAAAGAAATTTCGTCCCTAAATTTGGTAAGCACTCACTGAGGAAGCTAGTTAAGTTGTATGGTTTTCCCGGTTTTCCTGGGGTGTCACATCCACCCCCCGTTGATCTGGAATTTCGTCCCGAAATTCCGTAGCTTCAGCCTCAGTAGTGGTTGTACTGTTTGCGAACAGTTGGGGATACTTTTGTTTCATCCGATCTTCGCGCTCCCAGGTGAACTCTGGGCCGCGACGTGAGTTCCAACGAACTCGAACGAGAGGTATTCTAGTGCTCTTGAGGACCTTAACATCCTGGTCCGTGATTTCAACTGGTTCCTCGACGAATCGTAACTGCTCGTCGATAGTGAGTTCCTTCAGAGGAACTATGTGGGTCTCATCTGACAGACACTTCTTCAGATTCGACACATGAAAAACGTTGTGAATTGCACTGAGTTCTGCTGGTAAGTTCAGTCTGTAGGCCACCTTGCCTATTTTCTCGATGATTTCAAATGGTCCGACGTATCGTGGGTTAAGTTTGCCTTGTTTGCCAAAACGGACCACACCCTTCCAGGGTGAAACTTTGAGTAGTACCCGCTCCCCAACCTGGAGCTCAAGTGGTTTCCTGCCCTTATCGGTGTAGGCTTTCTGACGGTCACGAGCTGCCGCCATGCGTTGTCGTATTTGAGCAATCCGTTCAGTAGTGTCCACCACGTGTTCCGGACCAGTGATCTGACTATCCCCCACCTCTGCCCAACAAAGAGGTGACCGGCATTTACGTCCGTACAATGCCTCAAACGGAGCAGCTTTAATGCTGGTTTGGTAGCTATTATTGTACGAAAATTCCACAAGTGGCAGATGCTTTTCCCAGCTGTTGCCAAAGTCGATTACACATGCACGAAGCATGTCTTCTAAGGTCTGAATAGTACGCTCGGACTGCCCGTCCGTCTGAGGGTGATACGCTGTGCTCATATCTAAACGTGAGCCAAAGGACTTGTGCATTGCTTGCCACAGCTCTGAAGTAAAACGTGCATCTCGATCGGAGATAATAGAGGTGGGCACCCCGTGCCTCGAGACAACTTCCTTGAGGTATATTTCCGCTAGAGTGGAGAATTTATCCGTTTCCTTAATCGCCAAGAAGTGTGCGGATTTTATGAGTCGATCCACGATCACCCAAATAGTATCATTTCCGCGCTGAGATCTAGGTAGGCCAGTAACGAAATCCATGGAAATTTGCTCCCATTTCCATTGTGGTATCTCTGGTTGTTGAAGTAGACCTGAGGGCTTCTGGTATTCTGTCTTGACCCTCGCACAAGTCAAACACTTGCTGACGTAAGTCGCTATGTGGGCCTTCATGCTAGGCCACCAATACGTAGTTTTAATATCGTGGTACATCTTATCCGAACCAAGGTGTACCGAGTAGCGGGACTTTTGTGCCTCATCCATCACAAGTTCTCGTAGGTTGCCATAGAGTGGAACCCAAATGCGTCCTGTTACGTAGTAAGCACCGTCTTCCCTCTGTTCTAAGCGTTGTCTTGACCCGCGTAGGGCTTCAGCCCTGACGTTTTCTGGTTTCAGTGCTTCTATCTGAGCAGCTCGTATTTGGGAAGGAAGACTAGAATAGATCGTGAGTTGTAAAGCTCGCACGCGCTTAGGCGCAGTGTCCTTTCGACTGACGGCGTCAGCCACAACATTGGCCTTACCCGGATGATACCTGATGGAGCACTCGTAGTCATTCAGTAGCTCGACCCATCGTCGTTGCCGCATATTTAGTTCCTTCTGCTTGAATATGTGCTCTAGGCTCCTGTGGTCGGTGTAGATGGCGAACTTGGTACCGTACAGGTAATGTCACCATAACTTAAGTGCGAAAACAACAGCTCCCAGCTCTAAATCGTGTGTAGTGTAGTTCTTCTCGTGAACTTTGAGTTGGCGTGAGGCGTAGGCTATGACTTTATCTCGTTGCATCAATACACAACCAAGGCCTTGAATTGATGTGTCGCAGTAAACCACAAAATCGTCTGTGCCCTCTGGCAGTGAGAGAATAGGTGCACTACAAAGTCTATCCTTTAGGTGCTGAAAGGCTAACTCCTGTGCATTTCCCCAGCGATAAACAACGCCTTTCTGCGTTAGCGAGGTGAGAGGCTGTGCGATCTTAGAAATGTGACACCTGTGTCACCGCGACCATCAAACAAATACCAAGCCGATGAAATATTGTATTTCATACTTGGGATCTTGTATAAATATGTGTATGTTTTGCACATATCAATTATTGTTCAAATTCAAACTCTACATCGCTTTCTGGAGCATTATACGCAAACTGGTGCGTAAACGTACTCAGTTTATTGCGAAAAATACTCCGGAACATCAACATACACTCAACGTACCTTAAATAACCTTTACATAACTTAGAAATAAGTTTTGAAGGCTTTGGTATAGCAAAAACAAGTTAATTCGCTTACAGGGACTAAACTTGGCAAACTGCGAAAGTATGCCAATCTGAACTATAACGAACATTCCGGAACATGTCCATAAGTTAAACATACCATAAATATCCTTTACATGGCTTAGAAATAGGCTTTGAGGGGTTTGGTATGCTAAAATAAACTTCTGGGTCATTCAGGGACTAAAAGTGTCAAAAAGTGCACAAGTTTGCACTTTCGCGCATAACTTACGTTCTGAATACATCCGGACATCCAAAAATTTATGTAAGCATCCTTATATTATGCCTTAGTGTTTGGCATGAGAAAAATCCATTCGTCGCGTCATTTGGATCGTCTTTCACACTTATGCGCATTCCGTCGTAATTAAGCGAACACCGCGATCGTACGGCCAAACGAACCAACATCCGACACATTTTTGAGCATGTTTCATGTCCACAATGTTTAGGCATCATTTTAGGGCCTTAAAGTTGGCTTTACGGGCCTTAGAAGTGTCGGAAATGGCTTAAACACGCAACAGGGACCAAAACTGTCATTTTTCAAAGTATGTGCAGATCAGACGGGCACAGGCGGCCCGCCTGAGTTTTTGCATATCCTGATGCGGGCCGCGTGAGGATGTCTGACAGAAAGATTTTGCATTAAATGCAGAATCTGGCCTTTCGTTCGATCAAGAGGCGATGCCTTTTTCACCCAATGAAGGGCCAAGAGCCAAGTTCAGTGAATTTAACCCCTGGACACATGTACGCACGAGATCAAGGCACGATATTCGATAAAACGATCCTAACGGTTCCACTTTTCCTATAAATACCCCCCCTTAGTGTAAAAATCACAACAATCTGATCTTGAAGCTCTAAGTTGAAACCATTGTTTCATACCTGAGCTATTTGATCTAGATTAGCACTCGGGGACCCTCCGTAAGTCTTCTTTCGCTCTTTTATTCGCTTTTCGAGTCCGAAAGTCAACGTTTTGTTGACTTTCTGCATTGACCAGCTTATGGTCGATGCGAAGTTCATGGAACTTCACAACGTGAGCGTGATCACGATGGTTATGGTCCGTAGTGACCATACCTACTGATTACCCCGTTATCTAGGCTCAGTGACGAGTCGTAGTTTCGGCCAGAATGTGCATTCTTGCATATTTTGTAACCAAACTACTCGTGAGCATCAAAGCCGTTTGTTTTGATGTCAAACCTGTTTTCAAACTTAGTTAAGCATGTTCTAACATGCTTAGCTCGTCACTTTTAGTTTAGTGCTTATATAGGGTCGTAAGGTAAGCGATCTAAACCATCGCTTATACTTTCGAACCCGACCCATTTGGTCGGTCATTAGGACCTGACCAGACACATTAGGTGACCATAGCTATAACCTTCCGAGGTTATACCTTGTGGTCACGATGTTAGGCGTTCCAGACGCGTTCTACGCGAACGACGCGTAAGGTAGCATAAGCTACCTAAACGGGTCGTGATGGACCGTAAGCACTTAGGTTAAGTTTCATTTTAGTATGTAGGCTTTGTTAAACCATATTACACGAGTCTCCATACTCGTTTGGTTTTCGAACCCGCGTACTGTCCGATCCTTCCGATTTGGTCCGGTATATTAACATAGCTACCTATTAGGTGCCGTTTGATATCCCGTGATCTTTAGCATTATCTGGTTATTATACAAGAACTCCAAAGCAATCTCAGGTGAGTACATTGAACCCCTCTTTTACTGTTTTCTAAACTGTTTTGGGGTGAAACACATGTGCCTATCTGTTACTTTCATGCTTTCCTGTTTTCACATCATATACTTGCTATGTTCAATAGTACATATATAGTACATGATTTCAGTGTGTTTATGCTATGTATGTCCATCGTGTGCATACTTAGCACAACACTTTACATTACATTTTTATGCTATGTATGCCCATTGTGTGCGTACTTAGTACATCGTTTTACATCACATGCTATGTATGCCCATTGTGTGCGTACTTAGTACATTGTTTTACATTACATGCTATGTATGCCCATTGTGTGCATACTTGGTACATTGTTGCACATTGCATTACTGTTGCATATGCTCATCCAGCATATGAACGCATCACACTACATTTTGAACCGTTGTACTCTACAATACATTTCATGCTACGTACGCCCATTGTGTGCATACGTAGTACATTGTTTCACATTGCATTACTGTTGCATATGCTCATCCAGCATATGAACACATTACACTACATTTTGAACCGTTGTAACCATTTGACTATGTGAACCGTCTTAACCCTTCAATTTCATGAACCGTCTGTAACCATTGAACCGTGTAAACCAGTTGTATCCGTTGACATGGATTACATTTGACAATAGACATTTGACTATACATGAACATTTCTACCGTTGTTAAACATTTCACCTTGATGGTTTGGTTTGAGTAAGTGATTTAAGTAACGAGGCATGTGTAATATGATACAAGCATGGTGGATACGCCGCTGGTACTTCCTATATATAAGTGTTTGTATGGTATTACATATCGTAGCGTTATTTGAATCATTTCAATTTGAAACATAGAACATTTTATACAAATAACACGCTTTTCACAAGACATTGATTTACAAACAACAAATCTTATACAAACTCTTTTTACATGGTTATTCAGTTAACCATGCATTGTTCTCTTATTTATACATATCATTTGATCTTACCGTTTTTCAAATGATTTACAAGACAAAGCAAAATACGAGGTTCATGACTAAACATTTTCTCAAACTCAAGTCATGAATTCCGTTTTCACAAAACCAATGTATCTCACAGGCATTTTTATGCTGACGTACCTATTTTCACATGTGTTTTCAGGAGATGATGCATAGGACTTATGAAGACATACTTAGGCGGACCTGTGCCTTAGTGACTTAAAACGAGACAAGAACTAGTTAATTTATGTTATGTACACTTTGATTCTTGTTTAGACAATGAAAACCTTCATGTTTGATTTATAAAACGAAACTTCATTCGCCATGGGTTTGAAACAATTGATTCTGTTACAACACCCCCCGACGTTTCCGCCACGTTTTGTATGTTCTACGTGGTCGGGGTGTGACAGAAAAGATGGTATCAGAGCCAATGGTTATAGGGAATTAGGTTATTAGTAATGCTTTGACCTAGTCTATAACCTTCCTAGGAACCTAACGCGAGTTTACTTGCGTTTAGTCATAAAACAATACCGTCACCTACCCTTAGGCGACGACCACAACAAGAACATAAATTTCAAAATCGCCTTGAAAGCTAATCATCTGTTCTAGGATGATTGATTACTAGGTTTTGAACCCTCTATTGTAAGGTTTTGAACCCTTTGTTATAAGGTTTTGAACCACTTTGAATTTTCAAAACTCCCGTCAAAGTTTTGGGTCCTAAATAGTGTGAACACGTGTGAACTGGAAGGGTGAATGCCTGTACCCTGGGTTTTCTGTCTAAGGTTAGAGTGTTCGTACAAATCCGCATAATCGGACCAGTCACTCTTACCTGGGAACTCTCGGGGTGAGTGTCCACTTATAGGCGAGCATGTCTTCGCGATACACTATGAGGATCTATCTGCTTTGATTCAGCCCTGGTGTTGTTTGTTTGCTTCATGATTCAAACAAGTGACCATCAACCGTGATTATGGTCAGTGATTGTAACATCCTATTCTTACCCAATACCATTTTATTTGTTTCCTTTCATGTTTTCCTCTTTTAGAATGCCTCCTCGACGCGAACACCAGATAGCAACTGCTGAGCTGGCAGAAATTATTGCGCAGCAGATGGCTGCTCAATTCCCAAATCTCTTTGCTCAATGGAACCAAGCCAACAACAACAACAATGGTACATGCAATTTCAAGAACTTTAACTCGGCCAAACCACTCAAGTTTAGTGGTTCTGAGGGAGCAACTGGGCTTCTCCAATGGTTCGAGAGCATCGAGAATACCTTTCGCCACGTGCAGTGTCCGGAAAATCGCAAGGTCGAGTTTTCTTCGAGTGTGTTTCAGAAGAGAGCTCTTACATGGTGGAACGGGGTAATGAGAGACCGTGGTGCAGATGTTGCTCTAGCACAAACATGGGCTGAACTGAGAGCACTTATGATGAGAGAGTTTTGTCCTCGTCATGAACAACGAGCGTTGGAGAAGGAGTTTGATGATTTGAAACAAGATAGTGGCGAACACAGGGCATATACTGATAGGTTTGAGGAGTTGAGTCTACTTTGCCCGACTATGGTCGCCCCACTCGACAAGGCTATCGAAAGGTACATCGACGGCCTGCCTGACTCGGTACAAGACATTGTCACTGGTAGCAACCCTACCACACTCCGTCAGGCCATTGAGCTATCTGCAACCTTGACTGAATCGCAGATCAGAAAGCATAAACTTTTTCGAAAAGGTGACAAGAAATCAGCCGGGGAATCGAACCCAATCGAGGAATCAAAGACCATGGATGAACAGACTGAATCTCCTAAGAAGTCAAGGAAGCGAAAGGCTTCTCAGAACTTCGCCGTGGTCGCTCACAATGGTCAAGCCGTCCCCAACCAACCAGCTCAACCCCCTGCTAGAAAACCATACAATGGAACTGCACCCTTGTGCAACCAATGTAGCCTCCATCATCACGCCAATGTACAGTGCCGCAAATGCCAAACTTGTGGACTTATAGGCCACACAGCAAAAGTCTGCCCAGCTGCAGCTGCACCAAACCAAGCTGGCAACAATCCTGCCCAAGGTCGCTTTCTACCAGGCTCTTGTTTCAACTGTGGCGAGATGGGTCATTTCAAAAGAAATTGCCCGAAGCTTGCTAATGCAAATCCAGCACAGGGATGAGCAACTGATTGACTAGAAGACAACATCGTTTAGAAATAATCATGTCTTATGTATTAGTTTCTTTTGTTGTCAAGATCCAAGGATCAGTTGATATCGTTGTTTATAAATAAATCTTTCATTTACATTGCAATGTATTTCTATGGTTGCATGTATAAACGACATATCCCTTGCAATACCGACAATCAAGGAACCGTATTCCTTGAAGAACAAACTACCCCCAAAATTCTCCCATTCTATAATCGCTTGCGTCTTCCACGGAATTCCTAAGTACCCGTTTATTCTAAGGAAACGAAGTACAAGGCGCAGGTTACAACACAAGACGAATACCCAAGGTACCACTATAAATCCTTAATAGGGTACCTAGGAATTTCCCGTAAGTCTTTAATTGTTGTATACCTTCATTCGAATGTGGTGATTCCTTGTAATAAAAAATCGAATTTTGGGAGATCTTTCTATCTTCTCAGATAGATTCCAGTGAACCTTGAGATCCGTCGACAGGTTTCCATATCCGTATTCAATCGATAACAAGTTAATAACAAATTATGATCAAATTAAACAATTATGTGACCATGTGCTTATGTGTGTCCTTATGTATTGTTGTGTGATCCAAATTATGTTATCCAAATCTTCGTAGAATCTTACATATCCGTGTACAAGAGATTCATAGTAGGATGCCCAAAGGTATTACTTAAAATCCTCAATGGACTTCTATGTTATAGTTAAGTCCCTCGGATTATAAAGTACTACTTCATAATTAGACCCCCTTGAGTGGTCTAGCTAAACAGATTCATCCAAAAATCTGGTTAGGGATATCATGTGATGATATAGCTGAAAGGACTCCTTGTTGGCCTAACCAAGAGGATCCCCTGTCGATCTAATTAAAAGGAACCGATGGAAGTCTAGTCACCCTCGTCACAAGTTTGATATCCTTCCCCAAAACATTACAAAACAAACTGTGCGGACTGTGCAAGGGATTACGTAATTATGGATGCATACATAATTATGGAATTTAGTGCACAGAAATCACAGCAAGTTCTGTCATGTGTCTAGAGATAACCCTATTCATTTCCAATTCTGATGAAGCATCCGTTGAGGAAAAATGAACTAGCTATTCATTTTTCGCTTCTGAAGAATATCCGTTGAGGAAATGAATATCCGTTTATCCTTCATTTCCAAATCTGAAGAATACCCGTCGAGGAAAATGACCCCGTTTGTTCATTTTCGTTCTGAAGATTTATCCGTTGAGGAAATGAATATCCGTTTATCCTTCATTTCCAAATCTGAAGAATACCCGTCGAGGAAAATGACCCCGTTTGTTCATTTTCGTTCTGAAGATTTATCCGTTGAGGAAATGAATATCCGTTTATCCTTCATTTCCAAATCTGAAGAATACCCGTTGAAGATGACCCCGTTTGTTCATTTTCGTTTCTGAAGATTATCCGTTGAGGAAATGAATATCCGTTGTGTAATCCTTCATTTACAACTCTGAGGAAGCAACCGTTGAAGATGACTCCGTTAGTTCATTTTCGTTTCTGAAGATTATCCGTTGAGGAAATGAATATCCGTTGTGTAATACTTCATTTCCAACTCTGAGGAAGCAACCGTTGAAGATGACCCCGTTTGTTCATTTTCGTTTCTGAAGATTATCCGTTGAGGAAATGAATATCCGTTGTGTAATACTTCATTTCCAACTCTGAGGAAGCAACCGTTGAAGATGACCCCGTTTGTTCATTTTCGTTTCTGAAGATTTTCCGTTGAGGAAATGAATATCCGTTGTGTAATCCTTCATTTCCAATTCTGATGAAGCAACCATTGAAAATGACCCGTCTGTTCATTTTCGTTTCGGAAGAATGACCGTTAAGGAAATGACAAGATATTGCCTTACATATCATTGGTGGTTATTTGGCAAATTCACAAATAGACTCCTACGAATAAATTTCGGGACGAAATTTCCTAAAGTAGGGGAGACTGTGACACCTGTGTCACCGCGACCATCAAACAAATACCAAGCCGATGAAATATTGTATTTCATACTTGGGATCTTGTATAAATATGTGTATGTTTTGCACATATCAATTATTGTTCAAATTCAAACTCTACATCGCTTTCTGGAGCATTATACGCAAACTGGTGCGTAAACGTACTCAGTTTATTGCGAAAAATACTCCGGAACATCAACATACACTCAACGTACCTTAAATAACCTTTACATAACTTAGAAATAAGTTTTGAAGGCTTTGGTATAGCAAAAACAAGTTAATTCGCTTACAGGGACTAAACTTGGCAAACTGCGAAAGTATGCCAATCTGAACTATAACGAACATTCCAGAACATGTCCATAAGTTAAACATACCATAAATATCCTTTACATGGCTTAGAAATAGGCTTTGAGGGGTTTGGTATGCAAAAATAAACTTCTGGGTCATTCAGGGACTAAAAGTGTCAAAAAGTGCACAAGTTTGCACTTTCGCGCATAACTTACGTTCTGAATACATCCGGACATCCAAAAATTATGTAAGCATCCTTATATTATGCCTTAGTGTTTGGCATGAGAAAAATCCATTCGTCGCGTCATTTGGATCGTCTTTCACACTTATGCGCATTCCGTCGTAATTAAGTGAACACCGCGATCGTACGGCCAAACGAACCAACATCCGACACATTTTTGAGCATGTTTCATGTCCACAATGTTTAGGCATCATTTTAGGGCCTTAAAGTTGGCTTTACGGGCCTTAGAAGTGTTGGAAATGGCTTAAACACGCAACAGGGACCAAAACTGTCATTTTTCAAAGTATGTGCAGATCAGACGGGCTCAGGCGGCCCGCCTGAGTTTTTGCATATCCTGATGCGGGCTGCGTGAGGATGTCTGACAGAAAGATTTTGCATTAAATGCAGAATCTGGCCTTTCGTTCGATCAAGAGGCGATGCCTTTTTCACCCAATGAAGGGCCAAGAGCCAAGTTCAGTGAATTTAACCCCTGGACACATGTACGCACGAGATCAAGGCACGATATTCGATAAAACGATCCTAACGGTTCCACTTTTCCTATAAATACCCCCCCTTAGTGTAAAAATCACAACAATCTGATCTTGAAGCTCTAAGTTGAAACCATTGTTTCATACCTGAGCTATTTGATCTAGATTAGCACTCGGGGACCCTCCGTAAGTCTTCTTTCGCTCTTTTATTCGCTTTTCGAGTCCGAAAGTCAACGTTTTGTTGACTTTCTGCATTGACCAGCTTATGGTCGATGCGAAGTTCATGGAACTTCACAACGTGAGCGTGATCACGATGGTTATGGTCCGTAGTGACCATACCTACTGATTACCCCGTTATCTAGGCTCAGTGACGAGTCGTAGTTTCGGCCAGAATGTGCATTCTTGCATATTTTGTAACCAAACTACTCGTGAGCATCAAAGCCGTTTGTTTTGATGTCAAACCTGTTTTCAAACTTAGGTAAGCATGTTCTAACATGCTTAGCTCGTCACTTTTAGTTTAGTGCTTATATAGGGTCGTAAGGTAAGCGATCTAAACCATCGCTTATACTTTCGAACCCGACCCATTTGGTCGGTCATTAGGACCTGACCAGACACATTAGGTGACCATAGCTATAACCTTCCGAGGTTATACCTTGTGGTCACGATGTTAGGCGTTCCAGACGCGTTCTACGCGAACGACGCGTAAGGTAGCATAAGCTACCTAAACGGGTCGTGATGGACCGTAAGCACTTAGGTTAAGTTTCATTTTAGTATGTAGGCTTTGTTAAACCATATTACACGAGTCTCCATACTCGTTTGGTTTTCGAACCCGCGTACTGTCCGATCCTTCCGATTTGGTCCGGTATATTAACATAGCTACCTATTAGGTGCCGTTTGATATCCCGTGATCTTTAGCATTATCTGGTTATTATACAAGAACTCCAAAGCAATCTCAGGTGAGTACATTGAACCCCTCTTTTACTGTTTTCTAAACTGTTTTGGGGTGAAACACATGTGCCTATCTGTTACTTTCATGCTTTCCTGTTTTCACATCATATACTTGCTATGTTCAATAGTACATATATAGTACATGATTTCAGTGTGTTTATGCTATGTATGTCCATCGTGTGCATACTTAGCACAACACTTTACATTACATTTTTATGCTATGTATGCCCATTGTGTGCGTACTTAGTACATCGTTTTACATCACATGCTATGTATGCCCATTGTGTGCGTACTTAGTACATTGTTTTACATTACATGCTATGTATGCCCATTGTGTGCATACTTGGTACATTGTTGCACATTGCATTACTGTTGCATATGCTCATCCAGCATATGAACGCATCACACTACATTTTGAACCGTTGTACTCTACAATACATTTCATGCTACGTACGCCCATTGTGTGCATACGTAGTACATTGTTTCACATTGCATTACTGTTGCATATGCTCATCCAGCATATGAACACATTACACTACATTTTGAACCGTTGTAACCATTTGACTATGTGAACCGTCTTAACCCTTCAATTTCATGAACCGTCTGTAACCACTGAACCGTGTAAACCAGTTGTATCCGTTGACATGGATTACATTTGACAATAGACATTTGACTATACATGAACATTTCTACCGTTGTTAAACATTTCATCTTGATGGTTTGGTTTGAGTAAGTGATTTAAGTAACGAGGCATGTGTAATATGATACAAGCATGGTGGATACGCCGCTGGTACTTCCTATATATAAGTGTTTGTATGGTATTACATATCGTAGCGTTATTTGAATCATTTCAATTTGAAACATAAAACATTTTATACAAATAACACGCTTTTCACAAGACATTGATTTACAAACAACAAATCTTATACAAACTCTTTTTACATGGTTATTCAGTTAACCATGCATTATTCTCTTATTTATACATATCATTTGATCTTACCGTTTTTCAAATGATTTACAAGACAAAGCAAAATACGAGGTTCATAACTAAACATTTTCTCAAACTCAAGTCATGAATTCCGTTTTCACAAAACCAATGTATCTCACAGGCATTTTTATGCTGACGTACCTATTTTCACATGTGTTTTCAGGAGATGATGCATAGGACTTATCAAGACATACTTAGGCGGACCTGTGCCTTAGTGACTTAAAACGAGACAAGAACTAGTTAATTTATGTTATGTACACTTTGATTCTTGTTTAGACAATGAAAACCTTCATGTTTGATTTATAAAACGAAACTTCATTTGCCATGGGTTTGAAACAATTGATTCTGTTACAACACCCCCCGACGTTTCCGCCACGTTTTGTATGTTCTACGTGGTCGGGGTGTGACAAGAAAAATCCTTAATGAATCTCCTGTAGTAACCCGCCAATCCCAAGAATTGGCGAATTTCCTTTGGTGTACGAGGTGCAGGCCAGTTCTTAATAGAGTCTACCTTGGATGGATCTACGTGAATCCCATCCTTGTTTACTACGTGGCCTAGGAAATGGACTTCTCGAAGCCAGAAGTCGCATTTCGAGAACTTTGCGTAAAGTTGTTCGGTTCGAAGGAGTTCCAGAATAAGTCGTAGATGCTGTTCGTGTTCCTCCTGACTCTTAGAATAGATCAGGATGTCGTCGATGAAGACTATAACGAATTTGTCCAGATAAGGCTTGCACACTCGGTTCATCAAGTCCATGAAAACTGCAGGTAAGCATTTGTCCAGATAAGGCTTGCATAATTAATATACCTTAAACGTATCGGTAAGCATTTCGAAAGTTTTTAGATTGAGCTTAAGTGGACAACAATATCGTCAATCAACGTGAATCGTTTAGAACTTAAAATGTCTAAAAGCTTAACGGTGCGTGTGATGTGTCTCAAAAACTGATATGATCCTCTTACACAAACTCACAAAAATATGTGTGTACATATTTCATTTCTGCATTTAATTTTTGTCTTTGCATTCATGTTTCTTATTTTGAAAAATCCAAAAAGATTTTCGACAACTGATGTTGGAGAGCTGATATTCAAAATCTCAAAAGGCTAAACAAGATGAACAGACAGGTTGGTTAAATGATTTGAAATGTTTAAGATGATTCATTAATTTGAATCAGAATTTGGAATGTTTCAAATTGTATTAGAAAATTCTCAAATGCTTAGTTGATTCATTAAGTTGAATCACAACTTTATTGGTTTGTAATAGAGAGGTTGAGATGTGCAGGTTTTTGAATTTGCTGCTGCGAAAAGCCAGACTACGATCCCAACAGCCGAGTCTAAGGGGGAGTCTGAAGACGAGCTCAACACTAAAGGAGCTTGTATCTGAAAAGCAAGGCGTCGATCCCAAAAGCTCGGAAGCGTGATGAAAGGGGGAGCCTGAAGATTCTGATGAAAATACAGATCCTCTGGGATTCTGTTCGAGCAAGAGTATTTGAAGACTCACACTAAAGATTCCGTCAACATCCAAGGGGGAGTTTGTTAGTGCAGTTGTCTGTCGACTACATCTTCGTTCGAGTCTCTCAAATAGAAAGTCAAGTCGCTATGAGTTTCGCTACGAGATTGACTACGGCAATATCCAAGGGGGAGATTGTTGATGCATTTCATGTCTATCGCCTTCGTCAATCCGTGTCGTAGTGAAAAGCCGGAAGAAATCAAGCGTAATTGTCTTATTTAGTTAGAAATGGCAAGGTGGCAAACTTGTAATTAATGTGAATGTTCATTAAGTTGCCTTGACCATATAAATAGGGTGTTATGTCATGGTTTTAGTTAGTTTTTGAGATTTTAGAGACTTTTGGAGAGTTTAGTAGGAGACTTGGAGGAGAAGACTTTCTAGAGAGAGAAAGTAGAGAGAGAAAGTGATTGTAAACGAGATTCTTGTACCGTACACGTCTATTCTTGTAATGGATTCTCGTTAGTAGTACGTTATCGTGTGTTCGGTCACGTTAGTTCACGGATTCCGCACGTGAAACGTTCGTTACGCAATCGAACGGTATCAAAACCGGTCCTACAAACATTATTCTATACAAACTACTGATGTTAACAACTGATTATAAGTACAATACAAAACAAGAGATAACAAGTGCTTCACGTTCCACTGTTGTAGCCTGAGCACTGATGTTGAACATCAGTGCTTTCTTCAAAGGTGATCAGTCCTTGAATGGGCAGTGCTTGTGTCTTCAGCAGTACTTAGGAAACGACAGTAGATAGAGCAACAGTGTTTGTCTTCAGCAGTCTTTAGAGTTTCATCAGTGTTTGGTTCATCAGTTGTTCTAGTGAGCAGTACTTAAGATCTTTCAGCTGTTAGATTACCACTGTCAAGGGGAAAGCCAAGTGTAAACAGCTGCTTATTTTGAATCCACAGTTGTGAACCGGTTTTGGCTTTCATTATATGTTCCTCTGGTAGGGTTCAATCCCAACAATCTCCCCTTGGAACAGATAATGCCAAAACCCTTCATTATTCTGGACCTTTATTTCTCATCAGAAGTTCCTTAGCTTTCCTTTTAAATTCTTCTTCAAATTCTTTGGAACTTGTGTCATCTTCATCCCTACACAGTGTAAGTTCAAGGAGATCCTGCAAATCTTCAACACCAAGGCCTAGTGCTTCTTTCCTTGATATGTACTTCACTTCGCCGTTGGATCTGAACAATGTCAGTACGTGGGTCTTTTGATTAGACATCCACTTTAGTACTTTTAATCCAGACGGGTTTCTTGGGTGAGAGTTATTTCCTGATGAGTTTGACGATGTTGGCCTTGTGAAAATTTGTAAGCTGTCAGACATTTGTTTGAGGGCCTTCTCAATGACATCATTTGCTGCATCTACATCTTCTGCAGTCTCTCTTTCAATTAGCTCTTACCTCTCAATGTCTATCATGCCTGTTGGAGTGTTTAGTGATGCAGGTTTGGTTAATACCTCTTTAAAAAGGTTTTGAAGTTTTGCTGAAGTCTCTTCTTTTAGACCCATTTTCATGATGGTATCCTTGAAGTACTCATCTTCCTTTTCTTTGACCTCTTCACTAGACAGTTGTATTCCTTCTTCTTGGTTTGACACAAGAATAGGATTATCTGCTGATTTGAACAGTGCTTTGAGGTTTTCAATTTGTTGTTCAAGCTTCATCATTTGTTCACGCTTCTTTGAAGTGCCTAAAACAGTTATCTTTCTTTTCTTCAGCCTTTCATAGGCTTCATCTGTATGCTGCTTTGACCATTTTGATATGGCATTGGCAGTATCCACTTTTGCATCCACTAGCTCCTGTTTCTTTCTCTTGTACTCAGATGTTAGGTCAGCGATGAGCTTTTTGTATTTGCTCTAATTTGGAGCATTCTTCTTCTTTTTAGGATCATTCTTGATTCTATCAATCCTATCAGCCTCATGCTTCAAAGCCACTATTGGCCATTCTTTAAATTGGCTTTCTTCAGCAGGATAAAATTTTTCTTGCATGATGTATGCAAGAAGTTTTCTTCTCATCTCCTTTCGTTGATCTGCTTTTTCTTTGCTCAGCTCTTGTGCAAAATCTTTTATCTGTTTGACTTTTGTGAGCAGAAATTCCAATTTTTCAGCGATGGCTTCATCACTTTGACCTTCACATTCAACCTTGGCTCTTATGTTGGCCTGTCTTGCTTTGAGCTCAAGGTATTCATCCATGTCTTCTGGGATTATAAAGCCAACGAGTGAAGGAAATCTTCTGTTCGAAGGATCATCATCAGAGTAGAATTGCCTCATCTCATTTTTTATAGCCTCTAATTCCAGTGGATATTTTGCAGGAATGGGATCATATTTGTCCTCATTTGCCTGAGTAAGTTTTCTTTTTCTGGTGTAGAGCTTTGGTGGTTGTGATGTGAGAATGGTGAGAGCAGTGGTGGATGGTTGACTAACAGTGGTTGAAACAACTGATGTCTCAACCGCTGTTGTCATTACAACTACTGGTATATCAGCAGATGTCTTCTGCTTTTGAGCAGGGGTTGTGATGGCAGGGGTTTGAGTGGTGATGAGTGACTGACTAATAGTAGTTGGAACAACTGGTGTTTCAACCACTGTTGTCATTACAGCAGATGTTGTAACATCTGCTGTCTTCTGCTTTTTGGCAGGAGGTGATGATGGGGTGGCTGTTTTTGATGGTGAAGTTGTTGTTGGTGATGTGATCACAGATGATGGTGGAATAGTGGTTATGGTGGTGTGTGGTGATGTGGTGTGTGTTGATACAGTGGCTTTGGTTTGGCTATTTTCTGGCTCAATAAAGATGCCATCATCAATTCCTTTCTTCTTCCAATTGATCTTCTCCCCCTTTTTGGCATTATCTGGGAAGGGTTCGTTCATGAAGAGGACAGTGGAAGGAACTTTTCCAGAGGCACTTTGGATATGAGCCTTGATAGCTTTAATATCTGCCTGAGTATCTTTAAATCTTGACTCCACAATATTTGTCAGCTTTTGTACATGTACAACATGCTGCTGATCAGCCATCTGCTTTTGTCTTTCCAGTAGTGGTTGGAACATGGTCCATAACTCATTTGTAGAAGGTGCCTGTTGAGCAGGTGCTTGAGCTGGAGGAGCAGTGGATTGGGCTTTCTGAGCTTTTAACAGCTGCTGCACCATATCCTTTATTTCAGCAACTGAGGTTTCCAAGTTTTCAACTCTGCCCGTCAATTCCTGATATTTTGAATCATCACCCAAGTTAATGAGATCATTTGAATCCCTACTAGCAGTGGTTGTACCAATGTGTGACTTAGGGTCTGAATCCCAAAAATCATTCATTGATGCCCCTTGTTCTTGGTACTGGGGACTTCTTTCTTCAGCAGTTGATAACCTTTTGATGTTGCCAGTGGTTAAAACAAACTCACTGGTGGTTCTCAGTGGTGCTATTGAAGAAATTGCCTTCAAGGGAGTCTTATGAATGTAACCACTGTCCAAATGTAAACCAGTGGGTTCGACATTTGTAGTGGCTGCTCCACTTGAACTACTGACAGGAGTTACTTGTAACTCCTGCAGTGTAACCTCCTCAGATGTTGCTGGGATAACAGAGATACCAACATCAGACCCAGTCACTTGTGGGAGTATACTCTCAGTGATAGGTGTTTGAGAGGAACTGGTTTGTGTCTGAGTAATACCGACTGTATGCAACAAAGGTATCATGGATGGTGGTAATGTAGGGGTGAGGGTAAAGGAGTTGAAAGAGACAAGTCCTTGGGATCAGGACTGTGGAAGATGGATCCGAGTGGGTCCAGAGCTTCATATTGTGGGGTCCCTGTGTTTACAAGCTGATCCTTTTGGGAGGATGCAGGAGGAGTTTGAGGTAAGGGTGGAGATCTTTCTTCCAACTGCTGTGAGGAAGTAGCAGCAGTGGTTATTGGTGACATTTATGTTGTCACGGGCATTTGCTCTGGGATCTCATCTTCCAGAGGTGCCTTTGTTCTGGGTTTAGGGGGCTTTCTGGATGTTTTCTTTTTGGTCTTTTTGGTGGTGGCAGGTGTGGGTTTCGAAACAGTGGTTGTGCTGCTTTGATCACCTGGAGTAGTGGGCTCAACAGTTGATGCCTGAGGAGCAGTTTCTTCTGCTAAATTGTGCTCAGGCACCTCTGTTTTTATTTTTATAGGTGCCAACATTCTAGAGAATGTTTCTGTTGTTAAACTATTTATTTTAAAATGAGCACCTTATTTGCGCAAATCTGCATCTTCCTTTTCAAATTTGTGTTCAAAATAGTAGCTTAAAAACCTTGGGAAGAGCAGAAATGCTTTACTATCAACATTTTTCACCAAATCATCAAAAATTTCCTGGGAATAAATAAAATTTTCATTATTTAAGATAGCATATCCCATGCATTGAATCTTTGATGGTATTTTATTAAAAGCAGTTGTTTTATTAGAAACACACATCAAAAGTGTGTGAAATAAAAATCTGGGTGCAGAAAGGAAATAGCCTTTTTGTAAAGTATCCCTTTTTGGTTGTTCTGCATACCCCCTATTCATGAAATCCTTTTTCAACTCGGTTTTAGAGAAAGAGGTTTTACCTGTCAGATCACCAAGTTTAAAGACTTCTGAAATTGATTTTGGAAAGATTTGAATCCCTTTACCCTGTATTGAGGAGTTGATGGCAGTAACAGTGTCTCCTTGTTTTTTAAGGGTTGCATTGTTCCAGAACTCTCTCTGGGTTTGTAGATAGATGGGAGCGTCTGCAGTTATCAAAGTTTTGTACTTTGATACAGAGATGATGTCGATGATGGAATCAAAAGCGTTGGTGGAAGTGGGTTTTGTAAGTAGACCCACGTAATTGTGAGGGGATTTGTATTTGATTTCAATGGTTTCATTTCTGTGGCGTCTTTGGAACCAGAGGTTGAGGATGGCTTTGATTTTGATTTCGATTTTGGTTTCGTCATTTTTAGATGAAGAAGATCGAAGAATGACTTTGGAACGATGAGTGGGAAACTGCTTTGAGAAGAGATTTTTTTTGGAATTCAATTCGACAGTGTGAGACCCTGTTTGGGTTTAATCAGGGTTTTATTTAGGAAAAAGTAACTGCTGATGTGGCAGCGGTTATAATGATCTGATGGCTAAAAACTGACCACATGTCAAACTCTGACGAGAAGATGAATAATGGAGGACAGTTGTTTTGAGAGCCACTGGCGAGCAAATATCAGTAGTTACAACGGTAATAAATGGAACAGTGGATGCTTTTTACCCTCAGTGGTTAGCATATCAGTGGATACAACACTGATTTTGAACAACAGTGTTTATCATGAAGATGAAAAGCAGAGGTTGACTTTCAGCAGTGGACAGACTTTAGGAAACAGATGTTTAGTCATAATAGTAGTTAAGGTAGAACAGTGGTAAATTATGAATAACCATTAATCTCAGCAACTGGTAGTGCAAACAGTGGTTGAACTATTGACAAATAATTTGAACACCTGCTTGTTCAGATAAGAGATTGATTTATCTTGTGTAAATACAATATCATGTCCAACATCTGTTTAAGCCGCATAAATGCTATTCTTAACAAATTATATTTTTGATGCAAATTGTCCATTTAATTTATCAGTAGTTTTCCAGGAATTTTATGTTTAAGGTTTTACCACACTGTTTAATAATTTTTGAAACCTTTTATAAGCACATGACAGTGGTTTAGTATCCCCAGATGATGAAAACCTTTTTACTAAGGCTACTCATTTTGTGTCTAATTATCTGAAATAGAACATGAGTATCTCAGTAGTTTAAGACCTGTTAGCAATCAATTTTTGATCTATGATAAACAAACTTGAGCTTGCCACATGTACCCTTTCCTTTTGATCTTATTTTTTAGGATAGTAACACCACATAAAAATAAGGAAATTACATCCTGAACCGAGATGAACTTTTACTATCAAAAAGAGTAAAAGTTCAAGATATATAAGAAATAATATATCCGGATTTATTTGAGAAAAACATCTTTCAAAAAGCTAAAGATTGTTTTGAAAATAACATCAAAAGGGCCTGGTAACTTTCCAAATAAGTTCATAGAAACATCATTCTCAAGTTGTACGACCACTGTTTAAGACCATTTTCTTATCAATTGATTGCAAATTTCTTTTAAGTTCAATCACTGGAGATACCATTGTTACCTGAACATTCCTGATTTAATGAATGCACACAGTTGCTTGATGACCGTTGTTTACCCAACTCTGGACTCATAAGTGTTTTATGTTTATACTCTTTTCTTTTGACTTCAAAAGTTTTGAGATAAATACACTTTTGAGTTTGATTCATTTTCCTCTTTCCCTTTTTACCCTTCCCATCCATAAGTACAAAAGTACTCACTCGGAGATTTAATTAGGGAAATACTTAATCCAGAATCATTTTGCAGCAATGTTTTAAGAGATCTGGCCGCATGTGAACATGTTTTATTATCAAATCTCATATTACTTATGATTTGGACTGTTTTTGACCGCTGATTTTCTTAATGTGTTTTGACAGGGTTGATTTAGTCCTTTTGAGGATTCTCAACCTGCCTTCTAACACATAAGATCTCATGACTAAAGTTTTAATTTCCTCTTTCTAAGTTAGCAAAAAACTAATGTTTATATGAACATAGGTTTTGTTAATCTGAGGTTCATACTTTAGCATAAGACATGATAAAATCATCACAAATTCCATAACAACAGTTGAAATCAATTTTGAATGAAGATAGTCATACCATAGTTACCAGACATGTTTTCAGATCTGAAAATTACGAGTGATTTGTGCATGATATCACTTAGTTGTTTGAAATTTTGTGAATCTTATGACATCTTGGTTGTTTTACAGAGTATCTGATTCATCATTTTGAACATGATTTCTCGTTGCTTTGTTTTTCAACTAAATACAATCAACCTTAGTATCAATGAATTTCGAGCTGAACTGTTATGTCAAATTGATTGTTAGATCGAATTTGACTGTCCTGCTTTGATACCAATTGTTAGGATCGGAGGCAGTCATGATTGTGCTTGTTTGTATAGATTTGACAAAACAATGAATATAAAATAAGATTAAGTGCAGCGGAAATGAAAACAAACTTTGTGAACACAATCAAAAGAGAAAATAGTTTGGTAAACAAATGCTTCTCATTAAGTTGAATGATTGAAATACAAAGCAAATGATAACAAGCATGCTTACAAAACTAAACTCCCCCTCTGCCTGATACCCCAAGGTTGGTTGCATAATATGAAAGGATTGGACTAAAGAAGAAGAATCCACTCAGTCAATTAAATGTAACAGTACAGGGTACTGTTCCAATTATAGGCAAACCAAACCACTGAGGCATCTCGGCTGACGTCACCATGATAGTGACATCTAACAACCTATAAACACTGTTCTATACAAACTACTGATGTGAACAACTGATTATAAGTACAATACAAAACAAGAGATAACAACTGCTTCACGTTCCACTGTTGTAGCCTGAGCACTGATGTTGAGCATCAGTGCTTTCTTCAAAGGTGATCAGTCCTTGAATGGGCATTGCTTGTGTCTTTAGCAGTACTTAGGAAACGACAGTAGATAGAGCAACAGTGTTTGTCTTCAGCAGTCTTTAGAGTTTCATCAGTGTTTGGTTCATCAGTTGTTCTAGTTAGCAGTACTTAAGATCTATCAGCTGTTAGATTACCACTGTCAAGGGGAAAGCCAAGTGTAAATAGCTGCTTATTTTGAATCCACTGTTGTGAACCGGTTTTTTCTTTCATTATCTGTTCCTCTGGTTGGGTTCAATCCCAACAAAAAGGTCACTCAGAGGTATACTTTAAACATGTTGACACATTTAACCCCTGTAGTTTGTAATCTCTCACTTCCTTTCACAATTAGTTTTGTATGATCCATGAGTTATTCGTTTAAGGGTATAAACATCATGTAGGGCTATTTAAAGATATATTTATCCATTGTTGACACTTTGAATCCTTTTACACACGCAGATTCCTTGTTTGTCAACTTTAGTCCCTCTAACTTAATCTTTTACAAGTTTAAAGTCAATGACACGTCTCGATATAATATTGGACATGAATTTTCGAGGTGTTACATCCTCACCCCCTTAAAAGAAATCTCGACCTCGAGATTTACTGAAACAAATGAGGGTACTTTTCTTTCATTATGGACTCTACCTCCCACGTGTACTCGGGACTGTCACACCCCGACCACGTAAAACAACAAATCGTGGCAGAAACGTCGAGGAGTGTTGTAACAGACTCATTGTTTCATTTAAACAAACCAAATGTCATACCAAAATATAAGCATGTGATGTGATGTGAATGTACTAAGTATGAACTAAATGAACATACATAGCATGTAATGTGATGTAAAACAATGTACTAATATGATGAACATACATAGCATGAAAAGGTAATGTAAATCAAATGTACTAAGTATGATGAGCATACATAGCATGTGATGTAAAACAATGCACTAGGTATGCACTAAATGGACATACATAGCGTGAAATGTAATGTAAATCAAATGTACTAAGTATGCAACAAAGGACATACATAGAAAAAACATAATGAAATCATGTAGTAATAGTGTACTAGTGAACATAGCAAGTATATGATATGAAAACATGAAAAGCATGAAAGTAACAAGTAGGCACATGTGTTTCACCCCAAAATGTTTGAAAAACAGTAAAAGAGGGGACTATGTACTCACTTGAGGGTGCTTAGGAGCCTTGAACAACAACCAAGCAAAGCTAGAGGGATCACGGAATCAAACGGCACCCTATATAGATAACTTCATAAATAACCGGACCTAAATCGGGAGATCGGATAGTATGAGGTTTCGTAAACCAAATGAGTATTGGAACTCATATGATATGGTTTAACAAAGCCTACATACTAAAATGAAACCTAACCTAAGTGCTTACAACCCATTACAACCCGTTTAGGTAGCTTATGCTACTTTAACGCGTCGTTCGCGTAAATCGCGTTCGGAATGCCTAACTAGTCCTATGACAAGCAATATATGCCTTAACATGTTTAATATTGTTGCCAAAATAGTTTATATGTCAAAAGTTATGTTACATAGGCTTAAAATGAATTTTAGCGAAAAAAGGGCATTTTGGTAATTTATCTAATGCATAATAACTACTTATCATACAACTACTTAAATGACGTAACCATAAGGTATAACCTCAGAAGGTTATTCCCTATACAACTATGGTCACCTAATGCGTTTGGTCAGATCCTAATGATCGACCAAATGGGTTGGGTTCAAAAGTATAAGCGATAGATTAGATCGCTTACCTTTACGACCCTAAACAAGCACAAATCTAAAAGTGATGAGCTAAACATGCTAGAACATGTTTAGTTAAGTTAGAAAACAGGTCTGGTATCAAAACAAACGGTTTTGATACCCTAAAGTAGTTTGGTTAAAAAATACGCGAGAAAATGCATTTTGGCCGAAACTACGACTCGTCACTGAGCCTAGATAACGTGGTAGTCAGTAGGTATAGTCACTAGGGACTATAACCATCGTGATTACGCTCACGTTATGAAGTTCGGCCGAACTTCGCGTTGACCATTGACTGGTCAAAGTAGAAAGTCAAACAAAGTTTGACTTTCACGATAAAAACGCGTAAAAAGAACGAAGGAATACTTACAAAGGGTCCCCACAAGATTGATCTTTCCAAGTATTCTCAGGTATGAGGTGGTTACACTTCAACTTAGAGAAATCTCAGAAAAATCAAGTGGGTTTAAGTGAATGGGGTGGGGGGTATTTATAGTTTTCGGGTAACCGTTAGGATTATTTCTCGAACTTTGAGCTTCGATCATGGCCTTACATTTGCACCCACTGATTTAGGAAACCATGGGAACCCCAAAACCAGCCCACAAGATAGAAAACAAGCAAAGAAAACCATGGGAATAGGTGGGAAAGGCCAGATTCAATGTTTCTGCAATTCTGATGTGTTGGGCACTGCTTACGGATCGTAAGCAAAGGTCCATACGAACCGTAAGCAAAGGTCCATACGGACCGTAAGGGACCTGCAGACCAGCAACTTTCAAAAATGACAGATGTAGCCCCTGAAGCCCCAAACTTGGTTTTCGATGCATTTTTGACACATTTAAGCCCTGTTAACCCCATTTCAATGCTCTAAAATGAAGTTAAAGTGTAGGGAACTTAAAATGTGCTCAAAAATATCTCGGATGTCGGCTTGTTTGGTCGTACGGTTGCGTTGTTCGGTTAGTTACGACGGAAGTCGCAACGAACGCAAAAATGATCCAAATTAAGCGACGAATGAAATTTTATCATGCCAATCACTAAAATAAAATATTTTAATGATTACATAAATTTTTGGATGTCCGGATGTATTCAGAACGTAAGATATGCGTGAAAATGAAAACTCATGCACTTTTTGACGCTTTTAGTCCCTGAATGAGCATAAAGTTTATTTTTGCGCACCAAACACCTCAAAGCCTATTTCTAAGCTATTTAAAGGATATTTAGGGCATATTTAACTTATGATCAAGTTCCGGAATGTCCGTTACAATAAAAATTGACATACTTTCGTAGTTTGTCGAATTTAGTCCCTGTAAGCGAATAAACTAGATTTCGGCATACCAAACCTTCCGAAACTTATTTCCAAGTTATGTAAAGGTTATTTAAGGTATGTTAAGCTTATGTCACTATCCCGGAGTGTTTGTTGCATTAAACTGGTTATATTTACGCATCAGCGCGCGTATAACCTTTTAGAAAGTGATTTAGAGCGCGAAATCGAACAAGAATTGATATGTGCAAATGATACACATATTTATAAAAATCCCAAGTATGAAACATAATATTTCATTGAGGAAACTTGTGAGAGCTTGAAATATGAAGTTGAAAAGATCGAACAACACTGGTTAGAGTCCTGAACTTCTAGTAACTTTAAATAACATCATGCTTGCAATGTAAGAGGGACATTCATATACAAGTATATAAAGCGTTATTGGTGCGTCCACCGTACCTCTATTACATTGTTCGCATTTCGTTATGGATGCCACTATCGGTTCTTACACATAAAAGGTCTTACTGTGGTTCCCGCGCACTGAACTTCGTATGTCATCTTGATAGAGATGGTTCTCCTTCGTCGGGGAGGTTCTGCGGAAAAATTGCTCGACGCCAGGATGATAAAAAACTTCACACCTCCCGTTCTTCATATGCATCCATAATTACGTAATTCCTTGCATAGTCACGTAGTGCATCTTACAATGTGTAGGGGAAGAAAGTAATGAATGAACTTGTGATGATTGTGGCTAGACCACCATAGGGTCCTTTTAACTAACCAATAAATGATTTAAAGAGAGTACCAAGGAGTCTATTCAGCCATATCACCACGTGTCGTTCTTAACCAGATTCTGAATCAATCTTTTGACTTAGACCACTCAAAGGGGTCTCTTTGAATGATGGAATGGCACTATAAAATCCATGGGTCTTAACTATCACGTAGAAGCCCAATTAAGGATTTAAGGTAGTACCCCTTTTTTTTTGAATATCCTACTACGAATCCCTCATATAAAGATATGAAAGGTTCTACGAGGATTTGGATAACGAATATCCAGAGTATACAAAAATACAAAATGCACAAAAGAAAACACAAAATGCATAAACACATAATAACATAATTGTTTAACTTGATTTTAAATTTGTTATCATTTTGTTAATTTGTTCTGCTAACTGTGCACATGTATTTAAAGCACACCAGGTATCCAATCAGTGGATTTTGATTGGTGCTTTAAATATTTCCAAGAATCTAACTATAAAGATAGAAAGATTTTAAGAAGAAAATTCGATTTCGATTATAAGGAATCGAAATGTTCGAATTAAGGCATACAAGGAATCCAATGAAGGATTCTGATTTGAATGATAATCATCCACAAGGGTCTAATTGTGAAAATAAAAAGATCCCATATGGATTTTAGAAGTTGAAGATGTTTTGAAACCTCGCACTGGATGTGCTCAAGTCAAAACATGAAGTAAAAATGCTTATGAAATTGAGATGCTAGATATGCCAAGGCGACATATGAAGCGGAATTTGAAGGTTAAGTCAATGTATGAGGAAAATAGTTTGAAAACTGTGCATGGGATTCTAAAATGTGTTCAGTGTTTTTGGAAACCTTATATATAATACTTTTGAAATCAAAAAGTAGGTGTATTAGGTAGGTATATTTATAAAAATGTTTTAAAATCATGCGAGATGAATTTTGAAATTATGTATAAGGTTTTTGAAAACATGAATGATGCCTTGAAATCATGCACTTGATATAAGTAATTATACATTATTAATAACATTTTGAAATCATGGAGGTTGTTTTCGAAAATATAGACAATGCTTTTGAAAGCATGCATTTGATATGTTAAGTAAATACACTATATTAAAAATGTTTTCGAACTATATATAAAATGTTTTTGAAATCATGAAGGTTGTTTTGAAAACTTATGTTATGCATGTTGAAAAATCAGAACGTAATGGGTATGAGATTTGAAAATACCCTTAGTTATCTAACCAAGGATTCAAGGGCACAGATGTACAAAAAGCACGATTACTCATAATTTCGCTTTATTTCTTGTACTTCGTCTCTTAGAATGAAATGAGTACTTCAAATTTTCGAGGGAATCATGAGTGATAACTTAAAAGGGAGAATCACAAGAGTAGCTTGTAAAGAACATAGTTCCTTGATGTAGGTATCATAGGAAATGCCATACACATATGTAACTAGGCTTGTACATCATAATTGTAAACAACAATTTATTTATAAACTGAACACATTGTTTCCGAGATCAACAAAAGAAACAAAAGTAACAGATACAAATTATTTAAAACAGCAGCATCTTTTGATCAGCCAAATGCTCATCCGCGGGTCAGATTTGCATTAGCATGCTTTGGGCAATCCCTTCGGAAATGGCCCATCTCGCCATAATTGTAGCAAGAACGAGCTTGTGTAGGATTGTTGCCAGCTTGATTTGGTTCTGCTGTAGCTGGGCAAACTATTGCTGCATGGCCAATAAGTCCACAAATTAGGCAATTGCAGCACTTCACACTGGCATGATGATGAAGGGTACATTGGTTGCACAAGGGTGCAGTTCCGTTGTAGGGCTTCTTACCTAGTGGTGTCGCCACTTGGCTAGGTCCCGTTTGATTTGGTGCCACTACAGCGGGTTTCCTCGAAGCCTTACGCTTCTTTGACTTTGGTGCAGGCCTGACTTTTGCTTCCTTCGGTGACTCTTGAGTGGCTCTATTTTTGAGACGAGACATGGCAATGCCTAGATCCACAGACTTCAGTATCACTTCGCCTATTTTCTGGGCAAATTTGATTGTTTGCTCGGACATTTGACCGTTGTTGAGATGAAGAGACATTCTAGAAGAAAATGAAAGATATAGGAAGAAACAAGTTAAATGTTATCAGATAGAACGGTAATACATAAAAATTGTGATCATTTGTTTGTTACCTAAGGCAAACAAATGAGACGGTGACTAATCAAAGTGAACGGGTCATATTAATGTATCACTGAAGACATGCTCGCCTATAAGTGAAAACTCACCCCAAGAGTTCCCAGGTAAGAGTGACTGGTCCGATACTGCGGATTTGTACGAACACTCTACCTTAGACAGAAAACTCAGAGTATAGGCGTTCACCCTTCCAGTTTGCACGTGTTCACATTATAAGACCTAAACTTTGACGAGATTTGAAAACTCGGAGGGTTCAAAACCTAGTAATTAATAATCATAGAACAGATGATTGCTTTTCCATGTGGTTTTAAAATTTGTGTTCTTGTTTTGAAAACTCGGGATAGGTAACGGTATTGTTTTATGACTAAACGCAAGTGAACTCGCGTTGGGGTCCTAGGAAGGTTGTAGACTAGGTTAAAGCATTACTAATAACCTAATTCCCTATAACCATGAGCTCTGATACCAACTCTTCTGTCACACCCCGACCACGTAAAACAACAAATCAGGGTGGAAATGTCGGGGAGTGTTGTAACAGAATCATTGTCTCATTTAAACAAACCAAATGTCATACCAAAATATAAGCATGTGATGTGATGTGAATGTACTAAGTATGAACTAAATGAACATACATAGAATGTGATGTGATGTAAAACAATGTACTAGTATGATGAAAATACATAGCATGAAAAGGTAATGTAAATCAAATGTACTAAGTATGATGAACATACATACCATGTGATGTAAAATAATGCACTAGGTATGCGCTAAATGGACATACATAGCGTGAAATGTAATGTAAATCAAATGTACTAAGTATGCAACAAAGGACATACATAGCAAAAACATAATGAAATCATGTACTAATAGTGTACTAGTGAACATAGCAAGTATATGATATGAAAACATGAAAAGCATGAAAGTAACAAGTAGGCACATGTGTTTCACCCCAAAATGTTTGAAAAACAGTAAAAGAGGGGACTAAGTACTCACTTGAGGGTGCTTAGGAGTCTTGAACAACAACCAAACAAAGCTAGAGGGATCACGGAATCAAACGACACCCTATATAGATAACTACATAAATAACCAGACCTAAATCGGGAGGTCGGATAGTATGAGGTTTCGTAAACCAAATGAGTATTGGAACTCATATGATATGGTTTAACAAATCCTACATACTAAAATGAAACCTAACCTAAGTGCTTACGACCCATTACAACCCGTTTAGGTAGTTTATTCTACTTTAACGCGTCGTTCGCGTAAAACGCGTTCAGAATGCCTAACTAGTCCTATGATAAGCAAGATATGCCTTAACATGTTCAATATTGTTTCCAAAATTGTTTATATGACAAAAGTTAGGTTACATAGGCTTAAAATGAATTTTAGCGCTAAAAGGGCATTTTGGTAATTTATCTAAGGCATAATAACTACTTATCATACAACTACGTAAACGACGTGACCATAAGGTATAACCTCAGAAGGTTATTCCCTATACAACTATGGTGAGCTAATGCGTTTAGTCGGATCCTAATGATCAACCAAATGGGTTGGGTTCGAAAGTATAAGCGATAGATTAGATCGCTTAACTTTACGACCCTAAACAAGCATAAATCTAAAAGTGACGAGCTAAACATGCTAGAACATGTTTAGTTAAGTTAGAAAACAGGTTTGCTATCAAAACAAACGGTTTTGATACCCTAGAGTAGTTTGGTTACAAAATACGCGAGAAAACGCATTTTGGCCGAAACTACTACTCGTCACTGAGCCTAGATAACGTGGTAATCAGTAGGTATAGTCACTAGGGACTATAACCATCGTGATTATGCTCACGTTATGAAGTTCGACCGAACTTCGCGTTGACCATTGACTGGTCAAAGCAAAAAGTCAAACAAAGTTTGACTTTCATGATAAAAACGCGCAAAAAGAACGAAGGAATACTTACAAAGGGTCCACGAAAGATTGATCTTTCCAAGTATTCTCAGGTATGAAGTGGTTACACTTCAACTTAGAGAAATCTCAGAAAAATCAAGTGGGTTTGAGTGAATGGGGTGGGGGGTATTTTTAGTTTTCAGGTAACCGTTAGGATCATTTCTCGAACTTTGAGCTTCGATCATGGCCTTACATTTGCACCCACTGATTTAGGAAACCATGGGAACCCCAAAACCAGCCCACAAGATAGAAAACAAGCAAAGAAAACCATGGGAATAGGTGGGAAAGGCCAGATTCAATGTTTCTGCAATTCTGATGTGTTGGGCACTGCTTACAGACCGTAAGCAAAGGTCCATACGGACCGCAAGGGACTGCAGACCAGCAACTTTAAAAAATGACAGATTTAGCCCCTGAAGCCCCAAACTTGGTTTTCGATGCATGTTTGACACGTTTAAGCCATGTTAACCCCATTTCAAAGCTCTAAAATGAAATTAAAGTATAGGGAACTTAAAATGTGCTAAAAAATATCTTGGATGTCAGATCGTTGGGTCGTACGGTTGCGTTGTTCGGTTAATTACGACGGAAGTCGCAACGAACGCAAAAAAGATCCAAATTAAGCGACGAATGAAATTTTATCATGCCAATCACTAAAATAAAATATTTTAATGATTACATAAATTTTTTGATGTCCGGATGTATTCAGAACGTAAGATATGCGCGAAAATGCAAACTTATGCACTTTTTGACGCTTTTAGTCCCTGAATGAGCATAAAGTTTATTTTTGCGCACCAAACACCTCAAAGCCTCTTTCTAAGTTATGTAAAGGATATTTAGGGCATATTTAACTTATGATCAAGTTCCGGAATGTCCGTTACAGTACAAATTGACATACTTTCGTAGTTTGTCGAATTTAGTCCCTGTAAGCGAATAAACTTGATTTCGGCATACCAAACCTTCCGAAACTTATTTCCAAGTTATGTAAAGGTTATTTAAGGTATGTTAAGCTTATGTCACTATTCCAGAGTGTTTGTTGCATTAAACTGGTTATATTTACGCATCAGCGCGCGTATAACCTTCCAGAAAGCGATTTAGAGCCCGAAATCGAACAAGAATTGATATGTGCAAATGATACACATATTTATACAAATCCCAAGTATGAAACACAATATTTCATTGGTTTGGTATTTGTTTGATGGTTGAAGTGACACAGGTGTCACAGGGACCTCTGCGGGCATCCCATTTAACCTTTACAATAGGCACATGCTTCCTTCGAAGCTTCTTTACATGTCGATCCTCAATCGAAAAAGGTTTTTCCACAAATTTCACACTCTCATCTATGTGCACATCTGCATGTGGTATGACTCGTGATTCATCTGCTAGACATTTCTTTAGATTGCAGATGTGGAATACATTGTGAATACCACTGAGCTCTTCAGTTAAGTTTAATTATAATCCACTGTTCCTACACATTCGATGATCTCGAATGGTCCTATATACCTTGGGCTTAACTTAACTTGCTTTCCAAATCGCATCACCCCCTTCCAGGGTGATACTTTAAGCAAGACTTTGTCACCAACCTCAAACTTTAGAGGTTTTCGCCTTTTATCAGCGTAACTTTTCTGCCTGTCCCTGGCAGCTTTCAGGCGGTCACGAATCTGGACAATCTTGTCCGCCGTTTCAAAGACTATATCAGGTCCTGATAATTAAGCTTCTACTACTTCTCCCCAACAAATAGGCGTTCTGTATTTCCTACCATATAATGCCTCAAAAGGCGCAGCCTGAATGCTTGTATGGTAGTTATTGTTATAGGAGAACTCAATCAATGGCAGGTGTTTATCCCAACTACCACCTAAATCAATTACACATGCACTTAGCATGTCTTCCAAAGTTTGGATGGTACGCTCACTCTACCCATCCGTCTGAGGATGGTAAGCCGTACTAAAATTCAGATGTGTGCCCGAGGACTGTTGGAAACTTTTCCAAAAATGTGATGTGTATCTAGTATCTCTGTCAGAGATAATAGATACTGGTACACCATGCAAAGATACAATCTTGTCTACGTATAATTGGGCTAACATGTCGGAGCTATAAGTCTCCTTAATGGGTAGGAAATGTGCTGACTTAGTCAGTCTATCTATTGTCACCCAAATAGTATCATTTCCTTTCTTGGTCTTTGGCAACTTGGTGATGAAATCCATTGTCACCATTTCCCATTTCCAAGTGGGAATTTCAGGCTGTTGTAGCAAACCTGATGGCTTTTGATGTTCTGCTTTGACTTGCGCGCACGTCAAACATTTAGCTACAAAGGCAGCTATAGACTTCTTCAAGCCTACCCACCAATAATTTGCCTTCAGATCCTGGTACATCTTATCAGCTCCAGGATGAACAGAATATTTAGAACTATAGGCTTCCTGAAGGATAACATCCTGAAGTCCTCTATAAACTGGAACCCATATTCGTCCATTTAATCTTAGGATTCCATCCTTGCCGTAGGATAACTGTTCTTCAGTTACTCCTAGCTTTTCATCAGGATAGTTAGCTTCCAAAACAGCTTCCTTCTGTGCAGCTAACAACCTTTCATTCAAACTATTCTTTATCTCAATGCTCTTGGCATTGATTCTTATAGGCTTCACTCTTTCCTTTCTACTTAAGGCATCAGCAACCACATTTGCCTTGCCTAGATGGTATTTTATCTCACAGTCATAATCATTCAAAGTTTCCATCCAGCGTCGCTGCCTCATGTTTAAGTCCTTCTGGTTGAATAAGCGTTGAAGGCTCTTGTGATCAGAATAGATCACACATTTAGTTCTATACAAATAATGCCTCCACAGTTTTAGTGCGAATACAACGGCACCCAACTCCAAATCATGGGTGGTGTAATTCTTTTCGTGCACCTTTAATTGAAGTGAAGCATAGGCAATGACCTTGCCTTTCTGCATAAGCACACATCCCATCCCGGTGTGTGATGCATCACAATATACTACAAACTCATCAATTCCATCAGGTAACGTCAGTACTGGAGCGTTGCTCAACTTCTGCTTTAGAATATCGAAAGATTCTTGCTGCTTAGGCCCCCAGTCAAATTTGCTATTCTTGCGGGTGAGTAGAGTCAGGGGTGCTGCAATTCTTGAGAAGTTTTCGATAAATCGCCTGTAGTATCCTGCCAGTCCTAGAAAACTGCGAATCTCCGTGGGCGTCTTTGGCTCTTGCCAGTTCATAATAGCTTCAATCTTAGCGGGATCTACTTGGATACCACTCTTACTAACAACATGTCCAAGGAATTGGACTTCACGAAGCCAAAATTCACACTTTGAAAATTTAGCATAGAGCTTTTCTTGTTGAAGCAGTTTCAGAATACAACGGAGATGCTTCTCATGGTCAGCTTGTCTCTTCGAGTAAATGAGGATGTCATCGATGAAGACGATGACAAATTTATCCATGTAAGGCTTACAGACGCGGATCATGAGATCCATGAATGCGGCAGGTGCATTAGTGAGCCCGAAAGGCATCACTAGGAACTCATAATGGCCATAGCGAGTCCTAAATGCAGTCTTATGTACGTCTTCATCTTTAACCATTAGTTGGTGATAGCCTGATCTCAAATCGATCTTGGAAAAGTAGCTTGCCCCTTGCAATTGATCGAACAGATCGTCGATCCTGGGCAAAGGATACCTATTCTTAATAGTGACTTTATTAAGCTCATGGTAATCGATACATAAATGCATCGATTCATCCTTTTTCTTCACAAACAAGATTGGCGCTCCCCAAGGAGACGAACTAGGTCTAATAAAACCTTTGGCTAGCAAATCATCTAGTTGTGTCCTTAATTCCTTCATCTCTGTTGGTGCCAACCTATAAGGTGCTCTCGCAACAGGTGCTGCTCCAGGGATGATGTCAATTCTGAATTCTACTTGCCTATCTGGTGGTAAACCAGGTAGTTCTTCAGGAAAAACTTCAGGGTATTCAGAAATGACAGGAATATCTTCAATCTTGGGCTTCTGTTCATCAATAGTTACATGTGCCATATAAATGACACAACCCTCTTTCAGACATCTGGATGCTTTGAGCATAGACACTTGCTCGGGCAGTCCACACTGGGTATCTCCCTAAATGGTAAGTGGCTCACCAGACAGAGTCTTGATCACCACTTGCTTTTTATTGCAGACGATCTGGGCTTGGTTATGCGATAACCAATCCATGCCTATAACTATATCAAAACCGGCTAGCTTCAAAGGAAGTAAGGACAATGGAAAAGAGTGGTTCCTGATGGATATAACACATCCATCTAACACAGTTGATGCGGTTTCTATGGTTCCATCAGCTAATTCCACCTCATATTTCACACTCAGGGTTTTAACAGGCAATTTCAACAATTCACAAAACTTATTGTCTACAAAAGACTTATCAGCTCCTGAATCAAAAACTACTCTTGCATAGACATCATTTATGAGGAAGGTACCTGTTATCACATTGTCATTCCGAATTGCCTCCTGTGCGTTCATCTGGAAGACCCTAGCATTGGTCTTCTTGGCTTCCTCAGGCTTCTTGGTGTATTTAGGGCAGTTGGTCTTAGTGTGCCCTTTTTCATTGCAATTGTAGCACGTGGCATCCTTAATCTTCTTGCAATCAATAGTCTTGTGCTCTTTAGACTTGCATAACCCACACGCAGGTGGTCCTGACTGAGACTTGGTCTCAAGCCTGCATTTTCCAAAGTGGCGTTTTTGGCAAGTCGTGCACTTTGGCTTCTCCTCTGTTCATTGACCATTCTTTCCAGACCCAAACTTCTTGGAATCAGAGTTTCCCTTATGCTTCTTCTCCGACCCTCATGAGTTATCATCCTCAAGCTTTCTCTTACTTTCTTCAGAATTCTTTAGCGATCTCAACTTGACCGCATCTAAAGTAAGAGACAAAGATAGATCAGCGGCCGACCTAAAGGTAGCAGATCTTGAAGCCTTAACAGTGGCTTTGATTTCTGGGGCTAAACCCCCAATGAAGCGAGCAAGTCTCTTGGGTTCTGGTGTCAGAAGGTAAGGTACCAATCTAGACATGGTGTTGAAGCTTGTAAGATAGGCTTGGCAATCTAGGTTTTTCATAACCAACGATAAGAAATCAGACTCAATCCTTTCAACCTCATACTGAGGGTAGTAGTTCTCTTTAATGAGAGATTTCCACCACGCTAATGCCTCTCCCTTGAATGATTGGGATACATACTTCACTATATCCCTTTCAGCACAACCGCTGATATCAACAACTGTGTCCATCTCATCTAACCAAGTCATACAATCAATTGCCCCTTTCTCCCCAGTGAAATCCCAGGGTTTGCAGGAAACAAAGTACTTATAGGTACAGGACTTAGTACGCGGTTCATCATCGAATACTATTCTTTTGGATGGACACTGTGTTGGTTTGAGGAATGTTGAACATCCTCTTTCTAGGGTTTAGGTTGGGTATAGGGTGGCTTGCTGTGAGCTTCTGAATGAGTTTTAGGGACAGACTTAGAGTGGGGTACTGAATAGGTTTTACTATGCGTCCCACTAAACTCCCTGAATTGCCTATCTACAGCTTTAGATACAGCTGTATCAATCAGTGTACGAAGCTCTCCTCTGGTTATATTAATCTTATCATCATCATGGTTTTCCAGGGGATAACTGTTTACTTCTTCTGACCTAGCCATGTAGCTTTAATTGCTACATAAAAATCAAACAAGGACAAGGTTTATATAGAAGCTTATACAGTTTTATCGTTTTAGACGATTTATTAACCATGGTTTTTAATACCCATTTTAGTTAACTTGTTAAATATATAATTATTCAGGATCTTTATCATAATCCTAAATTATAAGTTAATAATAGCAAAAAAGGCCTAGTCACGTGGACAAGTTTAATTTATAAACCAGGATTCTTACAAAATCGAGGTATTAAGGTTTGAATCAAAGTTCATTATCTTTTCTAGACAGGGAGTTGTAGGCTACCACTGTCTTTAGTCCCAGATGATGTTAATTATAGCCCGTGGGCACTTCATCCTTAAGGGATGATTATTTAATAAGGAAAGATTGGAATAACCCAATTTAAAGATGACTTATGCGATTTTATCGAATCACATTTTGCCAAGAATGTTAACATACTTCAGATGTTAACAAGGATTTGAATCTTTTGAATAGGTTTTACCATCTTGGCCATGCCTGCAATGACATTTAGGCTAGGCTTTACCTTTAAGATTCTTTTTAATATTTAGCACAGAACAGTCCTAAATTGAGATGTTAACAAGGATCTGAATCTAATTGAGGAACTACCATCTTGGCCCTGTCTTAGAACGACACCTGAGCTAGGTCTTGTCATTTTTAGATTTTGCCATTTTATCATAATGGTAGATCTTATAAAAGGAATGATATTTTAAATCTAACCGTTCCATTACAATTTAAACAAGTACATGGTGGCCCTAAATGGGACTTCTAACTGAAATGACTTGCCCATGCAGGGGCTAATCAGAAAATAACAAGGAAACAAATGAAGAACAAAATAAAACAAATTAGGATTAGTCCTAAGTTCTTTGTCTAGACTCGAGAATCAAGGAATGTGCAATTGTGTAAATGAGATTAAACACAAAAGGCTAGTGTTTAATTCACTCAGTGTTGGCTCTGATACCAACCTGTCACACCCCGATATTTCCACGTGTTACCGGTGGGCCCAGTGGGGAGTTTCGTGACGTAGTTGATATCATCATAGTCAAACAACACAAATTATAAAATGCACAGCGGAAGCAAAAGATAGATTTATTTCAACCAAATAAATTGTAATATTAAGTATCACAAGATAGTTGAAACAGATCCATAGACGGATCAAATAAAAAGGAAAACTGTTCAACAGATTTTAACATCTAGAGCTTGCGATATTTGATTATTGATGTCTGGAGTAGCCAACCTATATCGTATAGTACCTGCACTTAGCCTTTTTGGAAAATACGTTAGTTTACACTGGTAAATACAACTTAACTGACTCATTTTGAAAAGAGTTTGAAAATTGATTTGAATGCACTTCGGCAAAAATATCTTTTATAACTTGGGACAATTATTCAAAAATAATCTTGTATATAGTTTTACTTATTTGTCGTCCGTTAGGGCCGGTTTGTAGGGCCAAACTTAAGTTAACTGACAAGCCACAGGTATAATGCCCACAAGGTTGATTCCTTTAAGTGGATTACCAGTTTTTACATAATGCAACTGTCAGGTGTACGCCTACACCCCATGCTTAGGTCGTGGCCATTTCTTTGAATGATACCAAGGATATGCGGGACATGGTCATTTAACCCCCAAAATCCATACACCACATAATACAGATTAAAACGGGTTATGTAAATACATCAATCACAATACGATTTAAATGACTACATACCCGACCAAGCAGTATTATTATAATACCGTATCCCAAGCCCGTATATCAAATTAGCAAGTACAGATAGCTTTTACCGGCCTCCTAATCTGGAACGAAACTAGAATCCTAACGGGTCTTTAATTAAGCTTAGACTTAGACCAGTTAGTTTTCAAAAGGAAGATACGGTTCAAACGCATGATAAAGCGAAGACCGGTTTAGAATGTGGTTTTGACCCGACAAGCTTGTATGCTTGTTTAATATGGGTAACTTAAACACATTCTGGATTTTGAGAAAAAAACGATATCGTTTGACCCGTTTCGGCTAATATATGCAAACTAGTTACATAAGCCGATCCGAACGCGAAAATGTGTAACGGGTAACCAAATGAGTCATATACAAGTTTCCTAAGTTAATATGCCTTAAATATGTTGTGACATCAGTAAGATATCTTCTATTATGCCCAAAACGAATTTAAACTCAAACTATGCCCCGTAGGGGCATTTTGGTCATTTTAAAGGTTATAAAAGAGTTTAAATATTAATCTGAGTTACAGGTCTGATTTAATCAGTAAATATACTTAATTTAATAAGTTACAACAGTAGGGTATTACATATATGTGAAATTTATCATTTATACTCAACAATGTACCGTAAGGGTATTTTGGTAATTTCACATAAGCCTAAAAGGTCAAAACTGGAAATCTGAGTTAAAACTTTTGCTTACTGTTAGAATATAAATATTTCCTAAAAATATCAGTAGGTATCAACTCTTATATTCATAAAATGGTTTTAATACATACTATGCGTTAAAAACGCTTAAAAGGGCGATTTGGAGCCATTTCTGGGTTTTGATAGGAAAGCTGATATTTTCATTATTCCAGAAGGCTCAAAATATTTTATTTATCATATTAGATCAGTAGAAAAAGGTTTGTTATCAAAAGGATTTGTAAAACTCATTTTATAGCCCAAAAGGGTAAAACCGGCAATTACCGAATCAAGCTTAGAACTTTAACTTATGCTCAGCCTAAAAATAAATAAAAATCCCAAAATATTATTTTATATCAGTGGGTAAAAAGTTTGATATCAAAAATCGGGTTTAGATAGGCTATACGCTAATTACGCCATTTAATTAATAAAAAGCTTCTCATTTACGTTAATGAGCATAACTTCTAATCTAGACCTCAAACTGATGTCAAATTTTAGGGACAAGTTTATAAATCACTAGTGAAGGTTTCTATTCTTTCACTTTTTCAAAAATCACATTTTATGGTGAGAAGGGCATAATAGTCAACATTTAAGCATTTTACAGAATCATGCATATGAATTGGATAACTAATAAACCAAGTTGTATAATCTCAGAGGGTTATACTTATAGGTAACTTGGTCCTAATAAAGCTCAAAGGCATTCCTATACTATGCTCAAACGGGTCAGAATTTAAAGTCAAACTAGAAGTTAAAGTATGCGACTTTCGGTCCCAATCCAAGCTTAAACTGAAAATTGTCAGGTTAAACATGCTTAGACATGTTCTTACATTAATTACCAAGTTATTTGAGTGATAAAACAGGTTGCATAGCTTCTACATTGCTAATTATGCATTAATTTGAAAATAAGCTTCCTGTTGACTTTTTATAATCAAGTTTGATAGGACAATTGACCTACTTAGAGTGGGAATCAGAGAATACCCTTTTAAGGGTTTATTGCCCACATAATTACCAACTCATAGGTACATTCAATTTGAAATTTGACTGGACCAATTAATATTAATGATGAAGTCAAATCTTAATTATGAGGGTTTGACTTTTTGGTTTATAAGCTAATTAAAAGAACTAAACAAGGATTAGAACTTTTACTTAAGGTCCTTGCTATCTTTTCTACACTTCTTAATCTTCTCCCGAGTCAGCTACCTCCAGAAATGAGTGCTTGAATTGTTGCATTTGAATGAGTACTTGAACAAATGAACTCGTGGCCCTTATATAGGTTTTCTAGAGCTCCAAGATCATTCCAACAAGGTCTATGGATGTTATGGGATCATTACAGGTGTCCCTAGGCCATAATAAACCATCAACCAAGCCCATAGAAACGAAAACAAGCTCCATAAGTCGGTTAAACCGGCTGAACAGGCAGATGTGATGATTTTCTGATGCTGGGGGACTCAGGCGGCCCGTGTAAGGATTGGGCCTGGCCTTACGCGGCCCGTGTGAGGGTCAGGTCCGGTCAGCAAGTTTCAAATATTGCATTTTAGGCCCCTGGTTCCAAACTTGATTTTAACATGGTTTCTTGCACTTTTAGCCCCCAATCTTGACTTTTAAGGACCCAAGTCATAAACCAACTTTGTTAAGTCCCCAGTTATTCACACGATCACTGAAAAGTCTTAAATTTCAACATTGATGCTTTTAACCCCTCGTATACGAATATTGTCATAACTTTCTCATACTTAATCGAAACCTTGTGAAATTTTTATCACGCATTCTAGTGAGCATAATTAATCATTACAAAGCTTTGGGTTTGCTAAAAGGTCACTCAGAGGTATACTTTAAACATGTTGACACATTTAACCCCTGTAGTTTGTAATCTCTCACTTCCTTTCACAATTAGCTTTGTGTGATCCATGATTTACTCGTTTAAGGGTATAAACATCATGTAGGGTAAAGATATATTTATCCATTGTTGACACTTTGAATCCTTTTACACACGTATATTCCTTGTTTGTCAACTTTAGTCCCTCTAACTTAATCTTTTACACGTTTAAAGTCCATGACACGTGTCGATATAATATTGGACATGAATTTCCGAGGTGTTACAACCATGATGACGTCATCCTAGAACACCTCAAATCTAGTGATTTCACAGTTAAAAGTTAAGATTCAAAAGATAGAAAGGTGTAGAATCAAGTGTAGAACAAAGATGTATAAGATTTAGGTTGAGATCTTACCGGAATTGCGAGAAAATTGAAGGAAAGTGAGGTTGAAGCACTGGTCGTCAGAGAGCAAAAGTGGAAAGTTTGATGTGGATAGGGGGTATTTATAGGGTTACCCAAAATGGAAAGAGGCTGGTCGATCGGGTGGCAGCCAGATCGAGTGGCTGGCCGATCGAGCGGCAGCTCGATCGATCGGCAGCTCGATCGATCGGCAGCTCGATCGATCGGCTGGTCGCATGGTCGATCAGTCGCTTGGTTCGGGCGTTCGGTGCGACGAGTTTTGCCATTTCGATTGCGATTGCGAGCTTTGTGATGCGATAGAGTTTCCTATTCAAATTACTTTTAATCCCAACTACTATACCTAATATACAATCATCCTATTTCACTTACGTTTAGCATTTCCGATTCGATTGCGATTGAGTTTCGATTGCGTTTCGATTGATCACCACATAATAAGTACTCCACATAATAGAACTAATGTTAAGCATAAAATAGACTAACTGCGTGTCAAAGAAGTCAAAACAGGAATTGAGCAAGGAGTGACAAATCGCAATTAGCAATCTTGTCTCCCTTTGACTTCAATCTTGACTTTGACTGTGACTTTCGAAACACGGGGTGTTACAAACACGACCATGAGCCCATCTAATGACGAACTTCTATTCTTCAAGAACCCATCCCAGAGTTCTTATTAGTGTTGCTTTCTCTAACTGGCGCTAGTTTCTAACACACTTCATAGCTAGCGGTTCATTCATCATTTTAATACTCGTATATCATGTACAATATATCATTTTGTATTTCAACATTCATATTATTTTCATCGACCATACGATCTAAATTCATAATTTATACATAACATATATGTTTAGCTTTGACTGGTACATCATAATAATAGGTAACTATCCATTCCCGATTCATTAATTATTCATATAATTGACTTCTTCCTAACAAGTCCATACTTTCCATACCATACTTTCACCTAACATTCTCATTTCATTGACCCATACATAACGGACCTAATACCTCCATCTCATCTCTTAAAATTACATTCTATACATATATCATATAACATTTAGTTCTTGTTTTGTTATCGCAACAAAACTACTATTTCATAGTTACATATACGCGCTTAACTCCAAAGTTAACATCCTTCTATGTTTCCTATAGTTATTTGTACAATACATACTCTTACGTTACCTTCAACTCACCTCATTCATTCTACACTACCATTCCTCTTGTTTCATGCATTACTTAATTTGCTTAACCAAGCATGTCCTCAATTTCATTTCATACTTCAGCGATGTGACAACCCGAAGTTCCAAGGTTAGTGGCGTTTAATCCTGTGTGACCTTAACTTTCCGTTTTCTCTTTCCAATATGAAACGTATTGGGGTGTTATAACTTCGTTGAATTTAAGTATGTTATTTCTTTCACTCGTAACCTTAATAAATCCCCTAAACGTAAAGCATGGTTGCATAAGTTCCGTGTCTAAGAGTTTAGTGGGCCGCACTTGTTTAGGGGCCACACTTACACCTCGCAGCCACCCACACATGCCCTCGGCCCATACACATTCGGCCCAAACTAACCTTGAGCCCACCCTTTCAATAGTTGTGTATATTATTGGCATGTAATGCGTGAATTAGAATTTGAAAACATTGAAACCCTAGAACCCCTTGGAACCCGACGGCAGTTTGACAACATCTCCTCTTCGCAAAGTTCCTCCTTCTAGTTTGTATTGCATCTTGATCCGTCTTGATCCCTTTGGTTAGTGTTGATGTTATTTGCGTTAAATATGTGCTTATATGTGACTATACGCTAATAGTGTATATGTATATTTCAAGAACGTATGATTCTGCTTGATTAGATGTGTTAACATTACAGCGAAATTGATGTTATCGGCTTACTTTGTTCACGTCCAAGTGTGTCGAGGTTTGCTAGTATAATTAAGATTGGGTCCTGCTATGATGTTTCATTCCACTTAAGAGTCGTTAACCTAGATGGTAACAAAACATATGCTAATCATTGATCTAGACAATATGATATTAGGGACTATGATGATGCTAGGTTGAGGATTGGTGGGTTAAGGGTCTCGACCCCGAAACTTTTAATGCATGTGATGACAAACATTTGAGTGAACCAATAGAATTGGCCGACGACTATAGTTTAAATAAATTCTAATTGGACCGATATAACAGATCACATGCAACCTAGATCACTATCTATGAATCAATCCAAAATCACATGGGTTGAGATGATATCACATGCAATGAATTATCACATATGACTAATATATCATTGATTTGGAAAACTGCCTCGTATGGCGGCGAAAGATCCAGTCGACGAAACATGTGGTTTCGCCGTGAATGACGTCGATGAAGCATATGTGGTTTTGTAATGCATGAAATTGACGAATGTTAGGGTCTTTCGTTGAGACACTAAGCATGTGGTCCGATGTGTTGTAAACTAAGATAAAAATAAGTTATGAATCAACGATTTAGCCGACAACTTCTAAATGATTCTGTCAATATTGCATTTAAAATAAATCCAATTGTACCGTGCAATTTAGTGGACTGTGATCAAGTTTATTTGATCAAGGAATGTCATAACATCAGTTTAATGATCACGTGTAGACAGATGGGCCGCATGAACCAAATGTTTATGTAATAGGCCGTACCCCTCCTTGGGCCCGAACCAAATGGGCCGTACACTCTTAGGAATTATGTATGGACTGTTAATTGTTTATTGAGACAGGAAATTGTAATGTAAACTCGTGTGAGGCCCAAATACCCGCTAGATGCTTATACGATGATGATCGATTGATTATGTTGCATGATTTCTTGTCACAACTAACATGTTATTCTAATGGGAACCGAACCACTTGACGTGTGCTATGGTGCAATATGAGTTTGTGTCGTGAATGTAACTATGCCCCGGATACTTGCTATGACTTACGTAATGACATGTGCCTGGCTTTTTTGTTACTTGAGTAATGTGTACGAATACGTGACTTACTGTGTACAAATACGTGACTTGTTGATTTTGTGACTGATGTTGATTGGTAACCACGATAGGGTTTGGTTGACCAACTGGGAACGGGTAATGTAACGTAACATACCGAGCAAATCTAAGGTGAGTTCACTGCTCTTTTTCCAAGCATGCATCCCGGGGAGGGATATCGAGTAGCGTTCCGGGGAGGAACACTAGTTTATTGCGATGTTTGTTATTATATTCAGTTTCTATCATATAAGACCCCTTAGATTTACCAATAGTTGCCGGGGAGGCAATGAGGTTATTTATTGATAGCGCTATTAGGTTTGGCACCCTCACACCGTACCGGGGAGGACAGGCGTGAACTAATTACCTTAAAGCATGACCAATGTTTTGATAGAGACATTGGGGTTGGGCAAATAAATCTTCTAGCCATCTGCGGTGATCGAGTTAATAACAACATTAACTCAAATCATCGTATCTGTGAAAGTCTTAATCTGGTAACTAGTATCTAAACACGTTAACAAAACTTTGAACTCACCAGCGTTGTCTGACACACTTGTCTGCATGCTTGCAGGTCTATAGGTTATATCTTTTGGAACTTTTTGTTTGGGATGCTGGAGTGGTCATGGGTCGAGATACTTGGAATCGCAAGACAAGTTCAAACGGTTTTGTACATGTGGTTTATGAAACGCTAGCAAATGATTTATGCTTCCGCGGTATACAATGAATTACGTTTAATGTTTTGTAACACTTAATAATAACGAATGGAAGGTTTTATTTAAATATGTGCTATAGTTCAATGTGATTGGTGGCTTGGATCCTGGTACGTCACACATCCTGCGGTGTTTCTGCTTGTGGTATTTTGGGGGTGTGACAGTTTAGTATCAGAGCCACTGGTTATAGTAAACTTGGTTTTAAAATGTTTTTTATAAAACCAGACTATAACCGAACCGTTCTAAAAATGTGAATACGACCATGACACTCAGCTCCAGATTGCAAGGTTCGTCTCTCGTATACTCATCGTACTGCATAACTAGTGAACACTTACATATGATATTGCATGTGATTGCACGTTTAGCACAACAGTGTGAATTCATGTATGACTTGCATGTGTTATGTGATTGATAGGGTGGTCTTTCCCAAATCATTCATGACTTACGTTTTGTGATGCTCCTTGGTTGCTACTCAAATTTGAGGAACCATTTGACATGAGTTAGGAGGAGCTGAGGTGAGCATGCAAATCACAATATTATTGTGGGTGCACACATAATAATAATGTGGGGTGCATGCGAGTCCCAGTGAGGCTTAACAAGTGAAAAAGGGGTTCCGTTCCAATTATTTGATCGATGTGAAACACAACAGTCAATAAGAATCATGGCATAGATTGTCTCTTACTTAAACGTGATCTTTTCACTCCTCTTTGAATCCTTTCGAATCTCGATGCTATCGAGTATTATCTGAACACCCATCTAAACACCTAGCGAACTGTGTAGAATGTTAGGTGCCTGTACGAACATCCCTGAGTTGGAAGTTACAACGATAATGATTGGTCTATGCATTCCTCACCTTTCTTCGTTTGCTGGAACTTATCGTATTAGCGTCTTAAATCCCGAAGTGTGATCACTTCTGCAACACTCTCGCAACATACTGTGTATAACTCAGTCAACTTGTAAGAACGATGGACAAGAGGGTAAATGTAGTACCTTACCGACTTTAGCATTTGAACGACCCTAGTTACCGGCAACGAACATCAGCGATTTGACTCCAAATGAATCCTTAACCCTAGTTAACGACTTTTGGGAGCCGACTTATACGAATCAATCGGGACATAAACGATGACAATTGACCAGGATGTGGAATGTGTAACTGCCAGCACAGTGAGTAGCGCCGTAAAATGTGGCACGGAATGTGAAAAGATGGACATTGTTGGTGAAAGATCGTAGGACTCCGTTTCGAGCAACGACATCAGAAGCAACAGTCATGATGACAGCAAGGTACTCGCAAATCATGACTTTCGGTATGGAAATGATGATGGCTTCAACAGGGAATGGCCGATGTTAAGGCAAGACGCCAACAACCTAGGGAGCAATGACAGTTTTGGGAATTCTAGTAGCAATAGCAACAACACTGGATGTGGTACTCGTGAAGGGCATCTAGGATTGGCGTGGGCGACGCTAGGATTATAACAACATGGTGGCATACACGTTCTTAGTAACTAATCGCTTCGTCACTGTTTTGCTTAACACTGATGCTTCTTGAAACCGAACCTGATGTGGAATTGGCTGATAGCAAGTCAACTGAAACCTCATATGATTGTTGGAATGCAAACTCGACCTTGTGGGATAAGTGTTCGACGTCGATCTACCTTCTACTACCTTTGACAGTTTTGATGCAGTAGTTAGGGTGTATTGGTTATTAGATATCGCGCAGATATACCCTGTAAGAAGGTAGTTTTGCGTATCCTTCTCCCTAGTGGAGGACCGATGTCTGTTCTAAAGCGTCAGAGGGGTGAAAGGGTTAGCGCCATTCCAGCTATGAGGGCCCAGAAGTGTCTATGGAGGGATGACCCCGCTATATTAGCAACCGTTTCTGATGATGTGGCTAAGGAAAATAGGATCGAGGATCCACCAATTGTTTGTGGCTCATCTCAGTGTGCTATTTGAGGAACTTTCAGGTTTACTTCCACAATTGTTAGTCGGAATCTCAATTGATCTCATGCCAGAGGCAGCTCCGAATACTCGTACTCTTACCGTCTTGAACCAGGAGGTTTGCAAGAACTGTATAAGCTACTACGAGAACTGTTGGACAGGAGTTTTGGCGGACCTAGTTTTCGCTTTGGGAAGCCCCAGTTATATCCGTGAAGATAAGCCTTTTTGTGTGTGTACTGATTATCGAGAACTCATCAAGGCGACAGTTGAGAACCGTTTACCTCGACCATGTATTGACAACCTGTCGACTAGTTGCAAGGGATGAGCTTTCATTCGAGCATTGATTCACGAGCGAACTACTATCAGATGGAAGTCCAAGGGGGGAATGTTCTTAAAGCGGCTTATCAGACGCAATTCGGCCATACGACTTTGTATTCCATGACCTTTGGGGTAATCATCTCACCAGCAACTTTATGGATCATGTGAACCGACCATGCTATTGGATGACGTTTTGAATCCTTTCCAGAAGAAAAGAACATCATGGACAGCTTTGTATTTTATTTGAGAGCTCCTGAGGGAGGAGCCACACCGCGCGAAGTCTTGATAAATGTAACTTCTGGATGTGAGAGGTACCCTTTTTAGGTCATATAATTAACGAAGTGGGAATATCTCGCTAAGACCCATTATGGTTAGAAACTGATCAACACCAAAGAGTCCTTCGAGGATACAAAAATTTCTTGGTCTCGCTTGATACTATCGCAGATTAATCACAGGATTTTCAAAGGTCGCGCAGCTTAAATCTCTTTAGCACAGCCGGGTGTTGTGTTCGTGAAAGACAAAACAGGAGGATGTCTTTTCAGCTTTCGAATCCCAACTCTGCAATACATAGAGCATCGTCTTTACCTGAGGGTGCGGGTGATTCAGTGGTATATCATTATGGTTCGAATCAGAGCCCCAGTTACACGTCCACGCAACTCGAGAGAGGAATGACTTACGTAATGGAGTTACAAAGAGGAACTACACGACACACAACGAGCGGTGGAAACCGTGGTCTTTGGATTTACTGGGAGGCATTACTTGGACGGTACCGAATGCATTACTTAGACCGATCACAAGGGCCTCCCATGTACCCTGGTTTCGAAAGAGCTAAATCAGTTAATGGCATCGCTGGGTGGAACTTTTGGGAGGATTACGACTGTGGAACTTGAACGTGTATGAGCTTTGCAACTCACTATCGACTCTAACTTACCTGATCAAACTCGTTCTGTTCAAACTGAAAAACTAACGGATGAGAATTTTCAAGTTGAGTCTATGCGAGGCATGGTGGAGCAACTTTGGCAAGACGGACGATATTCACTACCTCATGTAACGAATGTGAATCTCATTTCACGGCAATGGTAGGGAAATTGTGTTAAGCAAAGCACACCGGCTTCGAACTTCTAGTCATCTGGGTTTTGAAGAAAGATGTTTGGATCTGTAAATCCTATACTAATGATTGGGCATGAAAATCCACCTAGCAATGTATGTGTATGACGTTTGACTTGTGGGAAAGTCAAGGAGAAGTATCAGAAACCGGCAACACCCACATGGAAGATGGGAGCAGACTGCCATGAATTTTGTCACTAGTCTACTTACAACTCGAAACGGAAACAGTAACACATGGGTGATCGTTGATCGCCCCATGTAGCCAGCACACCTTCTTGCAGTCAATGGAACTGACGAGTCTTCTCAGCTTGTGAATATTCCTCTGGGAGAGACGGCTTTTAGGCACGAGGTGCCAATTCCTGTTACCTCTAATTTTGAGCTATATCTGGTTTAAGGCAGGCAATATGCAACATCCTTGGCTCACATCTAGACATGAGCATTACTTATCACTGTAGGACAACTGAGCAGAGTAATGAACCATCCGGACACATGAAGACATGCTGCGAGCATGTGCGCGATTGACTTTAGTAAACATTTGGGAAGGACACTTATCTTTGGGAGAGCTCTACTACAACTGTACCATATTGTATTAGTATGCATACAGCTTTGTTTAAGGCATCTCATGGACAGTAACGCTAATATCCTTGATTGGATTAAGGTGGGTGACAACCTAATCACAGATCCAGGACTTGTACTCGAAACTCTTAAAGATTGCTTGGATCAGAAATTGTTTGATGGCAACGCGTGACTGTCACGAAAGCTGATAAGCTTAGGAAACACTGGGAGGTCGTTGTAGGCGAACGTGTCATAATCGAAAGTCCCACCTTGGGAGGGTGCGGCACGAGTCGGTGACATGGCTCACAAACTTGAGTTAACTAACAAAATGGAATAACGTTCGCGATGATATATATACCTCGAATTTAAGGCAATGTTTGTCCCATGAAACACTTGTGATACCGTTACCAGAGTTTGAGGTTATCGGACCAGTTGTATTTATCTGGGAATCTATCGTAAACATGGACCAAGAAGTCAAGGTCCGTTGGCATAAGTCGTATGACAATCGTGAGAGTTCGTTAAAACTCAAGACGTGGATCGGAATTCACGTGGGAGTGTGAGGATCAGATGAAGCTCAAGTATCCTCAACTATTTCCTGATGATTAATCTAATTCTGGTACTACTAGTGAATTTCGGGACGAAATTCCTCTTCAAGTTGGGGGTGATGTGGCACCTGGGAAAACCTGCAACAATCTTGATCTATCACTTCATTCCTCTGTGCTTACTTGTCAAATTTCGGGACGAAATTTCTTTCAAATTGGGGTGGGGATGATGTGACAACCCGAACTTCCAAGGTTAGTGACGTTTAATCTTGTGACCTTAACTTTCTGTTTTCTCTTTCCAATATGAAACGTATTGGGGTGTTATAACTTCTTTAAATTTAAGTATGTTATTTCTTTCACTCGTAACCTTAATAAATCCCCTAAACGTAAAGCATGGTTGCATAAGTTGCGTGTCTAAGAGTTTAGTGGGCCGCACTTGTTTAAGGGCCACACTTACACCTCGCAGCCACCCACACATGCCCTCGGCCCCCACGCATTCGGCCCAAACTAACCTTGGGCCCACCCTTTCAAGAGTTGTGTATATTATTGGCATGTAATGCGTGAATTAGAACTTGAAAACATTGAAACCCTAGAACCCCTTGGAACCCGACGGTAGTTTGACAACATCTCCTCTTCGCGAAGTTCCTCCTTCTCGTTTGTATTGCATCTTGATCCGTCTTGATCCCTTTAGTTAGTGTTGATGTTATTTGCGTTGAATATGTGCTTATATGTGACTATATGCCAATAGTGTATATGTATATTACAAGAAAGTATGATTCTGCTTGATTAGATGTGTTAACATTACAGCGAAATTGATGTTATCGGCTGACCTTGTTCACGTCCAAGTGTGACGAGGTTTGCCAGTATAATTAAGATTGGGTCCTGCTATGATGTTTCATTCCACTTAGAGTCGTTAACCTAGATGGTAACAAAACATATGTTAATCATTGATCTAGACAATATGATATTAGGGACTATGATGACGCTAGGTTGAGGATTGGTGGGTTAAGGGTCTCGACCCCTAAACTTTTAATGCATGCGATGACAAACATTTGAGTGAATCAATAGAATTGGCTGACAACTATAGTTTAAGTAAATTCTAATTGGACCGATAGAATAGATCACATGCAACCTAGATCACTATCTATGAATCAATCGAAAATCACATGGGTTGAGATGATATCACATGCAATGCTATGAATATGATGGGCCGCGCTAATTTTCTGATGTAGCTTATTATTTGGCCTGACACAATGAATTATCACATATGACTAAGATATCATTGATTTGGAAAACTGCCTCGTATGGCGGCGAAAGACCCAGTCGACGAAACTTGTGGTTTTGCCGTGAATAACGTCGATGAAGCATATGTGGTTTCGTCATGCATGAAGTCGACGAATGTTAGGGTCTTTCGTTGAGACACTAAGCATGTGGTCCGATGTGTTGTAAACTAAGAAAAAATAAGTTATGAATCAACGATATAGCCGACAACTTCTCAATGATTCTGTCAATATTGCAATTAAAATGAATCCAATTGGACCGTGCAATTTAGTGGACTGTAACATCAGATTAATGATCATGTGTAGACAGATGGGCCGCATGAACCAAATGTTTATCTAATGGGCCGTACCCCTCCTTGGGCCTGAACCAAATGGGCCGTACACTCTTTGGAATTTTGTATGGACTGTTAATTGTTTATTGAGACAGGAAACTGTAATGTAAACTCGTGTGAGGCCCAAATACCCGCTAGATGCTTATACGATGATGATGATCGACTGATTATGTTGCATGATTTCTTGTCACAACTAACATGTTATTCTAATGGGAACCGAACCACTTGACGTGTGCTATGGTGCAATATGAGCTTGTATCGTGAATGTAACTATGCCCCGGATACTTGCTATGACTTACGTAATGACATGTGCCTGGCTTATTTGTTACTTGAGTAATGTGTACGAATACGTGACTTACTGTGTACAAATACATGACTTGTTGAGTATGTGACTGATGTTGATTGGTAACCACGATAGGGTTTGGTTGACCAACTGGGAACGGGTAATGTAACGTAACATACCGAGCAAATCTAAGGTGAGTTCACTGCTCTTTTTCCAAGCATGCATCCCGGGGAGGGATATCGAGTAACGTTCTGGGGAGGAACACTAGTTTATTGGGATGTTTGTTATTATACTCAGTTTCTATCATATAAGACCCCTTACATCTACCGATAGTTGTCGGGGAGGCAACGAGGTTATTAGTTAATAACGCTAATAGGTTTGGAACCCTCACACCGTACCGGGTAGGACGGGCGTGAACTAATTACCTTTAAGCATGACCAATGTGTTGATAGAGACATTGGGGTTGGGCAAATAAATCTTGTAGCCATCTGCGGTAATCGAGTTAATAACAACATCAACTCAAATCATCGAATCTGTGAAACGTCTTAATTTGGTAACTGGTATCTAAACACATTAACAAAACTTTGAACTCACCAGCGTCATCTGACACACTTGTCTGCATGCTTGCAGGTCTATAGGTTATATCTTTTGGAACTTGTTGTTTGGGATGCTGGAGTGGTCATGGGTCGAGATACTTGGAATCGCAAGACAAGTTCAAACGGTTTTGTACATGTGGTTTATGAAACGCTAGCAAATGATTTATGCTTCTGCGGTATACAATGAATTACGTTTAATGTTTTGAAACACTTAATGATAATGAATGGAAGTTTTTATTTAAATATGTGTTATAGTTCCATGTGATTGGTGGCTTGGATCCTGGTACGCCACACATCCCGCGGTGTTTCCGCATGTGGTATTTTGGGGGTGTGACAAGCGATCCATAAACCAGATTGATCCGCTCCTTCACGAGTACTAACCGTACCTGGCCAGCTTTCATTCATTCTTGTAATGGGTTTCCACTCGTGCACATTCCTTCACCAATTCGATTGGTTTCATCACATTCAGAATTCTACCATTAACATCTACAAAATCGGCGGTTAGCACCTTTCATTCAAACATTCATTATTCTAGGTGATTACCCACCTAAAATCCCTTTTTACATCTTCCTACATACATGCTATAACACATCCCACATTTCATCCCTTACATGCAATTCTTTTATTCTGATTACTTATTTCGTTAACCTTCGCAGTTTGTGTCACACCCCCAAATTACCTCCTGCGGAAACACCGCGGGGCATGTGACGTACCAGGATCTAGCCACCAGTCACATTGAACTCGGAATTGTATTTAAATAAAACTTCCATTCATTAACATAACGTGTTAAAAACGTTACACATCATTCCTTGTATACAGTGGAAGCATAACTCGTTTGTTAAGTGTTTCATAAAACATGTGTACATAAACCATTAAGCTTGTACTGCGATTCCATGTATCTCGACCCATGACTACTCCAGCATTCCAGACAGCAAGTTCCAGAGATAAACACCTACAGACCTGCAAGCATGCAGACGAGTGTGTCAGACGACGCTGGTGAGTTCAAAGTTTTATTAATGCGTTTAGTTACCAGATATGTGTACAAAGCAGTTCAATGATTTGATTTGATGTTGTTATTAACTCGATTACCGCAGATGGCTACAAGATGTGTTTGCCTAACCCCAATGCCTCTATCAAAGCATTGGTCAAGTCATCAAGGTAATTAGTTCATGCCCGTCCTCCCCGGTATGGTGTGAGGGTGCCAATCCTAATATCGCTATCAACTAATAACCTCGTTGCCTCCCTGGCAACTATTGGTAGATGTAAGGGGTCTTATATGATAGAAACTGAGTATAATAACCAACATCCGAATAACCTGACATTCCTCCCCGGAACGTTACCCGATATCCCTCCCCAGGATGCATGCTTGGAAAAGAGAAGTGAATTCACCTTAGATTGCTCAGTATGTTACGTTACTTGTTCCAAGTTAATCAACCAAACCCTACCGTGTTTTTCAAATATAATCAGTTTGTAATCGTTAATCATGCAACACACGGGTTCATTAGCATTTATCGTAAAGTCTCATAGCAAGTGTTTGGTTTCGTATCACGTAACAGTTATCCAATAATGCAAACATGTGTAACAGCAAATCGTTCATTAACCAGCAATGCTTGATTATAAACAAACAACCCGATGAGTTTCTACAAACAATCCATCGGTTTTATAGAATAATATTAGTCTATCACTAACTAATCTGATTGAAATCATAATCACCCTCATTTACATGTATATGTTTCAAACACCACCTGCACACTATCATTTCTTCAAGCCTATGCACACATTCACACGCATATATTGCACATGCATGGCACACATTTCCAATATCACATGCACACAATTGGTTCTTCATTCCTATGCACACATTCTCACACATATTGCACATGCATTTTGTTGGTGCATCAAGTATCTGTTAACTTCGTCTTAATCGAGTCTTATGTCTAGATAGGATAGATCAGTGCACGGAAATCTAGACAATGGTTTTTAGAGGTGATTCCGCTTGAAAGTGACATTGTTCATTTCAAGCGAAATCAGATTTATTATAATTCCACTTGAACATTACATGGTGATTTCGCTTGAATGTGTTTAAAGCGAAATCAGAGGTTTCGCTTGGGGAGGTTTCAAGCGGAATCAGGTAGATTATAAATAGGAGATGTGTGTGTCATTTGGAGCGGAATCTGGTCACTAGTTCTGAGTCGAGGTGCTGTCCGTTTGTCATTTGAACGTGTAAAAGCTCAGGAAATCAGTAATAGAAAAGAATTGAAAAGGAACAAGCTATTTGACATTGTTTGCATTGATTCCGCCTTTGTAAATGATGATGAACTACTCAACTTGACTGTTTAGGGTCACCGGAACGATCCAACAAGTGGTATCAGAGCTCAGGACGAGGAGTTCATACCAATTCAGCTTGATTTTTCCAGATTCTCTCACTTCTACACCTTCTTTTCTGATTTGAACAAAATTCAACGGTTGAAATGGCCTGATTTTGACACATATCAAGTGAAACATAGTGTTAACTAATCCTTGAAAGAATCGGACCATAAATCGACTTAAATCTGATAGAAACTTCTAATTCCGCTTGAAAACAGTGCGAACATGATGATGTCATAAGATATTCCGCTTGAAAATCAGTGTAATTCCAAGCGGAATTACATATATTGGCTTATTTCACTTGAAATTTGTGTCTGATTTCGCTTGAAATCAGATTTCGCTTGAAAATACTGTTTGATTCCGCTTGAATTGAGATTTCGCTTGAAAGTTCAAGCGAAATAAGAAATTTCGCTTCAAAAATCTGTTTCCGCTTGAAAAGGCTTATTCCGCTTGAGCAGTATTTCGCTTGAAAAAGTGATTTCGCTTGAAATTGTTGTTTTTCAAAATTCATAAATTTTCTAAGTGTTTGTTGACCGTTTCAGGTACTTGGAAATGGATGATCTGTTCATAAATCCGTTCTGTGATGTGTTTGCTTATACCAGTGGTTCGGGAGATGGCACAACGAACAACACGAATGAGACTACACCAACATCGAGTGCAAAGAAGATTCTTTCCGATGCAATGAGTGTATAAAGTTCTTACGGTACATACAACAAGCCTCCTAAACTATTGGCGATCGAAGATTACAACCGGTGGGCTACCAGATTTGAGGAGTGGCTTAAAGCATTCGCATACTTAAGCTAGAAAAGTTTAAAGAATGGTTACAGCTCAGGAGATCGTGTTGGTGAAAGTTTGACAGATACTGATGATGTTGAAAGATACATTGCTGAACAAAAATGCATAGCGTTGATTCATCAGTCAGTCAAAGATGATATAATTTCATTGATCGAGTATACAAATTTGAAAGATCTTTGGGAAAAGTTGAAAGTTAAGTGTGTAGGTAGTGCTGAGATTGTAAAAAACAAAAAGAAACTGTTGCGTAAAGAGTTTGAATTATTTGGTTGTATGAAGAATGAATCTGTTTGTAAAATGATCGAGAGATTTAGGCATCTGAAGATGGAGCTGGCTAGACATGGAATCACTTATACTCAAGTGGAGTTGGTCGACAAATTGTTTGATTCGTTGCCAAATGATCAAGATTGGCAATACTTTGCCTTGATGTTGAAGAACACTATCAAGCCGCCAGAAGAGTTAACTGTGGATTTGCTGATCGAAAGACTAAAGTCAACAATTCAGCTTATCAGCAGAATGTGGAGCTGTATTACAGAGGAAATCTTCCAAAGACCGGATCTCCAAGAATAGCATTTTCTGCAGAGAATTCAAATTCTGTGAATCATGAAACTCCTCACAGTGGTTTTCATAGTGGATCTTCTTCAACAACTTCAAGTCAATCTGCATCAAAGAACTTATTTCAATGCAAATATTGCTGTAGATTTGAAGAATGGTCAAAATTTCAGCGAAGAATCTGCAAAGCAGCAGATGGTTTTCATAGCTTCGGTTCTAGAATCGTATGAATGTCTTGTGGCAGGCAAGATAGGCAACACCAACTTAACAAAGGAAGACTACGATCAAATAGATCCTGAAGAGATGGAATTGATTGATATAAGGTGGTGTATGGCCAGTGCAGTGAGAAGGGTACAACATTTCATGGAGATTACAGGAAGAAAGTCTATTGGTGGACCATCTACCAAGTTAGGCTTTGACAAATCGAAACTCACATGTTTCAAGTGTAAACAGAAAGGTCATTTTAAAAGAGAGTGCCGAAATGCTTATGCTGATGACTCTGCAAATCCTTTTCGAGAGGATTATTACAAGAAGGTAATTTATCATCAGAACAAGGCTGAACCTCCCAGGATGAAGCAGATTGAAGACAAAGAAAAATCCAGAGCTCTTGATGTCATTCATGACGATGAAGGTTTTGACTGGAGTGAGCTGCTACCAGAGGAAGACGCAGTAGGTTATGCTGCAAAAACTGAAATTAAACCATTCAAAGACACCAGAACAGCAGCAGAAAAAGCAAATGATAGACAACAGAGAGCTCAATACAAAATGATGAGAATTTCTCGTGTATACAGTGTAGCTAAAAAGGCAAAAAGATGGGATGCGGATAGAGAGTGTTACCTTGATCCTGAAGGAAATATTGCTATTGATCCAAAGACTCTTAGTCTTGAAGCTTTCGCTGAGGAATTTGCTGAACTAGAAGATTCTCAACAGAGAGAATGGTGGGGAGGTGGTGAAGAGAAAGAGAAAGATAAAGAAAAAGAGCAGGAGCTGAAGTCAAAGAAGATTGATGAAGGGATCATTGATACGTCACAAGAGTTGAACGCTGAAAACTTGGGAAAGATGGCTGACAAGGTGCTGGCTGCTAAGGAACTTGAGGTAGACTCTAAGTCTGTATCTAAGTATAAAAGCCAGTCAGTTCAAATGCATCGTCAAGTGAGTCAGGTAAGAAAGTCAAAGGTGACAGTGACTGCAAAAATTGCATGAGAAACTGCATAGTTTGTAGTACACAAGCTTATCTCAATGATACGAAGGTAAATGATCTGACAAAAAGAGTCAGAAAGGTTGAAGATCAGATTCTTGATCATGACAAAATGCTAAAATTTTCAAATGATCAAGTAAAAAAGTTGACTGAGAAAATTGACAATGATAAAACTGAAGTAGAAAGAATTAGGAAAGAAAATGAGAAACTAATTCATGAAAATCGTCAACTCTCAGAAAATTTTAACAAGTTAAAACAAACGATTCAAGATTCTGATGAACGAAATAGTAAAACGAGAAAATAAAATGAGCATTTAAATGTAGTTCTTAGACACAAAGAAGAACAAATCAACAAGCAATTGGATGAGATTGCTAAGTTGAAGCTTCAGTTTGAAGAAGCTAAGATTGAGAATGAGCGCATCAATCTGAAATTGACCAGTTGCAACTCCGCAAGCTTTGTTTTGCAACACATTATTCCCAAACCTATCGGGAAAAACAAAGCAGGCAAAGATGTATTCTCTGATGGAACAGGGGTGGGTTATCATCAAGTTCCACCACCAGTTCTAAACAATTTTTCAAAGAAATAATCAGGGTTGGTTAATGATGATGATGATGATGAAAATGAGGTGAAACTTCCGGACACAATTGATTTCACGTTCACTTCATCTTCCGATGAGGAGAGTGTCCAAACTGAAGTTGTAAAAAGTGTAGTTGAGAATGTTTTAAAATCTGAAAGTGAGACTACTGAAGAAGATGAATGTTTCTTGGACAATTACATTCCGAAACCAAAGTCCAAGAACAACTTAAATGAAGGACCTAATCTTGTCATGTACAAGATGTTGGGATTGGATTAGTTGTTTTCGGATTCTGATTTTCCACTGGAGAATGTAAATGTTGCTAAACTGACAAATGTGTTCAAATTGATTGAAGTTGATCTGTCAGAAGTGAACACTTTAAATCAAACAAAAAGGCAAATGAATTTTGAAAAAGAAAAAGCTTACTACAAGAAACCTGTTGTTCCACCACGTTCTTATAACAACAATCGAAACAAATGTCGGGTGGATATCAGGGTGGTAAGACTTATCAGAAAAAGAATGTTCAAAACAAGAAGTTTGTTGAGAAGAAAATGTTTGTGAACAGTTTAAGTTCACTTTCTGATGAAGAATCAAAAACCTTTTCAAAATCAAACAAAGAATTCTCTTAGAAGAAGGCTTCACAGCCTCAGTCTGAAGGTACAAGTCGGGTAGCTGACACCCGAACATGCTTCAAATGCAATCAAGTTGGACATATTGCACGAAAGTGTACCAACTTGAAGCCTAAGACTGAAGTTGTTGAGATTCAAAGGAAGAAAGTTGATGGAAAAAGAAAATCTCCATTGGTTGTTGAGAAAAAGATTTTGAAAAATGAAAATATCAAAGTCAAAACTGAACCTGATAAAAATGTGGTAACTAAAAACGACAAGTTTTACAAGCGGGTTGCGTCACCTCAACAAATATGGAAGCCGAAAGTAGTTGAGAAGAAATCAAGTGTTCCAGAACCAAAGGTTTCTGAGATTGAAAAACAATCATCTTCTACCACATCGGTAAAGATGAATGTTCCTTTGGATTACTATGTGAAACTTGAGAAAGAAAAGCAAAATTCTGAAAAGAATGATGTTCAAAAGAAAGACCAACCATCTGGTCAACCTCAAAAAGATGAGTTTTTTCTATATAAAAAGGTTGAGGTTGGGTCTAAAGAAAGTCTAAAAATGAATGACAAAAATTTTCTGCCACTTTACACTACAAAATCTCACATCAAGATTGAGTTACCTAAGTCAAAAGAGGCTTGGGTAGCATCCAAATCTAACTAAAGTGTTTGTGGTATGTGCAGGAGCTTCCAAGATCCGTTTCACGATGGATTATGGATAGTGGAGCTTCTCGGCACATGACAGGGAAGACAACATTACTGTATGATGTTAGAAATTTCAATGGAGGTTATGTAGGGTTCGCAGGCAATCAAGGTGGTAGAATTATTAGTGAAGGAACGTTATCCAATGGGATTGTTACGTTTGGAAGAGTTAATTACATTGCTGAGCTGGAGAATAATCGGCTGAGTATCTCGCAGATTTGTGACAGGATGTATACCACTCACTTTACTGACAAAGAATGTTTGATCTTGAAGCCAGGATTTGTTATCCCTGAAGAATGGATAATTATGAGGGCACCAAGAGTTAATGATCTGTACGTGTTGGACATGAGCGTAGCTACTATAACCACGGGTCAGGCTCATTGTTTTGTGTCTATAGCAACGGAGAAAGAATCACAGTTGTGGCACCGCAAGATGGGTCATATACATCTGAGGAAAATAAATCAACTGGTGCACAATGATTTAATTACGGGTGTTTGTTGGACCGTGTTCCGACCCTAAACAGTCAGTTGAGAACGTTCATCTTCACATACAAAGGCGGAATCAATGCACATGAAGTTACACAGCTTTTCCTTTTCAATTCCTTCTCTATTTATGCTTTCTAATTCAAATTTGACAGAGTTTGGTTACACAAGCAATGACAAAGTTTCGCTCCAACGTACACGAACGAACGATGTGGTTTCGCTCGAACAGACTATATATAGTGCCAATGGTTTCGCTTTTATGGCATGACACATAAGTGAAACTATCAACTAACCACATGAGCGAAACTCTCTAATGACATATGAGCGGAACCTCTACTACACGTGTACGTATAAGCGAAACTATAACATTAAGACCTAATTTGACTTTCAAGCTCCTATGTTGACCTATCTTGACCTAAGACTTAATGCAAACGTAATCAACAGACATTCCATGCATCAACAGACTCCCCCTTGGATGTTGACGAAGTTTTCAGCTCCGAGTCTCCAGTCTTGGTCTTTTCTCCAACTTTCTGTCTTTAAATCATAAGCACTCTATCTTCACAATTTCACAATCTTGTCCTGGCTACATCTTCAGACTTCCCTTTGAGCATTGATCCAGACTCTCCCTTTCAAAGACTCCCCCTCTCTGTATGCTAGAATCTGAGATATCTGGTTCAAGCTTTGACATTTAGCTTCCGTTGGGAATAATGAAGTCCAAAACCTGTGACTCAACCAATAACATTACAAACTTATATTTTCAACAATAAATCACAAACTTAATCAGCTCTAGAAATCCACTCAAATATCCAGGTCCAAGCTAATGACCCTGATTACTCAATTAATCTACCAAGTCCAATTTAATGGCCTTGGTTGATCTGATTGACATAACAGACTGATTTTGTAAAAACTTTTTCAAACATTTTCTGAAAAATGTAACAAGCATCAAATTAATGAACTTGTTTTTACTTTGAAAACATCTCAAACTTCAACAAAGTAAGCTCTCCTCATTCCTCAGCTCAGAACTTTCCTGCATCTGCTTCAATCTTCAAGAATCCAACGATTAACTCTCCACTTTGGTTTGTCAAAAATAAAGCAGAAATAAAAAAAATCTTTTTGGATTTTATAATGAGATCTAAACTAAGAAATGAAATGCAGAAAACTTAAATTGTAGAAAGTAAACAAAGTAAACTATTTACAAACTTATTTTTGGCGAGCGTGTCAGGGAATCATATCAGCTTTTCAGACAAATTACTAGAACCGTTAAGCTTCATTTCATGTTCAGACTTAAACAATTCACCTCGATTGTCGATATACTGATTCATCTTAAATTCTCACACAATTTTCAATTTGCTCAGGATATGATTTAGATGTTTTATGAACTTAGCTCATTCATGTATCCCACCTCTTGAATATACTCCCGTATCCAGAATCCCAGATATTCAGTCTTACAGGTGAGTATACCACACATGATATCTGTAAGGGGTTAAATGCGAGGGCCGTGAGAGCTCAGGTCGATACTCCCGTATACGCAGAGAGATGACGGCTTCGACTTTCTGGTGTGTCCCCTTTAGAGGATCTTTTAGTTACAACAGCAGCGACTATCAATTTTATTGTTTCATCAGCTTGCTGAGGGCGATGCTATGTTTCAAGCATTTGCAGAAAGTATTATTCGGGGACTAGGTCAGTACTTCCATACAGCAGAAGTCCCGGAATAATACCCCAGATATCACTGAGTATAAAGACCTAGTATCTCAGAATATGGGACCATTCAAACGAGATTTCAGGGGTTACCTATATATCCAAGTAGTGTTCCCCACGAATTTCACAAGTTTGAAATTTTAGGTTTATATCCCGAATAAATCTACTAATGTGCAAAAACCTATCGACACATCATTAGTGAGACTGTTTAACTCATTTAATCTTTACAATTCTTTAGCATACTGTAATTGTCTAGCCGATGTACTATCATTTTCCCTTTTTACACAAGCTCTTTTTTCAGTTTTATCATGTTTTTGTATTTTTGCATTTTTTACTGTTTTTGTATTTTCTGAATATATATATACACACACATCTATCTACTCCCCCTAAATACCAAAACAGGTAAAAAATCGACAAACCATTGCAGATTGTTTCTCATCTTCATCCGCAACAGTACTCTCATCAACGCCAATTATGCCATCCGATACCGAAAGAAGCTTCATACCATTCAATTTTAACAAATATTTAAACCGATTTTTATCAAAAGCTTTGGTATGTAAATCAGCTTTCTGTTCGTCAGTGTGGATTTTCTCAATTCGTATCAACTTTTTCTCGAAGCAATCGCAAATAAAGTGATGACGAATTTCTGTTTGTTTAGTTTTAGCGTGATGTACTGGATTCTTTGTTATATTTATTGCGGCCTCATTATCAACAAAAAGAGGTGTGTTAAGAAACTGCAAACCGTAGTCGCGCATCTGTTGCTGTATCCACAGGATCTGAGAGCAGCAACTGCTAGCAGAAACGTACTCCGCTTCACATGTAGATAATGCCACAGACGTTTGTTTCTTACACTGCCAGGTAACCAATCTAGGTCCAAAGAACTGGCATCCTGCAGTTGTTGATTTGGTATTGACTTTACAGCATCCGAAATCCGATTCGGAATACCCTTCGAGCGTAAAGTCGCCTTTTTTAGGATACCACAACCCCAATGTAGGGGTTCCTTTCAGGTAGCGTAATATCCTTTTCACAATAACCACGTGCGAAGCTCTCGGGTTAGATTGATATCTTGCTGCGAGGCACGTTGGGTACATGATATCAGGACGTGAAGCAGTTAGATACATCAAAGAACCTATCATGGAACGGTAAAACGTTTCATCAGCCTTGTCTCCGGTGAGATCTGGATGAATCCCATGATTTGTTGCAAGTGGAGTAGTAGCTGGAGTAGAACTTGACATCCCAAATTTCTCTAGAATATCACGAACGTACTTCGTCTGGTGAATGAAAATTCTCTCAGGTAGTTGTTCAACTTATAATCCCAGAAAGAATTTCATCTCCCCCATTGATGACATTTCGAACTTTTGCTTCATCACTGATTCAAAGTCTTTGCACAGACTTTCATTCGTTGACCCAAAAATTATATCATCCACATAAATCTGTACTATCAGAAGATGACCGTCGACTTCTTTAGTGAAGAGAGTGGCATCCACTTTTCCACGAATGAACTTGTTGGCTAGTAGGTGTTGAGACAAAGTCTCGTACCAAGCTCTCGGGGCCTAGTGTAAACCATACAACGCTTTGTCCAATAAGTAGACCTTCTTCTTGTGGATTGGGTCAGTAAAGCCCGGCGGCTGACCGACATAAACCTCCTCTTTGACCATCCCATAAAGAAATGCCGATTAAACATCCAACTGATATACTTTGAAGTTCTTCCAATACGCAAATGCAAGGAAAATTCTGATTGCCTCTAGTCGTGCCACAGGAGCATAGACTTCTGTAAAATCAATCCCTTCCTATTGACTAAAGCCCTGAACAACGAGTCGAGCTTTGTTCCTTACAACAACTCCTTTTTCGTCTCTCTTACACTTGAATACCCATTTTGTATTGATTTTCCTTTGACCATCCGGTAAATCCACTAACTTCCACACTCCCAACTTTTCAAACTGGCCTAACTCTTCTTGCATCGCGATGACCCAAGAGTCTTCAGTAAGCGCCTCTTTGTAAGTTCTCGGTTCGATCTGCGAGATAAAACAACTTAGTGAAAATTATGTTTGTAAAGGTGCTACTATAGATTAAAAACATGTAAAGCCCTGGTCAATTTGACGTCTCGTGCGAACGCCTGCTTGCAATTCTCCTATGATCAACTCCTCTGGATGATATGAAAGAGTTCGCGGCATCACTACGCTTGGAACATCTATATTGCCCTCCAGATTAGTTACATTTTGATCTGCATCTTGTTCACCAATTTGGTTTGTTTGACTTGAAATCTGGATCTGCTCCCCCTCAGAGTCTAAATCACCATGATCAAATACTGGCATGTTTTCAGCTTCTTGATTATCATTCACATCCGTCTAATTACCAGGAGCAACTTCAACATCATGTTCACCAGCATTGCTAGGACCTGCTTCATCATCATTTGAAGTCTCCCGAGGTCTTCTAGAATACTCAGCTGGGAACCTTAGCTGCGACTCATATTCATGCAAAATATCCAATTCATCAAAGAAATCTTCTTCTTCTTCTTCTTCTTCCCTCATGTCAAACGATTCCCACAACTTGTCGTAATGATATCGCCATGAATCTCCTGGACTTTGTGGCGGCATAGTATAACCTTGACATTCAACATTTGCAGCTTCAATAATTCGCTTCTCACTTGGAACGAAGACACGTCGTGTAGGACTTGAATATCCAACAAATATACCCTCAATGCACTTCGGACCAAACTTTCCATAAGGCTCTAAAACTGTACAGGGTGACCCGAACGGTTCTAGATACTTCAAATTCGGTTTGCGATTATTGATTAGCTCAAAGCATGTTTTGTTGAACTTATTGATAGTGAGAACCCTGTTGAGCGTATAGCATGCGGCAGAAACAGCTTCAGCCCAAAAATTAATTGGTAGCTTTGAATCTGCGAGCATAGTTCTAGCCGTCTCAATTAGCGTCCGGTTTTTGCGTTCTGCGACTCCATTCTGTTGCGGAGTGTACGTAGCACTTAACTCATGTAATATACCTCTTTCATCATAAAATTCTTCCATCTTGCTGTTCTTGAACTCAGTACCATTATCACTTCGAATTCTCTTGATACGCCTTTGGTACAGATTCTCAATTCTTTTGAACAACGCCATCAAACTATCAAATGTTTCGTCTTTCGTCTTCAAGAACGAAATCCACGAAAATCTGGAATAATCATCAGTAACGACCAAACAATAATAATCTCCTGTAATACTCTTGACATTCACCGGACCAAATAAATCCATGTGAAGTCTTTCAAGTGGTCTCGAAACTGAATTGACTTGCTTTGTAGGGTGTGACTTTTTCTTCTGCTTGCCTTTTACATAGCTAATGCACTCCCCTTCTGTGACAACTCGGATTTTCACGATTTTCTATCTTCGCACTTATTACACGTTAATTGGTTGGATTGTTTGTTTGTTTGGGTTGTAATTTATATTTAAGAGGTGCAATATAAGTGTTACTGTAACGTGTATATTATGTATGTATGTGTATGCATATCATGGTAAATAATGGAACCTTGGCCAACACCTTAACCCACACGAAAACACTTTCACTTGAAAACACCCCACTCTCATGAAAACACTTTTAGATGAAAACACATATGTGTTTTCGTCCATCCTGGGTCCAGCGAAAACAAAATGGGCTTTAGGCCCAGTAGTTAGTCACTCATATGTATTTTCGGATCATAACCTCTACGTAAGAATTTTCATTCGGAAAACCCTAGAGCCTTACTCACCTGTGCGACGGCAACCACAAGACTTCATCCTCTCCTTTAATCAATCTTGTGATCTATCATCACGGTTAGTGCACTGTTGTTTGATCTATGCATGTTTTCATGTTCGTACATATATGTTAGATTGAATAATGGATGTTATATGATTATGTTATGGTTCCTGTTGATCAATCTGATGATTCAAATGCTAATTGTAAAACTGAATGGAAGGATGCACATGTATATAGATCGGCTGCAATAAGTAATGTTTTATTGTGAATCGAATGATGATTTTACACGATTAGTTCTGAACAATATGATGATGTTAGGATGAGATTGATTTCGCAATAATTCGGTAATATACATAGTTATATATCGCTGATCAAATTTAATGATTTTTGTCGATAATCGGTCATAAACTGTAAGTGATGATTAAGGTTCTGGCATTGCGTAACTGTTGTTTTGATGGGTGTTGAAGCCGGCGAAAACTCCCCAACGAAAACCCCACCTCAACGAAATCACTTATGGGTTTTCGGCCCAAAGTGATTTCGTTATTCAAAGGGTTTTCGGCCCAATCTGTTTTCGGCCCAACTGGTTTTCGGCTATAAGAGTATTCGGCCCAACAACTGTTTTCGGCCCATGTATGTGTTTTCGGCCCAAAGTGATTTCATCACTCAAACTGATTTCGGCACTAGTTATTTCGCCACCTTGGGATTTCGCCTAGCTTTCTGCACAGTAACGATGTTAACTAGTTAGTCTTAAACCTTGTTAGTTTATTGAATGCTGTTAGTTGTAAAGCATGTTAACTATGTTAAACTACATAACTCAGTTAAGTTAGTTATTAACTTGGTTAGATGTGAACATTGGTCAACTGTGTAACTCTGTTGTATATATGGATCCTGTTAATGTACCATGACTATTAATGAATACTCATACTAGATGAGACTAGAAATCTTTTATGTGAAGTGTGAGTTATGTGAAATGGATTAACTGGTTGCGTGTTACATGATGTTAATCATCCAGCACACTTAGTGACCTGATTACATGCGAAACTTTGCAATCATGTACTGATTAATTATACGTGCATCATACAGGACTTGACTGATAAATTGTGAGCACTTAACTTTAGCATACCGAGCAAACCAATGTGAGTTCACACAGCCAAGGCATGGGGTTCCCAGGGTGGGAATGGGATTTGATTATTTACTGGTACTTATCTATACTGGAACGTAGTGATGTGATTTGATGAACTATTGTACATACTCCGCTGATTGAACTACGACTAGACTAGTAACACTTATTGAACTGATCTTCGCACACCTGCCAAGGGTTGGCCGCGATATTATGACTGACTTCGCACACCTGCCTTTGGAAGGCCACGAACTGAAACTTACTAATCTTCGCACACCTGCCTGGGAGGCCGCGATACAGATAAACCTAGTCTAGAATACTTGGGAGGAATATCCCCTAATAACTTCGCACACCTGCCTGGGAGGCCGCGATGGAAATATGATACATGATATAACGATTGAACTTATTACTCACACTATACCATTATTGAACTGTTAACTGTGAACTCGCTCAACTAGTTGTTGACTCTCTGCTGCATGCCTTGCAGGACCTTAGGTACTTATGGAGCTTGCACTGGAGGAGCGGATCGTTGTGGGATCTGGAACGCAGACTTTATGATTAAACAATTGAACTCCTAACTTTACTTTGGATTTTTATTATTACGCTTCCGCTATTGATACTATGTTTGGTCTGGAACATCAGTCGTATTGATTTGGGTTTTACAAACTATATTAATTATATTATGCTATGTTCAATATGATTGATGGCTTGATCCTGGTCATGTCACGCCTCCAAGCGGTGGTACTCCGCGTGTGGATTTTGGGGGTGTGACAGATTGGTATCAGAGCCATTGGTTATAGAGAACTTGGTTTTAATATGGAAAAACGTTTTTATTAAAACCGGACTATAACCAGAACAGTGCTCTCAACGATCCACAACGACGCTTCGCTCCACGTGCAAGACTCGACATCCTAGGTAATAAGGTTTATGTTTACTACCTGCTTGCTAGAATTGCATAGAACTTTGCTCGTAGTATGCTTACCTTACTTTTGCTCACTACTTGTTATTACTTAAGAACACCTATGTGCTTACACTCTTCTGTCATCGCTCTATTCGCGAACCTCTCTAACTCATGTTGCATTTGCTATGAAGATCATGTCTGGACGTATTAACATGACTCAAGCCCAGCTAGAGGCTCTCGTTCAAGCTCAAGTTGCTGCGGCACTTGCAGCTGCTCAAGCAGGTAGTATACCCTGCCGTATAGACACACTAGGATCTTTAGATCCTATATTAACTCTCGTATTTAACCTTGTCCTATTCGTACACAATAGGTCAACACGCGCAGCAGCCTGTCTGCACTTTCAAGAACTTCATGGACTGTCGTCCAAGTACTTTCAGTGGCACCGAGGGGGCAGTGGGACTCCTCCATTGGTTCGAGAAGCTAGAATCTGTGTTCGAAATGTGTGAATGCCCTGAGGCTCGCAGGGTCAAGTATGCCACTGGCACGTTGGAAGGAATTGCGCTCACCTGGTGGAACGCGCAAGTACAGATCCTAGGGTTGGCAGCTGCTAACGCCACCCCTTGGAATGACTTCAAGGAATTGATCAAAAGGGAGTACTGCACTCGGGAAGACATCCACAAGCTGGAGGATGAGTTTTATCATTTGAAGATGCCTGGGTCAGAAATCGAAGCATATACTAAACGGTCAAACGAGCTGGCCGTGCTGTGTCCAACTATGGTGGACCCTCCATACAAGCGTATTGAGTTGTATCTCAAGGGTTTGGCGCCAGAAATCCAGAGCCACGTAACATCGGCTAATCTTGACGACATTCAGGCTATTCAGCGCCTCGCTCACCGCATCACAGATCAGGCAGTGGATCAGAACAGACTGCCAAAATGCATCAGTGCTACCACTACTGCTACTACTACTCCAGCTACTACTTCTGCCACACCCAGCGAGAACAAAAGAAAGTGGGATGGGGATTCCAGCAGGGGATCAGTATCGGTTCAGTCCCAGACACAGCAGCGTCGCACCAACGACTACCAGAGTCCGAATCAGCAATCATCAGGCAGTCAGAGACAGGGTGGTTATCGGGGAACTCACCCGTGGTGTAACAGGTGCAACAAACACCACAGTGGAAGATGTCAAAGAGAACGTTGTCAAAGGTGCCTCAAGCCGGGTCATGAGGCAAAGGATTGTAGAAGCTCGCGACCAGCAAATCAGAACCAGCAACTCCCACCGCCAGCTCCTCAGAACCAGCAGCAGCAGCCACAGCGTGGAAACCGGGGATGTTTCTAGTGTGGGGCTGAAGGCCACTACAAACGTGATTGCCCTCAACTTAACCAGAATCAGAATCGCAACAACAACAATCAGGGCAACGGGAATAACAACAACAACAACGGGGGAAACAACAACAACAATGGCAACGAAGCTCGGGGTCGTGCTTTTGTGCTAGGTCGGGGTGACGCAGTGAATGATCCCAACGTGGTTATGGGTAAGTTTCTTCTCGACGATATTTACGTTACTGTCTTATTTGATTCGGGTGCTGATACAAGCTATATGTCTTTGAAAATGAGTAAACTGCTAAAACGTACACCAACACCCCTAAACACTAAACACGTCGTAGAACTAGCCAATGGTAAAAGCGTAGAAGCCGCACATGTAATCAAGGGTTGTAGTATCGTTCTAGCTGGTCCGACTTTCTCGATTGATCTTATACCCATAGTTTTGGGTAGTTTCGACGTTGTCATCGGTATGGATTGGTGGTCCCAGCATCACGCAGAAATTTTATGCAAGGAAAAGATCATCCGTATTCCTCGCTCTAGTCAGGAACCTCTTGAAGTTCAAGGCGACAAGAGTGGTGCTGTGGTTGGCATCATTTCTTTCTTGAAAGCTCAGAAATGTTTACGAAAGGGGCACACTGCCATTCTGGCACTTGTCACTGACGCATCAGCAAAGGAAAAGAAACTGGAGGATATTCCAGTTGTACGTGACTTCCCTCAGGTGTTTCCTGAAGATTTACCCGGTTTACCGCCTCATCGCCAAGTCGAGTTTCAGATTGAGTTAGCTCCTGGAGCAGCACCAATAGTCCGCGCACCGTATCGTTTAGCTCCAACTGAACTGGAAGAACTTTCAAAGCAACTACAAGAGCTCTTGGATAAGGGCTTCATTCGTCCAAGCTCTTCGCCTTGGGGAGCTCCAGTACTTTTTGTGAAGAAGAAAGACGGTACGTTCAGAATGTGCATCGACTACCGTGAACTAAACAAGGTGACGGTGAAGAACCGTTATCCTCTTCCGCGTATAGACGACTTATTCGACCAGTTGCAGGGGTCGAGTTACTACTCCAAGATAGACTTGAGGTCAGGGTATCATCAGCTGAGAGTCTGGGATGAGGACGTCTCCAAAACCGCATTCAGAACTCGTTACGGCCACTACGAGTTTCTTGTCATGCCATTCGGGTTAACGAACGCGCCCGCCGTATTTATGGACCTTATGAACAGGGTGTGCAAACCCTATCTAGACAAGTTCGTCATCGTTTTCATCGACGACATTCTGATCTACTCCAAGAGTCAGGAGGAACACGAGCAGCACTTACGTCTTATCTTGGAACTCCTTCGAAAGGAACAGTTGTACGCCAAGTTTTCAAAATGCGACTTCTGGCTTCGTGAAGTCCACTTCTTAGGCCATGTGGTGAACAGGGATGGGATTCATGTCGATCCATCCAAGGTAGATTCGATCAGGAACTGGTCTGCACCGCGTACACCGACAGAAATACGCCAATTCTTGTGTTTGGCGGGTTATTACTGGCGATTTATTAAAGACTTCTCCAAGATCGCTCAGCCGCTCACTATGCTGACACAGAAGGGTGTCACCTACCGTTGGGGAGATTCTCAGGAAACGGCTTTTCAGTACTTAAAGGATAGGCTTTGCAGCGCGCCTATTCTCTCATTGCCAGAGGGCACGGAAGATTTTGTGGTTTATTGTGACGCGTCGATACAGGGTCTTGGGTGTGTATTGATGCAGCGGGATAAAGTTATTGCCTACGCTTCGCGACAACTCAAAGTTCATGAACGGAATTATACGACGCACGATTTAGAGCTGGGAGCTGTTGTTTTCGCGCTTAAGATATGGCGACACTACCTGTACGGTACCAGGTGCACGATTTACACCGATCACAGGAGTCTCGAGCATATTCTTAAGCAAAAGGATTTGAACATGCGTCAACGGAGATGGGTTGAACTTCTGAACGACTACGAATGCGCCATCAAGTATCATCCAGGCAAGGCCAATGTTGTGGCTGACGCCCTCAGTCGGAAAGACACTCTACCTAAGCGCGTGCGAGCTTTGCAGCTCACTATTCAATCCAGTCTTCCTGCACAGATACGAACTGCTCAGATAGAAGCATTGAAACCCGAAAACGTCATGGCTGAAGCCTTACGCGGCTCAAGGCAGCAAATGGAACAAAAGGAAGACGGCGCCTACTATGTAACGGGGCGTATTTGGGTCCCACTTTATGGCGGTTTACGAGAACTTGTGATGGATGAAGCTCACAAGTCTCGCTACTCGGTACATCCAGGGTCGGATAAAATGTACCACGATCTCAAAACAACATACTGGTGGCCAAGCATGAAAGCCCACATCGCAACGTACGTCGGCAAATGTTTGACTTGTGCGAGAGTCAAGGTCGAGTACCAGAAACCAGCGGGCCTACTTCAGCAACCCAAGATACCACAATGGAAATGGGAAGAAATTTCCATGGATTTTGTTACAGGTCTACCCAGATCCCAGCGCGGAAATGATACCATATGGGTGATCGTGGATCGACTCACCAAGTCTGCACACTTCCTGGCTATAAAGGAAACGGATAAGTTCTCCACCCTTGCAGACATATATCTTAAAGAAGTTGTTTCAAGGCGCGGGGTGCCCATATCCATCATTTCGGATCGCGATGCACGATTCACGTCAGAATTATGGCAAGCGATGCACAAATCTTTCGGCTCACGGTTAGATATGAGCACAGCATATCATCCTCAGACGGATGGGCAGTCTGAGCGAACGATCCAGACTCTTGAAGACATGCTTCGAGCATGTGTCATCGATTTCGGCAACGGCTGGGAAAAGCACCTCCCTTTGGTGGAGTTCTCATATAATAACAGTTATCACACCAGCATACAAGCCGCTCCATTCGAGGCATTGTACGGACGTAAATGCCGGTCACCTCTCTGTTGGGCAGAGGTGGGGGATAGTCAGATTACAGGTCCAGAGATTGTAGTGGACGCCACGGAAAAGATTTCACAAATACGACAACGCATGGCGGCAGCACGCGACCGTCAGAAAGCATACGCGGATAAGCGTAGGAAACCGTTGGAATTTCAGGTCGGGGACCGGGTTTTACTTAAAGTCTCGCCCTGGAAGGGTGTGGTTCGCTTTGGCAAACGGGGCAAACTAAATCCGCGATACGTCGGACCGTTCGAGATCATTGAGAAAATAGGCAAAGTGGCTTACAAGTTAAACCTACCAGCTGAACTCGGTGCAGTTCACAACGTATTCCACGTGTCGAATCTGAAGAAATGTCTGTCAGATGAGACCCTCATAGTTCCTTTTAAGGAACTCACTATCGACGAGCGGTTGCAGTTCGTCGAGGAGCCAGTTGAAATCACGGACCGGGATGTGAAGGTCCTCAAAAACAAGAGAATCCCTCTTGTTCGAGTTCGATGGAACTCCCGTCGTGGCCCAGAGTACACCTGGGAACGCGAAGACCAGATGACAGAAAAGTATCCCCAGTTATTCGCAAACCGTGCAACGACTACTGAGGCTGAAGCTACTACTACAGAATTTCGGGACGAAATTCCAAATCAACGGGGGGATGATGTGACACCCCAGGAAAACCAGTGAACGATGCAACTTACCTAGCTTCCTCAATGAGTGCGTACCAAATTTCGGGACGAAATTTCTTCTAAGTTGGGGATAATGTGACAACTCGGATTTTCACGATTTTCTATATTCGCACTTATTACACGTTAATTGGTTGGATTGTTTGTTTGTTTGGGTTGTAATTTATATTTAAGAGGTGCAATATAAGTGTTACTGTAACGTGTATATTATGTATGTATGTGTATGCATATCATGGTAAATAATGGAACCTTGGCCAACACCTTAACCCACACGAAAACACTTTCACTTGAAAACACCCCACTCTCATGAAAACACTTTTAGATGAAAACACATATGTGTTTTCGTCCATCCTGGGTCCAGCGAAAACAAAATGGGCTTTAGGCCCAGTAGTTAGTCACTCATATGTATTTTCGGATCATAACCTCTACGTAAGAATTTTCATTCGGAAAACCCTAGAGCCTTACTCACCTGTGCGACGGCAACCACAAGACTTCATCCTCTCCTTTAATCAATCTTGTGATCTATCATCACGGTTAGTGCACTGTTGTTTGATCTATGCATGTTTTCATGTTCGTACATATATGTTAGATTGAATAATGGATGTTATATGATTATGTTATGGTTCCTGTTGATCAATCTGATGATTCAAATGCTAATTGTAAAACTGAATGGAAGGATGCACATGTATATAGATCGGCTGCAATAAGTAATGTTTTATTGTGAATCGAATGATGATTTTACACGATTAGTTCTGAACAATATGATGATGTTAGGATGAGATTGATTTCGCAATAATTCGGTAATATACATAGTTATATATCGCTGATCAAATTTAATGATTTTTGTCGATAATCGGTCATAAACTGTAAGTGATGATTAAGGTTCTGGCATTGCGTAACTGTTGTTTTGATGGGTGTTGAAGCCGGCGAAAACCCCCCAACGAAAACCCCACCTCAACGAAATCACTTATGGGTTTTCGGCCCAAAGTGATTTCGTTATTCAAAGGGTTTTCGGCCCAATCTGTTTTCGGCCCAACTGGTTTTCGGCTATAAGAGTATTCGGCCCAACAACTGTTTTCGGCCCATGTATGTGTTTTCGGCCCAAAGTGATTTCATCACTCAAACTGATTTCGGCACTAGTGATTTCGCCACCTTGGGATTTCGCCTAGCTTTCTGCACAGTAACGATGTTAACTAGTTAGTCTTAAACCTTGTTAGTTTATTGAATGCTGTTAGTTGTAAAGCATGTTAACTATGTTAAACTACATAACTCAGTTAAGTTAGTTATTAACTTGGTTAGATGTGAACATTGGTCAACTGTGTAACTCTGTTGTATATATGGATCCTGTTAATGTACCATGACTATTAATGAATACTCATACTAGATGAGACTAAAAATCTTTTATGTGAAGTGTGAGTTATGTGAAATGGATTAACTGGTTGCGTGTTACATGATGTTAATCATCCAGCACACTTAGTGACCTGATTACATGCGAAACTTTGCAATCATGTACTGATTAATTATACGTGCATCATATAGGACTTGATTGATAAATTGTGAGCACTTAACTTTAGCATACCGAGCAAACCAAGGTGAGTTCACACAGCCAAGGCATGGGGTTCCCAGGGTGGGAATGGGATTTGATGATTTACTGGTACTTATCTATACTGGAACGTAGTGATGTGATTTGATGAACTATTGTACATACTCCGCTGATTGAACTACGACTAGACTAGTAACACTTATTGAACTGATCTTCGCACACCTGCCAAGGGTTGGCCGCGATATTATGACTGACTTCGCACACCTGCCTTTGGAAGGCCGCGAACTGAAACTTACTAATCTTCGCACACCTGCCTGGGAGGCCGCGATACAGATAAACCTAGTCTAGAATACTTGGGAGGAATATCCCCTAATAACTTCGCACACCTGCCTGGGAGGCCGCGATGGAAATATGATACATGATATAACGATTGAACTTATTACTCACACTATACCATTATTGAACTGTTAACTGTGAACTCGCTCAACTAGTTGTTGACTCTCTGCTGCATGCCTTGCAGGACCTTAGGTACATATGGAGCTTGCACTGGAGGAGCGGATCGTTGTGGGATCTGGAACGCAGACTTTATGATTAAACAATTGAACTCCTAACTTTACTTTGGATTTTTATTATTACGCTTCCGCTATTGATACTATGTTTGGTTTGGAACATCAGTCGTATTGATTTGGGTTTTACAAACTATATTAATTATATTATGCTATGTTCAATATGATTGATGGCTTGATCCTGGTCATGTCACGCCTCCAAGCGGTGGTACTCCGCGTGTGGATTTTGGGGGTGTGACACCTTCTAGATGAAAACCTTTGACATGAACTCCTGTAACCAAATCGTTGTGCACCAAGTGATTCATCTTCCTTAGGTGAATATGCCCCATCTTTCGGTACCACAATCTCGATTCTTTCTCAGTTGCTCTGGACACAAAACAATGAGACTGACCCGTGGTTGTAGTAGCTACACTCATGTCCAACACGTATAGATCATTAACTCTTGGTGCCCTCATGATAATCCATTCCTCAGGCATCACAAATCCCGGTTTCAAGATCAAACATTCTTTGTCAGTGAAGTGAGTAGTATACATCCTGTCACAGATCTGGGAGATACTCAGCAGATTGTTCTCTAGCTCAGCAATGTAGTTAACTCTTTCAAACATCACAATCTCGTTGGATAACGTTCCTTCACCAATAATCCTTCCTCCTTGATTACCCGCAAAACCTACGTATGCTCCATTTATGTTTCTCACATCATACAGCAACGCGGTCTTCCCTGTCATATATCTTGAAGCTCCACTATCCACGATCCATCTGGATACAAATTTTGGAAGATCCTGCACATAGCAAACTTTGACTTAACCAACTACAATAAAGATGCCGATTCATGCTTCGCGATCCAGGAAGCTCCGGCAATTCACACTGTTTAATCAAACATTGAGTCCACCCAGGCCTCATCAGCCTTAGGTGTAACCTTGACTCTCGCAATTTGAATTTTGAAATTTTCAGCCTTAAGAGGTGGAAAATTCGCATCATAATCAACCGAAATTGATTCTTCAGCCTTTTTCACTTCAGAAGTTGAAATTTTCGTCTCTGTTTTTGGTTTCCAAACTTGTTGAGATAATGCAACCCATTTATAAAACTTGTCATTTTTAGTTACAACTTTCTTTATGGGTTCATTTTTCACTTTTGTGTTATCATTTTTCACACTCTTTTTCTCAACAACGATTGGTGCTTTACCCTTCACCTCAACTTTCTTCTGTTGAACCTTCACAGTTTCAGTCTTAGGCTTCACGTTGGTACACTTTCGTGCAATGTGACCAACTTGATTGCATCTAAAGCATGTTCGAGTGTCAACAACTCGACTTGTGCCTTCAGACTGAGCCTGTGAAGCTCTTTTCTCAAAGAACTCTTTGTTTGATTTTGAAAAAATTTCTTTCTCTTCATCAGCAAGTGAACTCGAACTATTCACAAACTTTTTCTTCTCAACAAACCTTTTGTTTGGAACATTTCTTTTCTGATACGGCTTACCCCCTGATAACCACCCGACCAGTTGTTTCTGTTGTTATTGTAAAAACGTGGTGGATTAACAGATTTCTTGTTGTAAGCTTTTTCTTTCTCAAAACTCATTTTTCTCTTTGTTTGACTCAGATTGTTCACTTCTGACAACTCAACTTCGACCAGTTTAAAAACATTTTGTCAATTTGTTCATGTTTACATTCTCGATCGGAAACTCTGAATCCGAAAACAACTTATCTGAACCCAACATCTTGTACATGACAAGATTTGATTCTTCATTTAAGTTGTTCTTGGACTTTTGTTTCGGAATGTATTTGTCCAAGAAACACCCATCTTCCTCAGTAGTGTCACTCTCTGTTTTTAGCACATTTTCAACAACACCTTTTACAATATCATTTTAGACACTATCGTCATTGGAAGATGTGAACGTGACATCAATGTTCTCCGGAAGTTTAACTTCACTTTCTTCCTCAATTTCAACCAACCCAGATTGCTTTTTCGTGTAATTATCCAAAATCGGCGGTGGAACTCTATGAAAACCCACCCCGGTTCCATCAGAATAAACATCTTCGCCAGCTTTGTTTTTCCCGATGGGTTTGGGAACAATGTGTTGCAAAACAAAGCTTGCGGAGCTGTAACTGTTAAGCTTCAACTGGATTCGCTCGTTTTCAATTTCAGCCTCTTGAAATTTAAGTTTCAGTTTAGCGATTTCATCCAGTTGTTGGTTGATTAATTCTTCTTTTTCTCTCAGCACTGCTTTTAGATGAACATTTTCTTTATATGTTTTACCATTTCGATCATCATTATCTTTCATTGTGCTTTTGAGCTTTTCAAACTTTTCAGAAATCTGACGGTTTTCAAGAATTAACTTTTCATTTTCCTTTTTAACTTTTTAATGATTAATTTTATCATTTTCAATTTGGCTAGTTAATTCTCTTATCCGTTCAGTTGAAGCTTTAACTGTTTTGTCACGATCGAGAATTTGATTCTCAACACTTCTGACTCTTACTGTCAGATCATCAACTTTCTTTCTGTTGAGATACGTGACTGTATTACAAAATTTGCACTCTTTGTTGCAATTTTTGCAATCAACATTTCCATCAATTATCTTACCTGACGCATTTGTTGACAAGTTTGAACTAACCTGGCTTTTTGACTCAGACACGGAGTTAGAGTCTACCTCAAGTGCCTTAGCAGCCAGCATGTCACACCCCCAAAATCCACCTGCGGAGTATCACCGCTTGGGAGCGTGACTGACCAGGATCAAGCCACCAATCATATTGAACATGCATTTAATATTAAGTAAAATAAATGAAAACCATCCATTCAATACAAAAGGTGATCAAACAAATCATCGTTTCAAAATGTAGCGGAAGCATAGTAAATAAACCAGTAGTAGCTAACAGTTTCAAGTGTCATAATAGTTTAACAGAAAAGTCACGATCCTTGTCCACAACGACCCGCTTCTCCAGTGCAAGCTCCAGGTACCTAACGATCTGCAAGGCATGTAACAGAATGATCAACAAACTAGTTGAGCGAGTTCACAGAAAGTAAATGCGTAATAGTAAGTTCGTTTGTAACAGGTGGCTCTACCGGGCCGATTGTATGTTCTATTGGTGGTGGTGTTCCACGTTACTGTGTGGTGGTGTTCCACGTTACTGTGTGGTGGTGTTCCACGTTATTGTGTGGTGGTGTTCCACGTTACTGTGTGGTGGTGTTCCACGTTACTGTGTGGTGGTGTTCCACGTTACTGTGTGGTGGTGTTCCACGTTACTGTGTGGTGGTGTTCCACGTTACTGTGTGGTGGTGTTCCACGTTACTGTGTGGTGGTGTTCCACGTTGTATAACCACTAGACTACTCGTAACTATAGGTATCCTTCACAACCGAGGATAGTAAAGTGGTAGTCTAGGCATAGTGTCAATAATGTATCTAATCAACCTTTCGATCCCATTCCCAACACCCCGGGAACCCCATGCCTTGGTAAGAGTGTGAACTCACCTTGGTTTGCTCGGTATGCTAGATTATGCACTCACAAGTAATTAGTCACGTCCTATTGTATGCACGTATAACAAATCAGTTCATGTTCGCAATGATACGCATGCAATTTAATGTTCACATAACAGTCAGTTTGCATAACGGCACAACACGTATTACTTCACGTATACAAATGTTAACGTTCATCAAGCATGGCATGCCAAATAAATCAAACATATAATTCCATCTTTCAAAGTACATTCATAACCAAGCATCTTTCGATCCACCCTTATCTTTCGACACATTAGTTATCTCAGTTATCTTTCGGACCGAAGGTTATGTTTCGAACCTATTGTCATCTTTCGATCACACACATATCTTTCGGTCAACATGTATCTTTCGGTCACAACTATGTTTCGACTACAAGCATCTTTCGACAATAACTATGTTTCGAGTAGACCAGTATCTTTCGACATAAGCAGTTACGTTTTCATAATCAGTTACGCTTATTCAAAGTTTCTAAGTTTTATCCGTGATTATCAATTAACACATTTTCCAGAAATCGGTTATCCAAAATCGATCAAACAGGGACTTTCATAATAAACCTCATGAACCCTAATTTAACCAAAAGAACAAGATTGACACTTTATCCTATACGATCCGATTTCAAGAACAACGAACAATAACAAATCCGGATTGCATAATATCACAACCAATCCACAAACACCTTATCACTAACCATCATCACGACAGAATCGATTAGCATACAAGTCCGATTAACATCCATATCCACTTAACATACATAACCGGTTATCATATCAACAACATATTGTAAGACGATCGATAAATCATGAAATCATATTTATTAAACACTAACCGGAAATGAAAACAAGGGAAATGATCAGCAAGAAGTCTCCGTAGGTTTGTGGTTGCCGTCACAAGTAGAGGTGTTCTAGGGTTTTTAGAAAAATCCCTACTGATTTCATGCATTCACTAATATAACCGTATCATCGGAATGGGCCAAGCCCATTAAAATGACTGGGCCGAAGGATATGTTTCGAGACCCCTTTGATCCGAAAGATGATCTTTCGGATCGAAGGATATGTTTCGTGATCCTTCGATCCTAGGGCCATGTTTCGTGAACATCCTTCGGAGGTTGGACATCCTTCGAAGGTTGTTTGTGATGTAATGTGTTTCACACTAACTAGTTTACACATTTTACAAGTTTCACCATATAGCAAACAACTATGCACAATCAAACAATCAAACGTATACAATTTTTTTCATTAACACACAACTCGTATGATTCAAGTCCACAATCCAACAACTAAGCAGTCAAAGTCAAAGTCAACGCGCATTAAATGCGAAAGTGAAAGTCAAAAACTCGAGTTGTCACATTATCCCCAACTTAAAAGAAATTTCGTCCCGAAATTTGGTACGCACTCACTGAGGAAGCTAGGTAAGTTACATTGTTCACTGGTTTTCCTGGGGTGTCACATCATCCCCCCGTTGATTTGGAATTTCGTCCCGAAATTCAGTAGTAGTAGCTTCAGCCTCAGAAGTGGATGCATTGGTTTAGAATAGCTGGGGGCACTTTTCTTTCATCCTGTCTTCGCGTTCCCAGGTGTACTCTGGACCACGTTTGGAGTTCCAACGAACTCGAACAAGAGAGATTCTCTTGTTTTTGAGGACCTTCACATCCCGGTCCGTGATTTCAACTGGTTCCTCGACGAACTGCAACCGCTCGTCGATAGTGAGTTCCTTAAAGGAACTATGAGGGTCTTATCTGACAGACACTTCTTCAGATTCGACACGTGAAATACATAGTGAACTGCACCGAGTTCAGTTGGTAGGTTCAGTCTGTAGGCTACTGGGCCTATTCCTTCAGTGATTTCAAATGGTCCAACATACCGTGGATTGAGTTTGCCTCGTTTACTAAATCGAACCACACCCTTCCAGGGTGAGACTTTCAATAAAACCCGGTCCCCGACCTGAAATTCCAAGGCTTGCTACGCTTGCCCGCGTAGGCTTTCTGACGGTCGCGTGCTGCCGCCATGCGTTGTCGTATCTGTGCAATCTTTTCTGTGGCGTCCACTACAATATCTGGACCCGTAATCTGACTATCCCCCACCTCTGCCCAACAGAGAGGTGACCGGCATTTACGCCCGTACAATGCCTCGAATGGAGCGGCTTGTGTGCTGGTGTGATAGCTGTTATTGTATGAGAACTCCACCAGAGGGAGGTGCTTTTCCCAGCCGTTGCCGAATTCGGTAACACACGCCCGAAGCATGTCTTCAAGAGTTTGAATTGTTCGCTCAGACTGCCCATCCGTCTGAGGATGATACGCTGTGCTCATGCCTAACCGTGAGCCGAAAGATTTGTGCATCGCTTGCTATAGTTCTGACGTGAATCGTGCATCCCGATCCGAAATAATAGAAATGGGCACCCCGTGCCTCGAAACAACTTCCTTGAGGTAGATATCTGCGAGAGTGGAGAACTTATCCGTTTCCTTAATAGCCAGGAAGTGTGCAGACTTGGTGAGTCGATCCACGATCACCCATATTGTGTCGTTCCCACGCTGAGATCTCGGTAGGCCTGTAACAAAGTCCATGGAAATTTCTTCCCATTTCCACTGTGGTATCGTAGGCTGTTGAAGTAGGCCAGCTGGTTTCTGATATTCGACCTTGACTCTCGCACAGGTCAAGCATTTTCCAACGTACGTAGCAATGTGGGCCTTCATACTAGGCCACCAATATGTAGTGCTGATGTCGTGGTACATTTTATCCGACCCTGGATGTACCGAGTAGCGAGACTTGTGTGCTTCGTCCATTACGAGTTCGCGTAAACCGCCATAGAGAGGGACCCAAATCCGGCCCGTGACATAGTAGGCGCCGTCCGCCTTTTGTTCCATTTGTTGTCGTGAGCCGCGTAAGGCTTCAGCCTTGACGTTTTCGGGCTTCAGGGCTTCTGTCTGAGCAGCTCGTATCTGAGCAGGAAGGCTAGACTGAATCGTAAGCTGTAGCGCTCGCACGCGCCGTGGTAAAGTGTCCTTTCGACTAAGGGCATCCGCCACAACATTGGCTTTGCCTGGGTGATACTTGATAGCGCATTCGTAATCGTTAAGTAACTCGACCCATCGTCGTTGACGCATATTCAAATCCTTTTGCTTAAGAATATGCTCGAGACTCCTGTGATCGGTGTAAATCGTGCACCTGGTACCGTACAGGTAGTGTCGCCATATCTTAAGCGCGAAAACAACAGCTCCCAGCTCTAGATCGTGCGTCGTGTAGTTCCGTTCATGAACCTTGAGTTGCCGAGAAGCGTAGGCTATCACTTTATCCCGCTGCATCAATACGCAACCCAGACCCTGTATTGATGCGTCACAATAAACCACGAAGTCATCCGTGCCCTCTGGCAATGAGAGAATAGGTGCGCTGCAAAGCCTATCTTTTAAGTACTGAAAAGCGGTCTCTTGCGTATTACCCCATCTGTAAACGACACCTTTCTGTGTTAGCATAGTAAGTGGTTGCGCGATCTTTGAGAAGTCTTTAATAAATCGCCTGTAGTAACCCGCCAAACCCAAGAATTGGCGTATTTCTGTCGGTGTACGCGGTGCTGGCCAGTTTCTGATCGAATCAACCTTGGATGGATCGACATGAATCCCATCCTTGTTCACCACATGGCCTATGAAGTGGACTTCACGAAGCCAGAAGTCGCATTTTGAAAACTTTGCGTACAGTTGCTCTTTTCGAAGAAGTTCCAAGATAAGACGTAAGTGCTGCTCGTGCTCCTCCTGACTCTTGGAGTAAATCAAAATGTCGTCGATGAAAACAATGACGAACTTGTCGAGATAGGGTTTGCACACCCTGTTCATAAGATCCATGAAGACTGCTGGCGCGTTCGTAAGCCCGAATGGCATGACAAGAAACTCGTAATGACCGTAGCGAGTTCTGAAAGCGGTTTTGGAGACGTCCTCATCCCGGACTCTCAGCTGATGATACCCTGACCTTAAATCAATCTTGGAATAGTAACACGACCCTTGCAACTGGTCGAATAGGTCGTCTATGCGCGGAAGAGGATAACGGTTTTTCACCGTCACCTTATTCAGCTCGCGATAATCGATGCACATTCTGAAAGTGCCATCCTTCTTTTTCACCGATAATTGGTATCTAATAGTTCTTGTAGCTCCCAAGGCGAAGAGATAGGTCGGATAAATCCCTTATCCAAGATTCCTGGTAGCTGCGTCGATAGTTCTTCCGATTCTGGTGGAGCTAAGCGATACGGTACTCGAGCTATGGGTGCTGCTCCTGGAGCGAGCTCGATTTGAAATTCGACCTGACGATGAGGCGGTAGACCAGGTAAATCTTTAGGAAACACCTGAGGAAAGTCGCGTACAGCTGGATGGTCTTCCAACTTCTTTTCTTTGCATGGGATTTCTGCTTGCTGTTGCTGCTGGCGATTCCGATTTGCAGGCCGTGGACTCCTAAATCCTTAGCTTCATGGCCCATCTTGAGACACCTCTGGAAACGTCCCTCGTTGCACTAACCACCGTGGTGTCTGTTGCATTAGTTACACATTGGGTGAATTCCCCGATATCCACCCTGCCCCTGACCACCAGAAGTTGGCTGACTCGGCTCTGGTGATCACTATTCTTGCGCTGCTGCTGTGCTTGGGACTGAACGGTAGCTGAACCCTTGCTGGAATACCCATCCCATTTCCGCTTGCTGTCACTAGGGGTAGCGGGAGTAGCAGAAGAGGTAGCGGTAGTAATAGCGCTGATACAACTTGGCAGCCTGTTCTGTTCCACTGCCTGACCCGTGAGGCGATGAGCAAGACGCTGAATGTCTTGGATGTTGTCGAGGTTAACCGATGTAGCATGGCTCGGAATCTCTGAGGCTAGACCCTTGAGGTGCAATTCGATACACTTGCTTGGAGGGTCCACCATGGTTGGACACAAGATGGCCAGTTCGTTCGACCGTTTCGTATAAGCATCAATTTCCTGACCCTGTCATTTTCAGATGGTAAAGCTCCACTTCCAACTTGTGGATGTCATCACGCGTGCAGTATTCCCTTTTAATGCGTTCTTTGAATTCGTTCCAAGGGTGGCGTTAGCAGCTGCCAACCCTAGTATCCGTACTTGCGCGTTCCACCAGGTTAGCGCGATTTCTTCCAAAGTACCCGTGTCGTACTTGACCCTGCGAGCCTCAGGGCGTTCACACATGAAGTTCTTGAATGTGCCACTGAATGTGCTTGGACGACAGTCCATGATGTTCTGGAATGTGCAGAGAGGTTGACGTGCGTTCTGACCCGTTGCGCGAGAAAGATAGGTCAAGGTTAAGCGCGAGAGTTGGGTCACGAGTGTAGGATCTAACATCCTAGAATAGGTCTGGGATAGCAGGTTATACCTCCTGCTTGTGCGGCTGCAAGTGCCGCAGCAACTTGTTCGTTAATGAGAGCCGTCAACTGGGCTTGAGTCATGTCAACACGTCCAGACATGATCGAACAGTAAAGGTAGTATAGGTATGAAAGGTTCGCGAGTAATACGATGACAGAAAAGTGTAAGCACATAGGTGTTCTTAAGCAATAACAAGTAGTGAGCAAAGTAACGTAAGCATACTACGAGCAAAGTTCTATGCAATTCTATCAGGTAGGCAATAAACATAAACCTTATTACCTAGGAAGTTGAGCCTTGCACGTGGAGCGAAGCGTCGTTGTGGATCGTTGAGAGCACTGTTCTGGTTATAGTCTGGTTTTAATAAAAACGTTTTCCCATATTAAAACCAAGTTCTCTATAACCAATGGCTCTGATACCAATCTGTCACACCCCCAAAATCCACCTGCGGAGTATCACCGCTTGGGAGCGTGACTGACCAGGATCAAGCCACCAATCATATTGAACATGCATTTAATATTAAGTAAAATAAATGAAAACCATCCATTCAATACAAAAGGTGATCAAACAAATCATCGTTTCAAAATGTAGCGGAAGCATAGTAAATAAACCAGTAGTAGCTAACAGTTTCAAGTGTCATAATAGTTTAACAGAAAAGTCACGATCCTTGTCCACAACGACCCGCTTCTCCAGTGCAAGCTCCAGGTACCTAACGATCTGCAAGGCATGTAACAGAATGATCAACAAACTAGTTGAGCGAGTTCACAGAAAGTAAATGCGTAATAGTAAGTTCGTTTGTAACAGGTGGCTCTACCGGGCCGATTGTATGTTCTATTGGTGGTGGTGTTCCACGTTACTGTGTGGTGGTGTTCCACGTTACTGTGTGGTGGTGTTCCACGTTATTGTGTGGTGGTGTTCCACGTTACTGTGTGGTGGTGTTCCACGTTACTGTGTGGTGGTGTTCCACGTTACTGTGTGGTGGTGTTCCACGTTACTGTGTGGTGGTGTTCCACGTTACTGTGTGGTGGTGTTCCACGTTACTGTGTGGTGGTGTTCCACGTTGTATAACCACTAGACTACTCGTAACTATAGGTATCCTTCACAACCGAGGATAGTAAAGTGGTAGTCTAGGCATAGTGTCAATAATGTATCTAATCAACCTTTCGATCCCATTCCCAACACCCCGGGAACCCCATGCCTTGGTAAGAGTGTGAACTCACCTTGGTTTGCTCGGTATGCTAGATTATGCACTCACAAGTAATTAGTCACGTCCTATTGTATGCACGTATAACAAATCAGTTCATGTTCGCAATGATACGCATGCAATTTAATGTTCACATAACAGTCAGTTTGCATAACGGCACAACACGTATTACTTCACGTATACAAATGTTAACGTTCATCAAGCATGGCATGCCAAATAAATCAAACATATAATTCCATCTTTCAAAGTACATTCATAACCAAGCATCTTTCGATCCACCCTTATCTTTCGACACATTAGTTATCTCAGTTATCTTTCGGACCGAAGGTTATGTTTCGAACCTATTGTCATCTTTCGATCACCCACATATCTTTCGGTCAACATGTATCTTTCGGTCACAACTATGTTTCGACTACAAGCATCTTTCGACAATAACTATGTTTCGAGTAGACAAGTATCTTTCGACATAAGCAGTTACGTTTTCATAATCAGTTACGCTTATTCAAAGTTTCTAAGTTTTATCCGTGATTATCAATTAACACATTTTCCAGAAATCGGTTATCCAAAATCGATCAAACAGGGACTTTCATAATAAACCTCATGAACCCTAATTTAACCAAAAGAACAAGATTGACACTTTATCCTATACGATCCGATTTCAAGAACAACGAACAATAACAAATCCGGATTGCATAATATCACAACCAATCCACAAACACCTTATCACTAACCATCATCACGACAGAATCGATTAGCATACAAGTCCGATTAACATCCATATCCACTTAACATACATAACCGGTTATCATATCAACAACATATTGTAAGACGATCGATAAATCATGAAATCATATTTATTAAACACTAACCGGAAATGAAAACAAGGGAAATGATCAGCAAGAAGTCTCCGTAGGTTTGTGGTTGCCGTCACAAGTAGAGGTGTTCTAGGGTTTTTAGAAAAATCCCTACTGATTTCATGCATTCACTAATATAACCGTATCATCGGAATGGGCCAAGCCCATTAAAATGACTGGGCCGAAGGATATGTTTCGAGACCCCTTTGATCCGAAAGATGATCTTTCGGATCGAAGGATATGTTTCGTGATCCTTCGATCCTAGGGCCATGTTTCGTGAACATCCTTCGGAGGTTGGACATCCTTCGAAGGTTGTTTGTGATGTAATGTGTTTCACACTAACTAGTTTACACATTTTACAAGTTTCACCATATAGCAAACAACTATGCACAATCAAACAATCAAACGTATACAATTTTTTTCATTAACACACAACTCGTATGATTCAAGTCCACAATCCAACAACTAAGCAGTCAAAGTCAAAGTCAACGCGCATTAAATGCGAAAGTGAAAGTCAAAAACTCGAGTTGTCACATTATCCCCAACTTAAAAGAAATTTCGTCCCGAAATTTGGTACGCACTCACTGAGGAAGCTAGGTAAGTTACATTGTTCACTGGTTTTCCTGGGGTGTCACACAGCACTTTGTCAGCCATTTTTCCCAGAGACTCAGCAGTCAATTCCTGCGTTGTGTCAATAACCCCAGTATCAATCTTCTTTGATTTCTCTTGCTCTTCTTTTTCCTTTTTCTCTTCTTTCTCCTTTTCTTTCTTTTCTTTCTCCTTCTTCTCTTTCTCTTCTTTCTCTTTCTCGTCTCCAGTTCCCCACCATTTATTCTGCCAATATTCATCTTCTTCTTTGTACTCCTTGATTATGGCTTCGATATCAAGAGTTTTATCATCGATTGCAATATTTCCATATGGATCAAGATAACACTCCCTGTCCGGATCCCATCTTCTCGCTCTCCTCGCTTCCAAATAGATACCAGAAATTCTAATGATTCTGTTTTCAGCCAACATTTTTCTGTATCTTTACTTCTGCTCTTCAGTTCGGTTATCCTTCCAAGGAATAGGTTCGTCGTTTTTCGCCATGAATGCGTAACCAACCGCATCTTCTTCCGGTAGAACTTCTTTACTCCAATCATACCCTTCATCATCATAAATCACCGCAAAAGCTCTAGATTTCTCTTTGTTGTCTTCAACCTGCTTCAATCTAGGCAGCTCAGATTTATTCTGGTGATAAATCGCCTTCTTGTAGTAGTCATCTCTGAAAGGGTTCTCTGACTCATCAGCATATGCGTTTCTGCATTCTCGCTTGAAGTGACCTTTCTGCTTACACTTGAAGCACGTCACCTTGGACTTATCAAAACCGAGCTTGGTAGATGGACCACCAATTGTCTTTCTGCCGGTAATTTCCATGAAACGCTGTGCTTAACGAACAGCACTAGCCATAGCCCAACGAATATCGATCAGCTCCATTTCTTCAGGATCTATCTGATCATAATCTTCCTTCGTTAAGTTGGTGTTGCCTATCTTCCCAGCTACTAACCCTTCATACGATTCCAACACCGATGCTAGGAAGATCATCTGCTGTTTGGTCGACTCCTCATCAAAATTCTGAGCATTCTTCAAGTCTATTGCAATGTTGCATTGAAAACGATTCTTTGCATCAGAATGACTTGCAGATGATGAAGATCCACTATGATAACCACTGTGATTTCCATTGCTTTGACCACTTTGACTTTCTTTGCTTGATGTGGACACATTCTCAGCAGAAAAAGCAGTTTTAGGAGAAGTTGCTTTTGGCATCATGCTTTTTGGATAATACAAATCCAAATTCTGCTGGTAAGATGAGTGATTCACTTTGTACGTCTTCTTTAGTTCTAACTCGTGACTCTCGAGTTTCTCAATCAACAAATCTAAAGTCAACTTTTCTGGATCCTTGATAGTATTTTTCAGCATCAACGCATAATATCTCCAATCCATCTCGTTGGGCAACGAATCGAACAACTTGTCGATAAGCTCATCCTCAGGATATCTGATATCATGTCTTGCTAATTCCAGCTTCAGATGACCAAACCTCTCTATCATTTTACAAACTGACTCGTTCTTTAAACATCCAAAAAGATCAACTCTTTTCTAAGAAGTTTTCTTTTGTTTTTCACAATTTCTGAACTTCCTAAACATTTGGTTTCTAGCTTTTTCCAGAGATCTTTTGCATTTCAATAATATATCAATGAGATTATGTCCTCCCGAACAGACTGAAATAATAATGCCACACATTTTTGCTCAGCTACAAATAAATCAATCTCCTCAGCTGATCTTAAAGTTTCACCATTTTTGTTTCCATTTTCATAACCGTTTTTCAAAAGTTTCCAGCTGGGAAATGCGAATGCCATTAACCAATCTTCAAACTTTCTTGACCACCTACTGCATTCCTCAATAGCCATTAGCTTTGGAGGTTTGTTGAATGTTTCAAAGGCACTTTCAGATTCCCAAGCTTCCGTTATCTTTTTCTTCGTATTTTGCGGATTCTCATTCGTATTGCTAGACGAAGTATCATCGTTTCCGGAATTTCCAACAAATGCGTACATATCGCTGAATGGGTTCAAGAATATATCATCCATCCTTGAATGTACCTGCAAAAACAGCAAACACTTAGAAAAATCTTCGAGATTTTTGAACAATGGTGACAAATGAGCGAAACTAGGACTTGACAGATAAGCGAAGCTATGTCTTGACAGAAAAGCAAAACTAATAATGTTCTTAAGAGCGAAACTACTTGGTTCGTATGAGCGAAACTACAATGTCCCTATGAGCGAAATACCCAACTGTCCGTATGAGCGAAACTACTTGTCTAAATAAGCGAAACTATCAGGTTAGTTTCGAACGAAACCTTCGATGTTCGAATATGCGAAACTAGGTTTTTAACTGATTTTTACCATTTTTAAGCCGTGTTTTAACCTGAATCTTTCTAGGGTTTGTTATTACTATGTTTCACACCATATATTCGAAAAAGTATGAGAGAAAGTGAGTAGAAATGAGAGAATCTGGTAGAATCAAGCTGTAGTAGTATGAACTCCTCGTCCTGAGCTCTGATACCACTTGTTGGACCGTGTTCCGACCATAAACAGTCAGTTGAGAACGTTCATCTTCACATACAAAGGCAGGATCAATGCACATGAAGTTACACAGCTTTTCCTTTTCGATTCCTTCTCTATTTATGCTTTCTGATTCAAATTTGACAGAGTTTGGTTACACAAGCAATGACAAAGTTTCGCTCCAACGTACACGAACGAACGATGTGGTTTCGCTCGAACAGACTATATATAGTGCCAGTGGTTTCGCTTTTATGGCATGACACATAAGCGAAACTATCAACTAACCACATGAGCGAAACTCTCTAATGACATATGAGCGGAACCTCTACTACACATGTACGTATAAGCGAAACTACAACATTAAGACCTAATTTGACTTTCAAGCTCCTATGTTGACCTATCTTGACCTAAGACTTAATGCAAACGTAATCAACAGACATTCCATGCATCAACAGTGTTTATGTGAAAGGTTTTCATCTTGAAGGGGAGTGCATTAGCTGCGTCAAAGGCAAGCAGAAGAAAAAGTCACACCCTAAAAAGCAAGTCAATTCAGTCTCAAGACCTCTGGAGAGACTTCACATGGATTTGTTTGGTCCTGTGAATGTCAAAAGTATTACAGGAGATTATTACTGTATTGTGGTTACTGATGATTATTCAAGATTTTCGTGGATATCATTCTTGAAGTCGAAAGATGAGACGTATGATAGTTTGATGGCGTTGTTCAAAAAAATTGAAAATCTGTACCAAAGGCGTATCAAAAGAATCAGAAGTGATAATGGTACTGAATTCAAGAACAACAAGATGGAAGAATTTTGTGAAGAAAGAGGTATATTGCATCAGTTTAGTGCTCCGTACACTCCACAGCAGAATGGAGTCGCAGAACGCAAAAACAGGACACTAATCGAAACGACTAGAACTATGCTTACTGATTCAAAGCTTCCGATAAATTTTTGGGCAGAAGCTGTTTCCGCCGCATGCTATACGCTCAACAGAGTTCTCATTGTCAAGAAATTCAACAAAACGTGCTTTGAGTTAATCAATAACCGCAAACCTAATCTGAAGTATCTTGAACCGTTTGGGTCACCCTGTACAGTTCTAGAGCCTTTTGGAAAATTTGGTCGGAAGAGTGTTGAGGGAATATTCATTGGTTATGCAAGTCCTCTACGACGTGTCTTCGTTCCAAGTGAGAAGCGGATTATTGAAGCTCCCAATGTTGAATGTCAAAGTCAAACAATGCCGCTGCAGAATCCAGGAGATTCATGGCGTTATCATTACGACACTTTGTGGGATTCGTTTGACGTAATGGAAGAACCAGAAGAAGAAGAAGAAGATTTCTTTGATGAGTTGGATATTCTGAGAGAGTATGAGTCATCGCAAGAGAGGTTTCCAGTTGAGTATTCTACACGAACATGGCAAACTTCGAATGATGATGAAGCCGGTCTGAGCAATGCTGGTGAACATGATGATATACAACAATCCTCAGAAGTTGCTCCTGATAATCAGACGGTTGAGAATGATAATCAAGAATCTGAGAATATGCCGATATTTGATCATGGTGATTCAGATTCTAAGGGGGAGCAAATTCAGATTTCAAGTCAAACAAACCCAGTCAGTGAACAAGGTGCAGATCAGAATGTTACTAATCTGGAAGGCGAAGTAGATGTTCCAGGCGAAGTGATGCTAAGAACTCTTTCATACCATCCAGAGGAGCTGATCATTGGAGAATTGCAACCAGGCGTCTGCACTAGACGTCAAATTGACCAAGGCCTTACTTGGTTTTATTCTACAGTAGCACCTTTACAAACTGATTTTTCACTAAGTTGTTTTATTTCGCAGATCGAACCACGAACATACAAAGAGGCGCTTACTGAAGATTATTGGGTCAATGCGATGCAAGAAGAGTTAAGCCAGTTTGAGAAGTTGGGTGTGTGGATGTTAGTAGATTTGCCTGATGGTTACAGGAAGAACAACACCAAGTGGGTATTTAAATGCAAGAGAGTTGATCGAGGAGTTGTTGTTCGTAACAAAGCTCGACTCGTTGTCCAGGGCTTTAGTCAACAGGAGGGAATCGATTTTACAGAAGTTTATGCTCCTGTAGCTCGACTAGAAGCAATTAGGATCTTTCTGGCATTTGCATCATGGAAAAACTTCAAAGTATATCAGCTAGATGTGAAATTGGCGTTTCTCTATGGGAAGGTAAAAGAGGAGGTATATGTCGTACAGCCACCGGGCTTTACCGATCCAATCCACAAAAACAAGGTCTACTTGCTAGATAAAGCGCTGTATAGTTTACACCAGGCCCCGAGAGCTTGGTACGAGACACTGTCTCAACACCTACTAGCCAACAGCTTCATTCGTGGAAAAGTGGATGTCACTCTCTTCACCAAAGAGGTCGACGGACATCTTCTGATAGTTCAGATATATGTGGACGACATAATATTTGGGTCAACAAATGAGAATTTGTGCAAAGATTTTGAACAAGTCATGAAGCAAAAATTCGAAATGTCATCAATGGGGGAGATGAAATTCTTTTTGGGTCTTCAAGTTGATCAACTACCTGAGGGAATTTTCATTCACTAGACGAAGTACGTTCATGATATTCTAGAGAAATTTAGGATGTCAGGTTCTACTCCAGCGTCAACCCCGTTAGCAACGAATCATGGGATACACCCAGATCTCACCGGAGATAGGGCAGATGAGACGCTTTATCGTTCCATGATCGGTTCGTTGATGTACTTAACTGCTTCAAGACCCGATATCATGTACCCAACGTGCCTCGCAGCAAGATTTCAATCTAACCCGAGAGCTTCGCACATGATTATTGTGAAGAGGATATTACGCAACATGAAAGGAACTCCATCATTGGGGTTATGGTATCCTAGAAAAGGCGATTTTACGCTCGAAGGGTATTCCGACTCAGATTTCAGATGCTGCAAAGTCAATGCAAAATCAACAACAGCGGGATGCCAGTTCTTTGGACCTCGTCTGGTCACCTGGCAGTGTAAGAAGCAAACTTCTGTGGCTCTATCCACATGTGAAGCGGAGTATGTATCTGCTAGCAGTTGCTGCTCTCAGATCTTATGGATCCAGCAACAGATGCGCGACTACGGTTTGCAATTTCTTAACACACCTCTCTTTGTTGATAATGAGGCAGCTATTAATATAACGAAAAATCCAGTACATCACGCTAAAACTAAACACATAGAAATTCGACATCACTTCATCTGAGATTGCTTCGAGAATAAGTTGATACGAATTGAGAAAATCAACACTGACAATCAGAAAGCTGATTTACATACCAAAGCTTTTGATAAAACTCGGTTTAAATATCTTTTAAAACTGAATGGTATGATGCTTTTCTCGGTGTCGGATGGCATTATTGGCGTTGATGAAGGTACTGTTGTAGATGACGATGAGAAACAATCTGCAATGGTTTGTCGATTTTTTACTTGTTTTGGTATTTTGGGGGAGTAAATATTTTCAGAAAATACAAAAACAGTAAAAAATTCAAAAACATGATAAAATTTTAAAATCCAAAAACAATAGAAAACTGAAAAAGAGATTGTGTAAAAAGGGAAAATGATAGTACATTAGCTTGACAGTTATGGTACGCTAAAGATTTGTAAAGTTTAAAAGCGTTAAATAGTCTCACTGATGATGTGTCGATAGGTTTTTACACATTTAGTAGGTTTGTTCGGGATATAAACATAAAAATTCAAATTTGCTTATTTCGTAGGGAACACTACGTGGATATATAGGTAACCCCTGGAATCTTGTAACGCCCCAAAAACGATAACACAATAAAATAAGTGACGATAAATAATAGACTTAACATAATTAAGGGTTTACGGTAAGATGGTAGTTAAATGTGGTTTTAAGATTAAGAGTTGTAATTAGCAACTAATTGTAGGGGGTAAAGTGCAAAATGATTAAACTTAAATTACTAAAAACAAATTAAACCCCAAAAACACAGTGAATGTGTCTGGGGAACGATCGACCAAGAACAGGCAAGAAGGGGGAAACCCTAAACTCAAGAAATCAAGCAATTGAAGCCTAAATCACAAGATAATCCAGTGCATGAGCCCTTTTTTTCGAAAATCAAACCCTAGTTAGTGAAGTGGTGAGTTTAATTTTCTGAAATTATGATTTGTAGAAAGAGGGGTTCTACCCAATCTCGATTTCTTGTATCAAATATGGGAAATCTGAGTTAGAATTGCTTTCTAGAACAAGAATCATGCTTGATTTTTGGTTGTATGAAAGGTTGTAGTGAAAACCCACTTTGTGAAAATTGTGTTATGAGTAGGAAGCTCATAATGATTATGACTATATGTTAGCTTGATATATGATTTTGTTTGTAACACTTGAATGCTAGATAAATTGATGTAGGATGAAATAGCTATGTAAATTCGAATGAATGTGATTGTTGTGTGATGATGAACTAGTAGAGATATGCTTTATAGACTTGTACCTTATACCTTAATTATGATGCTTACCAAGTGTTCGTTGAAATGCCTAAAAGATGAATGTATATGGAAAATGATAGAAAGAATTGATAGACTAAATGAAAGAATGAATGTTGTAATGTAGGCGTAAAGGAAGAAGGTACAAGCACCAAGAAAACGGAAGACGCGCAAGATCGAGGTATGTTCCCTTACATACAAAACTTTTCTTAAATTTTGTTAATAATTTTGAAGAAAAACCCTCGTTATAATGAATATGGTGATTAGCAAGTAGACAGCAAATCCCTTGCAGATTTGGTTATGCTAATGAGATTATAAAAGGTTATGCAAGTCGACCGGTTCGAGTTGAACAAGTTGAGTAAGAATAAGGTACCATCCGTTAGAACGGGTGGTCACGAAGGCAATAATGAATGGATGAAGTTCAATCCGTTATGCGGATAGAATGAAAGATTTATGTTGAAAGCTATTAACCCGATGTTACCGGGTCGTAAGTGTATGCTTGAATCTCATTATGAGAGTTTATGCCACACCCATTTGATTGGGAAATCGAATGCGTAAGAGGAATGAAAGTACATAAACGAATGGAACTAAAATGATGATATTGAAGGCGTAACAAGTATAAAGACTAACTTTTTAAAGCTTTGTTGTTGAATGTAGGTAAATCCTCAACTTAGGCGACTTGGAGAATTGGAGCGAGCACATGTTCATGATATGTCATACCAAGCGCTTCCGCTAATTGCACTAATGTTTTGGGTCAAAATTCCTATTTTGCATAACTTGTTTGTAGACATACATTTTAACACTTGATGACTAGGTTTTGGTAGTGTCTTGTTGAACGAATTGTAGAATGGTACTTGTCTCACTTATGTTTAAAACAAGGGTATATCCGTTTTACGGACAGGTCATGCCCAATTTTTGTCAAAAGTATATATTAATGTTACTTTTTTAAAGTCTTTTAATTACCCTTGTAAGTTAATTTATAAAGATGAAAAAGCGGTTCTAACAAGTTGGCTCGCTCGAAAGTGTGCTCACTCCAAGATCGCCAATGAGGTAAAAATTTAAGTTTCGGTAAACGCAAGTATGCATGGTGAGCTTACAATGTAAATATTGAATATAAGTATATTTGTAAATAATAAGGGGAGGTGAAGCGGGAAGTTCCAGGAACCGTATAGCTGGAACCAAACCGAAAAACGATTAAAAGTGCCTAAACAAATCTGCAGCGAAATCATCAAACGGAAGGCCGTCGCCGATGGGCATCAGGCCGTCGCCGACGCCCCCTTCATTTGGGCCGACGCCCTTGGTGGCTGTCTACGGACATTGTAGCCGACGCCACTTTACAAGGCCGGTCGCCGATGGGTGAAGAGCCGTCGCCGACGGCCAGTGGAGACTGACTCCGCTGAATAATGTTTGTTTTGCTTATTTTTCACGCCTAAGGTTCTCGTATGAACTAAATGACTATCGATAATGACACAAGATCCTTGTAAGCATACTAATAAGATACTTACGATCATAAATTGAGATCAAAACGAAAAAGAGTTCGTAAGTATGGTAAGCAATGGAATAAATAATCCGAAAAGAATGATAAAAAATTTGACGGTTAAAAACCATGAAATGCATGATTACGATTGTTGGATCTGAGTTTCCTTTTGATTGTATTTTGTGTTTGAAGTTAAGATGAAAATGGATGAGTTGTGCAGCGGAATTAAAATGAAAACAAACTTTGCATACAATCAAATGAGAGTAATACTTTAATCAAACATCTTTTACACTATGAACCGAATGATTGAATTTAATTTCAACAACGATTACAAAGATAGATGTATGAATGCAAACTCCCCCTCAGCCCGAGCTCAGTAGTTTGTTCGTGCAAAGAAGACGAGTGATGTGAAGAGCTAATAGAACAGTACAAAGTACTGAACTATTTATAGGCACTTGTAAACTACTGAGCATCTTTGCTGACGTCACCATGAAAGTGACATCTAACCTCCTAACAAACTCTAACCTCTGATCTATACAGACACTACTTGGGTTAACTACTGCTTATACATTCTATTACAAAACAGACTTTAGAACAGCTGTTGTAACCTTCTACTGCTGTGAACCCAGCAGCACTTGTCCGGATCAGCAGTGCTTGACTCAAGGCAGTAGATTGAATCAGCAGGACTTTAGTCTTCCATCAGATCTTTAGTTGAGCAGCAGTTATGAGACAGCAGTTTGGTAAGATCAGCAGATAGGAGGTCATCAGTAGTTGTAATCACTTTCAAGGGAAGAGATATGTGTATCAGCATCTGCTTATTCAGAATCCACTATTCTGATCCAGTTTTGGCTTTAATTATCTGTTCCTCTGATAGGGTTCAATCCCAACAATCTCCCCCTGGAACAGATAATGCCAAAACCCTTCATTATTTGTGGATATTTTATTGCCTCATTAACAGCTCCATTATCTGACCTTTAAATTGTAATTCAAAGTCAAGGGCATCTGTGTCTTCATCATCCTTGCTAAGTGGAAGATCAAGGAGATCCTGCAAATCTTCAAGACTCAGGCCAAGAGCTGGTTCCCTTGATAATGTCTCCACTACTCCACCAGACCTGAGCAAAGTCAATACGCAGGTCTGTTTGTCAGTTACCCACTTTTGTATTTTTGAGCCCGGTGGGTTTCTTGTGAGATGTTTATTTGCAGAAGTATTTGGTGAGGCTGGCCTGTTCATCACTGGCTGAGCAGTGGTAGCAGAGTTTTCCTGTTCAAGTTCTTCTTTTAACGTTCTTAACAAGCCTTCTTTTAAAACAGCTTTTCCAGCAAGAATTTCTTGAACAGTTTCAGCTCCTAACTGGCTTTGCGTCCTTCTTTTGTAGATGGCATTACCAGCTGGAGTAGTGGATCTCCTGATTTGCAACTTTGATGGTCCTTTTGAAACCGCTGCCTCAGGGTAGTCAGGTTTTTGAGGGATTTTTGGATCTTTCTTCCTTAATTCCTCCAACCTTTTGTAGGTTGACCTGACCACATTTTCTTTCCATCTAGCAACTTGTCTTTTGGTGCCAAATTCAGCAACAACCAATTCTTCTTTCATTCTTTTTAGTTCCAACTGCTTTTCAGGTACATTCTTTTTGAACTTTGCCCAATCAGGAGGAGTGTGAGTGACTTTCCTTTTTATCATAACTTGAATTCTGGATGATTCAGCTTCAAGCTCTGGAATAGTCCACTCTTTGTACATGTGTCTCTCTCCTTTGTATTTCTTGTAAAACATAATGCTTTCAATGTAGTCTTTCTTCAGAGTTTCAGCTGCTCTTTCAGAAGTTTGTTGACTGACATTTTTAGCAAAACGTTCTAGGGAACTGACTTGTGTGAGCAGATATTGGTAGTATCTTGATACTTCTTTGTCAGATTTCCCTTGTGTGTTTCTTTTCGAGATATCCTCTGCTTGCTTGGCCTTTATCTTTAAATATTCTTCAATGTTTTTGGGCCAGAGATATCCTTTGATTGAAGGCAAACTCCTTTTGGCAGGGTCATCCTCAGTATAGAAGGATTTTATCTCTTCTCTGACAGCTTCTAGTTCAAGAGGGAATTGAACACCTGCAGGAGGTAAGGGTTTGAGCATTGGAACAGAAGAAAGAGGAACTGGTTTTGGTATTTTGACAAGAGCTAAAGGTTTTGCAGATGTCTGGGATGGTGTAGTGACATCATCTTTAGGAGTTAGCCTTCTCCTCTTTGTTTGAGGAGGGACTGATGATGTTTCAGATGGAAAGATGGTTGTAGTGGCAGTGGTTTGTGATAGACAATCAGTTGTTGAAACAACTGGTGTTCCAACCACTATTGTCTTTACAGCAGAAGTTGTAACAACTGCTGTCTTCTGCCTTTTGACAGGAGGTGATTGTGATTTAGGTGGTGATGGAGGTAAAGCATTGGATGTAGTGTGTGTTGAAGTGGTGTGTGTTGAAGTGAGAACAGATGTTGAAACTACTGAAGTACCAACAGCATCTGATACAACAGGAGTTACAACAGCTGTTTTAGGTGGTGGTTTTTTAGCAAACTTTGAACGTCTGACCGGAATGGATTTGGGTAGCCTTTCTTTTCTAGTAGGCTTCTTCTTTTCATCAATGAGATTTTCATCATCTCTTGAACCTGAAGTACCCTGATCCGGATAATCCACCCTGGCTTTCTTTTTGGCCTCTCTATCCCTTTTTACACATGCAAGTGCTTCTGCAAGTGCATTTGTAGTCACATCAATTTTCTTACTCCCATCTGGCAAAGGAATCTGTTTGGTCATATTTGAATTTTCTGGTGCGAGGTAGAGACCATCTGTTATTCCTTTTCTTCTCCATTCCTGAATTTTCTCCCCCTTTTTGGCATTATCTTCTAGGAGTTGATCAATGAAAAACACTGGTGGATGAGCAGTGCCAGTGGAGTGCAAGATCTGAGTTTTGAGAGCCTTTAGATCAGCCTGAGTGTCTTTGTACCTAGACTCCATAGCATTTCTTAATTGTTGAACATGTTTTTCATGTTGCTGATCTGCTATTTGTACTTGATGATGAAGAAAAGGTTGAAATAGATTCCAGAGCTCATTTGTAGTAGGAGCCTGTTGTAGAGCAGGTGCTTGAGGTGGAACAGCAGTGGATTGTACCTTTTGTACTTGTAACAACTGCTGTAGCATTTCTTTGAGTTCTGCAACAGAGTTATCAAGTTTTTTCAACACAAGCCGTCAATTTCTGGTACTTTAAACCATCACCCAATTTAATGGGATCATCTGATTTCCCACTATCAGTGGTTTTATTAGTGGTAGAAGTAGGGAGTTTACTCCAAACATTAACCACTGATGCCCCTTTTTCTTGGTACTGGGGTCTTCTTCCTTCAACACTTGACAACCTTTTGATGTTGCCAGTAGGATAAATAAATCCGCTGGTGGTTGACAGAGGTGCTATAAAAGGAATTGCCTCCAAGGAAGTCTTATTGATGTAACCACTGTCCAACTGTAAACCTGTAGGTTCAACAGTTATAGTGGCTGCTTCACTTGGATTACCACAAAGAGTTACTTGTAACTCAATGGGTGTATCGTCCTCAGGTTGTGTTGGTGGGTTAGCAAAGAATGATACAGCAGGCTCAGTCATTTGTGGAGGTAAATTCTCATTGACAAGTGATTGAGAAGGACTGAGTAATGCCTGGTTCAAATCAATTGCATCCAACAGTAATTGTGTTTTTGGTGGAATTGAGGATGTGATGGTAGGTGTAGGAAGCGGATTTGCTCCGGGCATTGAGCTATGGATGATGGAAACAAGTGTATCCAGAGCATCATGATGTGGTGGCCCTTTGTGTACAACCTGTTCTTTTTGTGAAGAAGCAGGAGGAGTTATGGATATGGGTTGAGATATTTGTACCATCTGCTGTGAGGAAGTAGCAGCAGTGGTTTCTTGTGACTCTTGTGTTGTCACAGGCATTAACTCTGGTATCTCATCCTCCAGAGTTGCCATTTTGATTAGTTTGGGGGGTTTTTTGATTTTTCTTTTTGTAAGGCTTTTTGGGTTTTGTAGGTGTGGGTTTCAAAACAGTTGGTCTGCTGCTTTGATCACCTAGAGCAGTAGGCTCAGCAGCAGATACCTGAGGAGCAGTGGTTGCTGCTAAATTCTGCTCAGGTACCCCTGCTTGTGTTTTGCAAGGTGCTAACATTCGTGAAAAAGTTTCAGACGTTAGGCAGTTTATTGCAGTTATTTCACCTTGGTTTATTAAAGCTAAATCATCCTTACTGAATTTCTTTTGAAAATAATAACTTAAAAACCTTGGAAATAGTAAGAATGATTTGCTTTCAACATTATTTACCAAATCTTTAAAGATTTCCCGAGAATAATTATAATTTTCTTCTTGAAGAATTGCATATCCCAGATTTTGAATCTTTATAGGGATCTCATTAAAAGAAGTGGTTTTGTTTGACACACATAGGAGGAGAGTATGAAATAGAAATCTTGGGGCAGGAGGAAAATAACCTTTTTCTAAGGTTAGTTTCTTCGTCATTGTGGCTTCATACCCTCTTTCAATGAAATCAGTGTGCAACTCGTTTTTAGTGAAGGAAGTTTTACCTGCCCGGTCATCGAGTTGAAAGACTTCGGAGATGGATTGTGGTGTAATGTGGACAACTTTACCCTTTATGGAAGAGTGGATTTCAGTTGCAAGGTCTCCTTGTGTTTTCAAGGGTTGCATTTTTCCAAAATTCCCTTTGGGTCGCCAAGTAGATGGGGGCGTCGGCGGTGAGCAAAGTTTTGTACTTTGATTTTGCCGTGATGGGGATAATGGAATTGAAAACATCTGTGGTTCCTGGTTTTGTGAGAAGACCCAGGAGATTGTGAGATTTTTTGAATGGAATTTCAGTGGTAGTTGCTGTTTTCGATGATTTTGATGAGGGTTTTGCAGAAAGCTTCGATTTTGTCATTTTTGAAACGAAACGATCGAAGAAATTTGTGAGAAATGAGAAGAAAAACTGCTTTGAGAAGAGAATTTTTAAGAATTCAATTCGACAGTAAAACCCTGTTTTGATGGTGAGTGGGGATGTTATGGGAAACAGAATGAATGCTGACGTGGCAACCGTTACAAAAGGTCCGACTGCTATGTACTGCCCACGTGACAACCACTGGTGAAAATGAAGGACAGTACTTTTGGTGAAAGCAACTGATGAAAGCAGTGGAAAGGAGGCAGTGGATGATTTTCACTATCAGTGGATAGCATATCAGTGGATAAGACACTGCTTTTGAACAACAGTGGTTATCAAGGAATGAGAAAACAGAGGTTGCCTTTCAGCAGTGGGCAGACTTTTTGAAGTAGAGCAGACTTTTGAACAATCAGTGGTTATGGCAGACTTTTAAGGCTTTTAAGGAAATTTTCATTTTTAAGCTATTTTTAAGGATGGATTTTTGATTTTCTGAAAACATTTTGTTGCTTTTATTCATAGAAAAACAAGATGTTGCTTGTTATTCCATGTTTAGCATCCCAATCCTAGAGACCAAGCTTTCAGAAGTGGCTGTATCAAGTGCTTTTGTGAGCACATCTGCCAGCTTGTCTTTAGTTGGGACATAATGCAGAGAAATCAAACCTTTTTCATAGCAATCCCTCACAAAGTGATGTCTGATGTCGATGTGCTTTGTGGTAGAATGGGAAACTGGATTTTTGATGATATTTTCTGCTGCCTGACTGTCCAACATGAGTGGTGTCTTTAAGGCAGTGATACCAAAATCCAATAACTGATTTTGAAGCCACAGGAGTTGGGCTGTACAGCTTGCAGCAGCAATGTATTCAGCCTCAGCAGTGGATGTTGAAACTGCTGCTTGCTTTTTGCTTTGCCAAGAGACTAAGCAATCACCTAGAAACTGGCACCCTCCTGAAGTGGACTTCCTTGTGGTGTGACATCCAGCAAAGTCACTGTCTGAAAAACCTGAAAGCTTGATATTCCCATTAGCAGGATACCAGATACCAAGTGTGGGAGCACCTTTTATGTATCTGGGAATCCTTTTTACACCAATGAGATTTGATTTTCTGGGAGCTGATTGATTTCTTGCACAAACACATGTTGCAAACATGATGTCTGGTCTAGATGCAGTTAGGTACAATAAAGACCCAATCATGCTTCTATAGAGTGTTTGGTCAATCAGCTCATCCTTTTCATCAGACATGACCAACTTATTTGTGACCATGGGTGTGCTGCATGGTTTACAATCATTCATATCAAATTTGGTTAAAAGTTCTTTAGCATATTTGCTTTGATGAATGAAAGTTCCATTTTGCAATTGCTGTACTTGGAGACCAAGAAAGCATTGCAGCTCACCCATTGCACTCATTTCAAACTCAGTTGTCATGAGTTCTCTAAACTCTTCACACATTTTGGTACATGTGCTTCCAAAAATAATGTCATCCACATAAATTTGGACAATCATCAAATCTTTCCCTCTCCATTTAAGAAACAATGTTTTATCAATGGTACCTCTTTTGAAACCATTTGAGAGTAGATAGTTGGAAAGAGTTTCATACCAGGCTCTAGGTGCTTGTTTCAGGCCATACAAGGCTTTGTTTAGCCTGTAAACATGATCAGGATAAAATGGATCCTCAAAGCCTGGAGGTTGACATACATATACCTCTTCTTGCAATGTACCATAGAGGAAAGCACTTTTGATATCCATCTGAAACACCTTCATGTTGTGATTGACAGCAAAGGCCAGGAACAGTCTGATAGCTTCCAATCTTGCAACAGGGGCGAATGTTTCATCATAATCAATCCCCTCTTCCTGTCTGTAACCTTGAACCACAAGCCTGGCTTTGTTCTTGACAACAATGCCCCTTTCATCTGTTTTGTTCTTGAAGACCCACTTTGTGCCAATGGGACTAACCTCTTTTGGCAGTGGTACAAGCTCCCATACTTGTTGTCTTTTAAACTGTTGGAGCTCCTCTTGCATGGCTTCTACCCAGCTGTTGTCTTTTAGTGCCTCTTGGTACTTGACTGGCTGATGAAGTGATAGAAAACCAGCAAAAAGACAAATATTTTGGGTTTGGCTTCTTGTGAGCACCCCTTCATTGATGTTGCCAATGATTTGATCAGGTGGATGAGATCTTAAGAAGATTAAATCTCCTTGGTATGGTATGATGGCATTTGTTGGTGAAGGCTGCAAATGTGTATCATCTGAGCTAACCACTGCTGATGACTTTGATGACTCAGCAGTGGCTTCAAAAGGTGGTGGAATGGGTGGTAATGGAGTGGACCACTGCTGACTTTTATCCACTGTTTGAGGACTTTTGTCAGCAGTGTTTGAGGATGGGGAAGCAGTGGTGAATGGGCTACTTTGGTCAACAACTGTTGATGTAGCAGTGGTTGAGCTTTGACAGATGTTTTGAACAACTGATGCTTTTCCCTTTGTGGCAGACCTTTGAGGGATGATGACTTCATACCCATAGTCTGGTGTTGTATCCTCTGATGGACCTGCACTGTTAGTCTTGACAGCAGTATTTTCAAAAGAGAATTTTTCAAGATCAAACAGTTCAGCAGGATTTGCTGGGATTTTCATTGATGAAAGTTCATTGAACTTTACATCCAAAGTCTCCTCCACTACCTTGGTCCGTGCATTGAACACTTTGTCGGCCTTGGCAGTGGTTGAGTATCCCAGAAAATAACCACAATCAATTTTGGCTGCAAATTTTGAAATGGAATCTTTTAAGTTCAAAATAAAGCATGGGCAGCCAAACACTTTGAAGTATGAGATCAGTGGTTTGATTTTATACAGAATTTCATAGGCAGTCTTTTGTGCCTGGGGTTTATTAAAACTCTGTTCTGGACATAGCAAGCAGTGTTTACTGCCTCTGCCTAGAAAGTTAATGGCAAACCTGAATCTGCAAGCATGGTTCTGGCAGCCTCAATCAAAGTTCTGTTCTTTCTTTCAACAACCCCATTTTGCTCTGGTGTTCAAGGGATGCTGTACTGCCTTACAATCCCTTTCTTCACATAGAAAGCCTCCAACTCCCTATTTTTAAATTTTGTGCCATTGTCACTCCTAAAGCTTTTCACTGGAAGGTCAAATTGCTTTTCAACCTGTGTCACAAAGTCTTGCAAAATGCCTGCAGTTTCATCTTTAGAGTGCAAAAAGAAAGTCCATGTAAACCTAGAAAAGTCATCAACTATAACCAAACAATATCTTTTCTTTTTAAGGCTCATGACTTGAACTGGGCCAAACAAATCCATATGTAGCACTTGCAAACACTGGGTTGTTTTGGACTCTTCAATGGACTTGTGGGAACTTTTATGCTGTTTTCCTTTTAAACAGGAAATGCAATGTTCAGAACATGAAAAAAATTTTTGTTGGTAGGCCTCTCACCAAACCATTTTTTGAAATTTCTGTGATTGTCTTAAGATTTGTGTGCCCCAGTCTTTTGTGCCAAAGTTCTGTCTCTTTGTTAGAGGCAGCTGAGAACAGACAGGCATCAGCTTTGGGACATTCTTTAGACATGTCAACAACATAAACATTGCCACTTTGTTTGAGCAACAAGTTTAGTTTGACCATTTTTTATTATTGCTTCAATCTTTTTGACCATTTCTGGACCAACAATCCTACAACAATCTTTTGTGAAGAATGACCCAAACACTTTGTCACTCATTTGGGATACACTCAGAAGGTTGAATTTTAGATTGTCTATTAGATTGACATTTTCAAATTTTACATTGTCAGATTGCACTGTTCCAGATCCCAAAACCTTTCCGTTACTATTATTTCCAAAGGATATGTCACCCCCACCATGGATTTTAAAGTCTTTAAGGAGGGCTTTTACATCCTGTCATGTGCCTGGAGCCTCCACTATCTACATACCAAAGACTATCAAAGCATACAGAAGCTCCTGAACATGAAGTAAAAGGATTAGTTCATTAAGTACTCCAAAGCCAACAGGGCTTTGGATGGAGTCTCAACAGTGTCTGGCATGGATGCAGTGTGATGGACAGTGGTTAAGTCAGGGGTTTGGACAGTTTTAGTATTGTTCCTTTCTAACCACTGTTGAGGGTCTTGCCCAATCACCTGCTGGTAACCGAAAGGATGCCTATTCACTCTGGGTTTAGAGGGCTTTTTGTAGACCTCATAAACGTGTGGAATCCTTTGGTAAGACTGTTTTTCCTTGCCTTTCTGAACTGATTGGAAGGGGGTGCATCAGTAACCTGAACATCTCTTTTAACAGATGTTTGGTTCAGCTGTTTTGTGACAGCTGTTTGAACTGGCACAAACAGTGGTTGTTTCTTTGTGATTTGACAGATGGTGATGCTGATGGACTTAAGGATGTTTTAGCAAGGTACTCATTCTTTTTATGTCAAAGTTTTTGAGATACACAATGCTTGAGTTTTGTGGTTTGTTTTACCACAAACAATGCAGCTTTCAGCTGACACTATGACACTTGTTTTGTTTATATCATAAGCTTTTAAGTGGAAACAATCTTTTGTTAGATGGTTCCTTTTCTCACAAAATTCACAAAACAAGTTATCAATTTTTTCTTTCTTCTTCCTCTT